>NC_087202.1:121261922-121289118 GCF_015104395.2 Macrobrachium nipponense
CAGTTCAGGGCCCTGTGTTTCGGCCGTTTCCACGGCTCCTCAAGTCTTCACGGACGTGATGAAAAATGTATCAAGACATTTACATTTGAAAGGGATAAACGTCTCCCTGTACCTGGACGACTGGCTCTTATCAGAGCCAGGTCTCAAAAGCAGTGTTGGAGGACCTGTCAACAACACTGGAATTGACAAAATCATTGGGATTGATCGTGAACCTCGAGAAGTCTCAGATGATCCCCAGCCAGAACGTGGTTTATCTGGGATTAAGATGGATTCTCGGGGTTTCGAGTTTTTCCCTCTCAAGAGAGAATAAGAAAGGCTGTGCCACAGTATCGAACTTCTTAGGGAAAGAGCGCACTTCAGCGAGGGAATGGCTGAGCCTTCTGGGGACCCTTCCTCGCTCGAACAGTTCTTTCTCCTAGGAAGACACATCTTCGTCCGCTTCAGTTCTCCTGAGAAGAAGTTGGAGTTAGGTTGGAAGACAGGACAGCTCTCGGACACGTTTCCAATCTCGGAGGAAATAAAAAATCATTTAAAGTGGTGGTTGATTCCCTAAAGAAACAAAGGAGTGTCCCTGCAAGTACGGAACCCAAGCCTGACATTGTTCTCAGACGCGTCGGAGTCGGGCTGGGGTGCAACATTGGGATCCAAAGAAGTGTCAGGCACCTGGTCGGCAGAACAGGTGTCATGGCACATAAATGCAAGGAGCTTTAGCAATTCACCTTGCGCTAAAGAGCTTCGAACACATAGTCAGAGGCAAGGTCGTACAGATAAACTCAGACAATACGACAGCTCTGGCTTATGTCAAGAAACAAGGAGGGACTCACTCTTTTCGCTCTGTACGAGCTGGCAAGAGATCTGTTGATTTGGGCGAACCAAAGGAAGGTAGTTCTTCTAACGAGGTTTGTCCCAAGGGGAGAGGAATGTGAGAGCGGACAGGACTGAGCAGGAGGTTCCAGGGCCTTCCCACAGAATGGACACTCCACTCAGAAGTCTGTCAGAGCCTTTGGCTCCTTTGGGGGAAGCCTCAAATAGATCTTTTCGCCACATTCCTCAAAACCAAAAGGATAGACACATTTTGTGCCCTGGTGGAAGATCCCAGGGCTATGCAACAGACGCCTTCCTCCTGGACTGGTCAGGGATAGATGTTTTACGCTTTTCCCCCGTTCAAGATACTGGGGGAAGTAGTCAGAAAATTCGTGGCATCCGAAGGAACCAAAATGACTCTGATTGCTCCGTATTGGCCAGCTCAAATTTGGTTCACAGAGGTGATGGAGTGGACAGTGGACTTCCCCAGATCTCTTCCAAACAGAAATAGATCTGCTCAAACAACCCCACTTCGAGAGGTACCATCAAAATCTACCCGCTCTTGCTCTGACTGCCTTTCGACTATCGAAAGACTTGTCAGAGCGAGAGGGTTTTCTCGCCAGGCAGCAAGCGCAATTGCTAGAGCCCGCAGATCATCTACTAGGCGAGTGTACCAATCGAAGTGGAAGTTTTCAGAAGCTGGTGCAGGTCGAAGAAGCTGTCCTCTTCCAGTACCTCTGTGACCGAAATTGCGGATCCTTTTGTTTCTTAGAGAAAAGTCGCATCTCTCTGTACGGACTATTAAGGGGTACAGGAGTATGCTGTCAGCAGTCTTTAGAAACAAGGGATTAGATCTAACGAATGATAAGGATTTGCACGACCTCATTTCTTCGAAACATCAAAGTCACTTGAACCTAAGGTTCCAAGCTGGAACTTAGATGTGGTTCTTAAATTCTATCCTCCGAAGAATTCGAACCACTACACCACTGCTTCTTTTCGTAATATCACTAGAAAGTGTTTGTTTCTGATGTCTCTTGCAACGGCAAAAAGGGTGTTCAGTGAGTTGCACGCCCTTGAATCACGAGTTGGCTTCAAAGGAGACTCTGCAATTTGTTCATTTCAGTCTCTCTTTCTTGCCAAAACGAAAACCCTTCGAATCCCTGGCCAGGAGCTTCGAGGTGAAAGGACTTTCTAGTTTGGTGGGCAGAGAGGCAGAAAAGATCCCTTTGCCCCAGTTAGAGCTCTAAAATTTTATCTTGGACAGGAAGAAGCAGTTGGGGGGTTCGCAAAAAGGTCTTTGGTGCTCAGTAAAAAGACCCCACCCCAAGAGAGCAATGTCCAAGAACGCCTTAGCCTTCTTTGTTAGAAGTGTTATTATGGAAGCTCATAAGAATTGTCCAGATGATTCTTTTAATCTTTTAAGAGTGAGAGCCACGAAGTTAGGGCAATCGCAACCTCTGTGGCGTTCCAAAGAAATATGTCACTCAAAAAACATTTGGACGCAACTTATTGGAGATGCAAACTCTGTGTTTGCATCTCATTATTTAAAAGACGTGACGAGTTACGTATGAGAAATGTTTTTCTTTAGGTCCGTTTGTGTCAGCACAGACGGTTCTGGGTAAAGGAGAGAGCACCGATCCTTAAATTGTGTACGTAACCCTCTTGTCGGATGTGTTCTCGTGTTTCCTGTGCATGGGAGTGTCAGTTGTCGCACTAGCGGCCTTCACTTCGCTTCATTTGGAAACGTCGAGTGACAGCTGACTATTAGAGGGGTACAAAATTTTTTATTTTTGTATGTATGAGTTTCGAGTTGTGGTTGTTTGCTAAGAGTTTGGGGATAACTCTTGGCAATCTTAGAACTAACACGGGTTAGGATCGGGTGATCGGGATCGGTTGTGTGCTCCTTAAATAAAGGCGTGTTGTCATATAAGCGGATGTGCTCCCATTGACAAACGCCAGTTAGGTTCTGTCGAGTAAGTGGAATAGGACCCATCGACAGATCCACCAAGAACTCGTGGCCACAGATCACTATTCTCGCTAAGGCTCTTGAGATGAAGCAGACTCCTGGGCAGTAGCCTCGAAGTCTTCCATCTTAATAAGGTAGGAACTAAGGTTTATTTATACCTACAACATATGTTGTTTACCTGTCTAGTCAGTTAGTTAGCTGTCTCTTGCCTTGTCTCAACCAAAGGGGTCAATCAGCTATGTATATATCTGACAGGTAAGTTGAATGTATGAAAATGATATTGTTATGATACAATAAAGTTTCATACATACTTACCTTGGCAGATATATACAATTGAAGACCCACCAGCCTCCCCGCAGGAGACAGGTGGAAGAGAGAATCTGATTAGAAAACGGGAATAGTTCCTTAGTCCTGCCACCCAGAGCAGGGCGGTAGATCACCTGACCTACCTGTAGCGAGTGCCGCGAAATTTGAATTTCTGTCGGGGACGACGGAGTCGATAGCTATGTATATATCTGCCAGGTAAGTATGTATGAAACTTTATTGTATCATAACAATATCATGTTAACAAATGAAATATATGTGAACGAACGAATTCCAGGTGTTTACGATACCGCTGCCGCAAGAAATGGTCAAGGAACGCCTTTACATAGAGGCATGATGGGACAGATGCTGACTAATAGGAGAGCAGGATCTTACGGCAGTGACTAGCATCAGGAACCAATGGGAGAGCGGGAGGATGGTGGCAAGTCTACTGAGTTGGCGTCGCGCTAGTTTTAAAATTGTTCTCGGCGGCCCAGGCGAATCTCGGACTTTACCCTTTTGGAACCTGAATTATTTTCGTACACAGAAGCAAAAAAATCTTCGTCTTTGCTTTCGTAACCTGAATTTTTCGTCTGTAGGGACTTTAGCATGTAGAGGTTCCACTTACAGTACTACTGAAATTTAAAGATCATTTACTTTAGTGAACCCCTCCATTATATACAGTATATAATTATTGGAATTTTGGGGTGAATTCTCCCCCCCTCAAAAACTGACTGATCATGCTTTTCTTTGTCATCATAATTAGCCTTTTCATGTTTAATTTTCCATTATGGGGTTTGACATGTAATGAGCTCTCTCAGATAACTTGTCTTAGCTGCTTATCACATTGAGTAAGGGTATTTTATGATTGTCTAAAAGTTTTTGTCTGTAATTTGTTGAAAATTTTTTTATTCTTTCAGTTTTAGACTACGACTTCCCAAAATCCAAAGAACAGTGTCGAGCAAAACTAAGAGAGCAGTTCGAAAAGCATCGTGATGTGAAAGATATTCGTGTCATTGATATGCTGGTCATTAAGGTGAGCAAAATAAAACTAGTTAAGTATCAAATAAGGCACATGTTTTACTTGTAATTTTGATAATTGGATTCAACAAAGAGGGGCAGAATAATGAAAACAATATTTGTAATTTTAATTATTAACTTCATATTTCCCATACCTGTGTATATGTGGATCTAATCAGTAGGCTTTGAGTGCCTTGTAGTTAATGTAGAATGTAAGGAAGTCGGGTGGAATCAGAATTTAACTGTTAGCTAAAAGTGAGACATCTGATGCCAGTTTGCAAAGTGGAAGTAAAGTATATCTTAGTTTTACCAGACCACTAAGCTGATTAATAGCTCTCCTAGGGATGGCCCGAAGGATTAAATATTTTTACCTGACTAGAAACCAATTGGTCACCTGGCAATGGGACCTACAATTTATTGTGGGATCCGAACCACATTATATCGAGAGATGAATTTCTATCACCAGAAATAAATTCCTTGAATTCCTCATTGAGAATTGGAAATTCTAGGTCTTAATCTCTGTTGCACTTGAACTGGAATGTTGCATATATGAAAGCAGAGTAAAAATTGCTCAAAACCTAGCAAAGAAAAAAAAAAAACCTTGTATCTAATACAATTTGGCTGTTGGATGACAAACGCTGCTTGTTTCTACATGATATATAAACCCTCAGACTTTTACATTAGGAATTACTTTATGGAGAAGCTGGAACAAGGCCATTAAATTCTTGAACTCAGTGGTTAGGCAGTGACTACTGTCTGATAGGTGAGTAGACCTGCCTGCCCAAATGTAAACACTCCACTTTGCTTGCGGTCATCTTCCATTGAAGACATATGTATGTGAGCTCTTGCTGACTAGCTGTTAATCAAGATTTCCCAGTGGGATCTTTCTTTTATTGTTTTTAATATTTTGAATGTACTATGTTTGGTTTTAATAATTAATATAACCCACTTCTTGTGATAAGTCTGGTGAACCGTCTTTCCCCTTTCCGTGTTAAGGGTCGGCAGCAAGGGTGTATCTACAACTTTATCACTTATTTTTGCCATTTAATGTCAGGGCAGGACAATATATTTGACATTTACACTTACGCTTTGGGGGACTTACTGAGAGGGAATTTGGAAGTTTTCTCTCTTTTCCTTTGCCCTTTTGACTAGCTTATTGGGCAAAGAAGGGGGGATGGGGTGTGTGGTTTTGATGTTTTGAGGGATCTCCTCTCATTTCATAGAGCAGTGCCCTTGGATGCGAGAGGAGTATCTTTCTTTTTTAATCATATTTCCTTTCTTTTATAGGTTAACAGTGATTGCTAATAGATTGCAGAAGTAGATGGTTGTAGTATATTTCTTCGTGTTGGCTATCCTAACCTGGGACTAGTACCTGTGACTCATTAGTATGCTGTGATGTTGGCCCTCAAATGTGTATACTGTTCCCCTGCTGAAAATCATATTCATTTGCCGCTGTTATCCTGGAGTTTTGTCACTGGACAGCATCTACGCAACTGTCCTGTGATTATTAACTACGTAATACTGCTGGCGACTATGCTTTGTCCTATAGATGAAGTCTCGCAAAAATTGGCGAAGAAGTCAAGAAGGAAGAGAGCTCATCAAGTGTCATCATCATCGTCTTTTTCAACTTCCTCCCCTTCAACTTCTAAGGATCCCTTGATGGAGAAGGAGAAGGTAGTCTCCCACCGCCCTTAGAAGTCTCGTCACAGGACTTCTAAGGGTCTGCCTCCTCGAACTGAGGCGGCAGTTGGGTCTTCTGTTGGCTCTCCTGTTCCTTCAGGAAGAGGAACCATCATGCTGTCCCCAGGGTCTAGCATGTCAGGAGCCATAGAAGTGCAAACTTCGGTTCGCACTTCAGCTGGTTTTAGAGGTTCTGCCTCCTAGACTAAATCTGTGTCAGTCGCTCATTCGTGAGCGTCCGCGAGTGCACGTAAATCTGCAGATTCGCATACATCCTGAATCATTAACATTGAATCCACTCATTGTCATGACTCTGGCACAGAGTGGAAAAAAGGGGTGAGTCACTCAGGTGATTTACACCTTGCCAGCGATCACTCTCACGGTGACTGCTAAGTTCCCAGGGTTAACGGGACGGCCTCATGAGACTGCACATGCTGCGAGACCAGTAGAAGGTTCCCCATTTAGTCCTCCTGAGAGGTTTCTGCCTCAAAAGGGACTGGGAGGCATTGGGAGGATGGTTCCAGCTCTTGCCAGTCAGTTGAACGATTAACTCCATGCAGGTCACGATCTCGTGACAGACTGGTCTTGGTGGCGGCGAGTGTTTCTCCTCTTTGCGAGTTTTGTAACCCTCCTTGGGAAAGTGTTTCTCCAGGGTAAGAACGCTCTCCAAGACTCACGTCCAGGCCATCACCGCAGGTTGATGGCTGCCTGCGACTCACTTTTGCTAATTCTGCTAGCAAGGTGAGCCAGAGCATCCAATCTTACTCACCTATTCTCTCTACTTCCTCTGGCTACACTGGGAGGGGCAAGGTGAATAGGAGGGATCCTGCAGATTGCTCTCTCTAGGATTTAGCATCCGGGGCCTACATTTCTGGAAGAGTCTGAAGGTCCCACCGGACATACGTCCACGTCGTTGAGGAAGGATCTTCTATTGGTGATGGAGACTTCTCACCCTCTCGACACCTGGTGTTTCGATTCTGAAGTTTCGAACACCTGGCTATTTCTGTCTTTTGGATGGATCCCAATTCACAGTCCCCTGTGGGGTCTTGCATTTTGTGAGCCTCATGTGCATATTCTGTGGAACTGCACTTTTCATTTAGCCTTGAATGCTCGCATATAGGACTGGTTTTTATGCCTGTTCCGCCTCGATTTCTACTGGAGTCGAAAAGGAACCCTTACCTGATGATCGTTTGATGAATTTGGGTCTCCCCAAGTGCTTGAATTCTCTGGAATTTCTGGTACTTTCCGAGTGTTCTGGTTTTATAATATTATGATCTGCAGACACTTGGGCGAGACAAGAATTCCCGATATACATGTAATTGTTATTACAAGAAGAATCAGGAGTCTCAGCGAGTACTTGGATCCCTTGGTTTCGCTGGCGCTCTCTGAGTGCTCGGCTTCATCATATTGCTGAGCAACCCAGGGCGGGGCAAGACTCGCTTGATTATTGTCTTATAATAAAGTCAGGTTTCTCGCCAAGCACAGGAATTCTTACAAATTCTAGCGCTTGCCAAGCGCTTGCTATCATACAGTGAGAGCAGCCTTTACCAGTACAGATGAGTTTGCTCTTTAGTCTGGTTTGGGTTTATGCATAGCTTGGCATTGCATTCCTACACTGTCTAGGTGAATGGTCAAGTACTATCCTCGTGTCTTGGACCCTAGGGTCTGAACACATAGGACAGCAGACACAGAATCCCTTTTTATTCTTCTTAGAGCTTCAGTCGCAAAGAACAATTAATTAGGAAGCAGTGATAGTTCTTTGCTGACGATTACCATTCATAATTATGTGGTGATGATCTGCTCAACTCACTCGACTTGGCTCAGCCAGCCAGCTCTGTCGCCGAGCCAATCTACCGAACAAACTCTCTGCTCTTGATCAGCAAGGTTTCTTACCATGGCACGGCACCCTCCTTTCCCGTGTTGCAGAGAGTTTCACAGGGTCATCATCTTCGTCATCTAAAATCTCCTTACCTCCCTGTCCAAAGGCTTTCCAACCTAAGAAGAGGAGGTTAGCTTCCACGCCCCTAAGAAGTCTCGACTTGAGACTTCTAAGGGTCTACCGATCAGTGAGTCTTCCTAATGTAAAGGACTGAGGGATTGTATATCGTGTAGGAACAAATTATAATTTTTTTAAGTAAATTGTATTTTCCCTAACTATACATACCTGATTTCCTTTACATTAATGCCCTCAATCTGAAACCTGGGCTGAAAGGCGGGTGTCAACCCGCCTACCAGGTGGTAGTTACTGCCTAAACACCTTGTTCAAGAATTTAACGGCCATGTTCCAGCTTCGCTGTAAAGTAATTCCTAATGTAAAGGACCTCAGGTTTGTATACAGTTAAGAAAAATACAATTGAAGTTAATAAATTGTGATTTTATAAAGCAGCTGTTTAAACTACTGATATATTAGATAACTCAGCAGTAGAAACATAACATATCTATAATGATCTTCAGAATCTGGGTTATGGCTTTTACCCAAGTTAATTGTCATTACTGTATAATTTAACCAGACCAACATGCAGCACAGCCCTAACCTTGTGAGGTAGATTTTTATCCTGTGGTCTGACTAAACTATTTTCTTTAACCAGAATGCCAAATTGAAGTTCATTACATTTATAGGGCTAGTCTCCCCAAAATTAAAAGAGTAAGCTGAAAATGGTGAACCACCTACACCATGCACTGGTAACTGTGCAGTGCAGCAAAGATACAAACAAGTTTATGAAGGCATCAGTAATCCAAAGGACAACTTAAAACCATCACCATTTTCCCCATTAAGAACTGTCTGACTTGCACTGTAATATTAAGTTTAAGAACAAGTCTTCCTCAAGTACTAAAGAACCCCTTCCATGTATTGTGTAAAAGGTTGAATCCTTACTGCTGTATCAATCATAATTCTACATACACCCAGAAACATCTTATACAACACACCCTACTTACAAACACTCAGATATAAACAAATGGGGTTGCAAATTAAAATTGCTTTCAGAGCACTCCCCTTTGCCACCTCCAAGTTCAGATTTTGTTTTGCGCACCTATTCTGTAAATACAGCATTGTATGTAGTGTTTTAGGATGAAAAAACAAACAATGTTATATTGACTTTATATCATACTGTACTTAAATAGGCATGCAGAGTACAGTAACCAACTTACTAACAATGCAACATGCAAATGGCCGTCTGGAATGTAACTCATTCCTTAGTAGGGTGGTACAGCCAGTAGATTTCATTAACCAATAATTCTTTTCATATTCATATTTGCAGTGTAAATTATCAGCAGCTTGTAAACATCACAAAATATCATCTACGATAGTTCTTGTTTTTACAGTATAGTATAGTATCCTGGCACTGCATTCAGTACTGTTCGTTTGTATGGTGTTTTTATTTTGCATGGAATCAGTACTGTTGTGATAAGCTGAATGAATTTAATCCCCTACTCCAGGTTCTTGCCCAGAGGAGATGATTGACTGTGGCTAAAGTAATTTCATGAATTCAAAGATTTTAATGATAATTTCTGTACAGCTATACATACTCCATGCAATTTAATTATTATCTGTATAATTATACGCTATATAATCAAGTATGTTTGACACTTATTTTTGCCTTGGAATCTGCATACAAATACCAGTTTTAAATAATTTACTTTTTAGGTAAAAGAGCTTACCTAGTTTAATATGATAAACTACAGTGCATTTTTTCTTTCTCAAAGGATTTATTTTTATCTTTCAGGGTCAAATGGAGTTGAAGGAGACAGTTGAAATTTGGAAGCAAAAGCATGGAATTATGTCATATTGGAGGGATTCTGTTGATCCAAAACCAAAGGACTTTCTTAGCAAATTCTTGGACGGCCATGAATGATTTTGAATATTTCTAAAACCTAGACTTACGTTATTAAATTAAAATGCAAAAGTTTTGTCCATATCCTGTTGGGCTCATTTGTGTACATACACTGTAAATATATTTTGTTTTCTTAAAACTACTATATCTGGCTTGAAATTTCATTCAAAATCACTTGCCCCAGAAGTCTTGTTAGAATTTTCTGTTGATGAAAATGGATGTGCTGTAGATGGTTAATAAATACATTTGAGATAAAAGGTAGTTTTATTTGAAAAAAAAAATCCAGCAGTTAAACTAGGAAAAACGTAGAAAAATAATCAAAACTGTACAGAATCCTTGACATTGACTTAAACGTAAAAAATCTTTGGATCTAAATGGCATAATTTTTAGAAGGACATCTAGCAGCTACTGTTCAGTCTGGACATTCAGCTCTGCCCTGTAAAGACAATGTAGTATATATTAAGCATTATAATCATATTACATAGGTTCCAACAGGCTAGTCACCAAACATTAGTTATATAACCCCTGCTTCCCTAATGAACAGTTCCTCATTAGATGAGTAGATTGTGTACTCGCCTATCAATCTAGTAGCCCGAGTTCGCTCCCCGCTGCCGCCAATGCAGAACCAGAGGAGTTTATTTCTCGATATAATTTTATTCGGATCCCACAATAAGCTATAGGTGTCCCATTGCTAAGTAACTAATTAGTTCCTATAGTAGGTTCACATCAACCGTGCATCTGATGTCTAGGCTCGTCCCTTATGACGCTCCTGATTGGCTGTTGATAAGCCAATCACAGGGCTGGAAACAGTCTCTCTCGAGAGAGAGTTCACATATGCAGGATGTATGCTCCACCTCTCCTGAGGGATACTTTTGAAAAGACATATCTCTTAGAAGAGGTAGAACATACATCCTGCCTATGTGAACTCTCTCGAGAGAATACAGACAGTTTCCAGCCCTGTGACTGGCTTATCAACAGCCAATCAGGAGAGTCATAAGGGACTGGCTTCGACATCAGATGCACGGTTGATGTGAATCTACTATAGCCACGTATTTAAAAATCAATCCTTCAGGCCAGCCCTAGGAGAGGTGTTAATCAGCTTAGTGGTCTGGTTAAACTAAGATATACCAAGTTTTTTTTCATTAATGAACAGTGGATGGAATATTACTCCCAGATACATATCTAATAACAGATCATAAGCTATGCCTACCAGTAGCATTACTTGTAATTTTGTGACAATACCAACTGACCTTTTACAGTTACCATACTACCTAAAATAATTCAGAATCAAATACCAACTACAGTACTATGCAATGATGCTTTCATTTACCAAACAGGTATTTGTTGAAAAGGTGTAATTATGTAATAAAGGGCATTTCAATTGTCCAAATTCTTTACTGGTGATTATTATCTAATACTTTAGATTTTCTTTCCATATTTTAAT
Source organism: Macrobrachium nipponense (assembly GCF_015104395.2). Classification (NCBI taxonomy): domain Eukaryota; kingdom Metazoa; phylum Arthropoda; class Malacostraca; order Decapoda; family Palaemonidae; genus Macrobrachium; species Macrobrachium nipponense. Next base: position 121,272,973 of record NC_087202.1, read on the forward strand.
AAAAAACATGGAAGAGATGTGTTCTTGGGAAAATTTAGCTATGAAAAAAGTCAGCACTCAGGTTTACCAATAAATATTAGCTTTAATTACATAGCTACATATTAACATAATTAGCACTTGTGTTTGCAGGTTCTAAGTTCATGAGTAAAATACATGTATGTACATAATTTGAAGGATTTGGGTAATTTTTTTTTTTTATAAATTGAGAAACCTGCTAGGAAACATGAGGCAACACCTATGAAAAGAATACTATGTAATACTCTTATAATTTTATATAGTAGAGTAAAGCAGAAAGCACTGAATTGGAAATGAAAGCATACTATTGATTAGTGTGGTCTTCAACTTGCCCAAACTCCCTGTATGTATTGTTCATTTGCTGGAATATTGTTTGAAAACTATGCTTTAAAAATGTCTATCATACATAAAAGTAAAATATGCATTCAGAGCAATCAAGTTTCCTGTACATCGAATAATCAAGGCCACCGAAAACAGGTCTATCATTTGGTGGTCTTGATATAATGCTACATAAGCCGCAGCCCAAAAACTTTAACCACGGATCGGTGGTGGCCTGGCCTACATTGTTGTCAGATGCACAATTATGGCTAACTTTAACCTAAAATGATGATTGGAGGGTAGATAATCAACACCAATTTGCAGCCCTCTAGCCAAGTAGTTTTTAAGCTCTGACAGCTGACAGAAAGCCGGCACAATAGTTTTCTTTTCAGGAAATTAAAAAATCAAAGGTGACACTAATTAATTCATGACACTAACTAATTCATATACATATTTAACTATGATTTACAAATGATATAAACGGAGCTTAAATATAATTAGTATGTTTACTATACATAACATGTACCTACCATATGACCATTGCTTTTATTGTTGTTGACAATATAGTTCACCAATGCAGTAGATAAGTTATTGTATAACATAAATGAAAAAAGGACCAGTATAAAGTGAGGCAAAATTTTTCTTATTGCTCCTTTCATCTCTTTTTACCTTGCAAATATTTACCATAATTTTATCACCTATCAAATGGAATATTAAAAATTAATACCAATCATCACTGATACCTCAGTTGCTGCGAAAAGTCATCCTCAATGTTGTCATCATCCCAATTATCCTCCCACACATTTGTTATTTCTGGATCTTCCTCTCCTGCTCCCCAATCTGCAAAAATTGTTATTCATTGAATACTGTATTGTTATCTAAGAATTATATTTGCAATTTTATTACTGTTAGTGAATTTATATATATATATAAAAAATCCAACATACGGACAATGTCAGACATGTACACCAGTATACTAAAAATGTCCCTATGAATTTTTTTAATCTACAAAATATAAAATCTCCATAGGTAGAAAAACCAAACCTTGTATAAAGGAGTTTCCCTCTGTGGAAACAGTTGTTGCTTGGTACCCAGATAGTTAATTGATGGTAGGCACTTAGAGTGGGTGGCATTCCCCCACTTAACTGCTGTAAGCCAGGACCTTTTCTTCAGTTCTGGTTGAGTTAAGCCAATTCACTGTGCTCTGACCGACCAAAGTGGAGGCTTCTTTCATTTTTTTTATCGTATGGTGTTTGTGTATTTATGTTCACAGTGAATTTTAAAAAGTGCACAAAGGAACTTTGAAGGATGTAAGTGGGTATCTTTACGTCTTCTGTGTGTTAGCATTTTCCTGCAAGTGTAATTTTCTGCAATGAAAGTTTGGCAAGAAACACTGGAAGGCCAAACACATTCACCAGTGTCTTCAGGGCTACACTTCTTGACACCAACAAATCTTTTCAGCTCCTTCCTCCTAGACTCTCTCCCTCTCCCCCTGCCACTTCTACTTGTTCTCCTATGGCTCAATTTGAAGAGGGGGGGGGGGGGGTATGTATGTGACAGTATGTCTCCAACACACTCTGACAGTGCTGAACCAAATGTTCAAGTCAAGGTGAGACTTAGGTGTATGTGCTTGTTGTTTGCCTCTTCCTGTTCCTAATTCACATGCAACTTTGCTGGAGCACTTGCAGGGGATGCTGTTGTCCTTAGTATTCATATCAACCCAACACCGCTACTTATCCTGCTAAGGAGCTCAATGCTGCTTAACCTCCTGCAGTGTTTGTTTTGATTATGAGGATCCCCGCAATGTATCCTGCTCAGGTCTTACTACTCTGACACTGCTACCTCCTTTCACCATGTAACTAAGGTAAGAATCATGAATGGGATAATGCAAACAAAAGCAAGCAGTCTCTTCTCTTCCTCCTCCTCAGAGTTCCCTGGCACATTCAACTTTGGCTAGTATGTCAGAAGCAAGGGAACCTTCTGATCTGTAGCTTAGACCTCATGTAACACATGTTGCAGAGATCACAGCAGTTGAAATGATGGTCTCACTTAAAAGGGGCAAACCCTAGTTTGCTAGATTACATTTGGCACAGGTTCTATGGTCACTTTCCTGAGATCTTGCACTAACGAATGATCGAAATCAGCTTGCGTAAGTGTCTCACCAACTCGGCATTCATGGGTTCTATAAGAGAACCAACAGGCCCCAATAGACCCCTCTCAGAACGAGAAGGCTCCTATTCTTGAAGAGTCATAGTCAACACCAAATTTCCCAGGCAATCAGTCTGGGAATTGTGGACAAGAAAATCTGATCTACAGGTGCTGACTGGTATACACCAAGAATAATGCTAACAGTAATCAACACAGCTGGGTGATTCCTTATGATAAGCCAAGAGTGAACTACTAGAAAGCTCTAAGTGGGAAGCGATGAGCATTACTGTACACATGCACACCAGAGGAAGAGCCAGATGAACTGGGCATGCTTTGGGTGGGTGCACAATCAGGTGCATGATGACCCCCACATTACCTAAAACAATCATGTAACAGAGATCTGCTGTGCTTGAACTCCCAATTCTCATGTACAGGTCATAGAGAATGGAATACCCATACAGGTTTGTATTCTCTTAGGATCTATCAAGACATAATTAGCACATACCCAAAAGAACATAGGGTAGGTCCAGCTTATTATAATAGGCTAAGCTAATTCACGTTTGGTTTTGGCATCATCCACTCATGCAGTAAAATGGCAACCAAGCCATCCATCCCTTGATAAAAACAATGCATACACAAGCCTAGGTGCATCATGGTAGTGAGCCTCATGCCATTACATGCCTTGCTTAGCCTATGCTACTTTAGGTTGGGCCATCAGCACTGCCTCCAATTATATCCAGCTTCTAATCTAATAATTCTCATCACAATAACTACATGTATTCCAACTCTTTTGGTGCCCAAAGAAGCCAGTTGACACTTTTATCCACTATTCTCTCCCAAGGGTGCATAGGATATGTCCTAAACGTCTCTGTCATTATCATTTCATCTACATTTGGAATTTCCGCAATTTCCTTAATGGTATCATCCCCGTAGGGGGTAGTGCCATCAGTGCACCTCATGTGGTGCACTGTTGGCATTACTCAAGTTCTTTGCAGGGTGCCTTTGGACCGTACCTGCAACCCCTTTTGTTCCTTAGTTGTAACTCCATTCATATTCTCTTTCTTCCTTCTTACTTTTCACACTCTCCTAACAATTGATTCATGATGTAGCTGAGGTTTTCCTCCTGTTATACCTTTCAAACCTTATACTGTCAATTTCTCTTTCAGCACTGGATGACCTCTTAGATCCCAGTGCATGACCTTTGGCCTAAATTCTATATTCAAAGGTATCATTCCTCACTCTATCCTACCATCTGATGACCTGAATCCCAATACATAATCTTATCAAGAAGGCTTTAATCTCAACTTGACAAACCCTTCCATGGAGAACATTTTATACCAATATACATAATCTTTCATATATACTACTTTATATCTACATATTTGATTTTCTAATCTTATTGAACACAGAGGATGTAGTCTACAGACTAACCTATTTGGTTAAAAGATTAAATAATAATGAACTAAGACTAAACTAGAATATACGTATATGCATTTGTGATAAATGTTAGGTGCAAGATATAAAAAATGATATTGTTATGATACAATAAAGTTTCATACATACTTACCTGGCAGATATATACATAGCTAAGACTCCGTCGTCCCCGACAGAAATTCAAATTTCGCGGCACACGCTGCAGGTAGGTCAGGTGATCTACCGTCCTGCCCTGGGTGGCAGGATTAGGAACCATTCCTGGTTTTCTATCATTGATTTTTTCTCTTCCACCTGTCTCCTTGCGGGGAGGCTGGGTGGCCCTAATCGTATATATCTGCCAGGTAAGTATGTATGAAACTTTATTGTATCATAACAATATCATTTTCATACAATCAACTTACCTGTCAAGATATATACATAGCTGATTGGCACCCTTCGGTGGAGGGGGTAAGAGACAGCTACTATATGGAATAGACAGGTAAACAACATATGTTGTAGGTATAAATAAAACCTTGGTTCCTACCTGATAGGTGGTAGACTTCGTGGGTGTTTGCCCAGTAGTCTGCATCACCTCAAGAAACTTTAGCGAGATATGTGATCTATGGCCAAGAGTTCTTGTGGGTCTGCCGAAGGGGTCTTATCCACTTACTCGGCAGAGCCTGAAAGGACTTTGTCAATGGGTGCTGATCCACTTATATGACAATACACCTTATGAAGGAGCGCTCAAATTAGAAAGAGTTATCCCCACACTCCTTTCAAAAACCCCAATAATTTCACTAAGTTAAAAAACTTTAACTCAAAGTTAAGGATCAGTGTCGGCTCCTATCCCAGTAACGTAGTACCGCAGAAACGTATAAACCAAAAGAGAAGAATCTCTCGTAGGTTAACTTGACATCCTTTGTGTAATGAGAAGTCAACACAGAGTTGCCTCTACCGTACAACACAGCTAATATGTCTTATATGACATATTGTTATGTAAAGAACAAGAACTTGTAAAAGCGCGCACTTCCTGCGCTTTAATTCTCAGCTGTTTGAAGGAATCAAGTCACTAATGAAGTGCTTAGGAGATCTCCATGTTTCAAAGAAGACCAGGGCTTTCTTGAAATGGATCTCACCCGACTGAAGCCTGAAGCCTGGCAGGAACCTCGCGCCTGGCTGGTGCTTCGCTCTTGGTTGGCGCCTAGCGCTTGACTGGCGCCTCGCATCTGGATGATGCTTCGCGTCTTAGCTGGAGATTCGCGCCTAGAGCCTGGCTTGCGCCTGGCTGGCTGCTCGCGCCTGGCTGGCGCTTTGTGCCTGCCTGGCGCCTTGCGCCTGGCTGGCGTCTAGCTCCTGGTTGGAGTGGCGCCTTGCGCCTGCCTGGAGCTTCGCGGCTGGCTGGCACCTCGCGCCTGGCTGGCGTCTCGCGCCAGGTTGGCGCTTTGTGCCTGCCTGGCGCCTCGCGCCTGGCTGGCGTCTCGCGCCAGGTTGGCGCTTTGTTGTGCCTGCCTGACGCTGTTGCCGACCTGCCTGGAGCTTCGCGCCTGGCGGCGTCTCGCGCCCTACCCCGGTTTGGAGTGGCGCCTTGGCCGCCTGCCCTGGAGCTTCGCCGCTGGCTGGTACCTCGCGCTGCCTGGCGCCTCGCGCCTGGGTGGCTCCTCCCCACTTGCCGGAGCTTCGAGCTTGGTAGAGTCTCGAGGATGTCTGGCAATGTCCACATCGGACACTCTTATCTGTCCTATATGTTCGCATCTAGCGCATCTGTGTCAGGTTGTAGGCCCGGTCTTTTTTCTCCTCATCAGACAATGACAGTGTTCTTGGGGCTGTCTGCAGGTTTCTTCTTCCTTACTGACTGTGTCAGAAGGTCTTGAGTCGCCTTCTCAGTTAATGAACGAGAAATGTCCTTCACTACTGAGAAGGGAACAAAAAGTCAGACAAAGGCGAGTACAGAAGCGCTGCCCTCTGAGCGTGGGAGACCGCTTTGGTTAAAAAGACACTATATACTGTCCTCTTTTTAAGAAGACCTGCTCCAAACAAAGAGGAGATCTCAACCGAGCCATCCTGAACCGCTTTGTCTATACAAGACAAAATACACAGAAGGACTTCTGGTTCGAGTCCTTCAGAATCATGGGCTTTCTTGGACATCACCCAAGGGACCAATCTAAGAAGTTGAAAACTTCCAATACATGAAAGAGTCCCTTGAGGAGATGGTCCAGTTCTGAAATGCCCCAAGTTATACGGGCAGACGTTCCAATAAACCTTGTTCTACGTGTAAGCGTCAACTAAGGTCGAAAAGTCCGCTTCTGACGTAGACGGAAGAGAAATACCCATATTCTCTCCCGTCTGATATCAAATGCCTCTTTTACCAGCTAGTCTCGCTGGAGGCATGCAGAAGACCGTTCTAACTAACTCCTTCTTCAACTTCATCCAAGAGTCTAAAGACTGAAGAGCCCTCTTCATCGAAATGGCGGGCTTCATTCTAAGAAAAAAAACGAAGATTTCTTCGTCTTTGCACTCGAGAAAAAGAGAGCGCGGAGAAGGAGGAGAGGCAGGAGTCAAGTCGTCTCCATACTCCTCTAGAAAGCAAGGCTGTCAAAACATTATAGTTCGACAGTCCTTCTCTTCCTTGATACTCCTCCTCCGAGTTTACTTCTAACTCGGGGTCTAGATGAGTCTCCGCTGCTAATTCAGTACGTCTTTCCTCTGGAGGAGACAAACTCCTAATAGGAGAGGGGGGGGCTAAGGGAATGATATTCCTTCCTCTTCCCCGCTTTAATAGTCCTGGAAGGCGCCAACAGCCCAGGCTTCTCTCCATAAATGGATGACGCTTCCCGCTTGGATGACGCTTCTAGTCAGCCAAGCGTCCTGGCTGACGCCTCCCGTTTGTGTGGCTGCTGACGTCTGGATGACGCCTCGCGCCTGGAAGACGCTTCGCTCTCAAAAGGCGTCCTAACTAGCGCCAAAATTTTGGTTGGAGCCTCGCGTCTAAAAGCAGCTTTAAATGACTATTCATGTCTTGACGACGTCTCACGTCTCTCTGGCGTTACGTGTCTTCCGTAAGATTCTCCCGATCTCGCTCTCGAAACCGAAGCCTCTGCGATAAGTTTGGAAGCTTCACGTTCTGCATGACGCCTCTCGCTTCGCAGGGGAGAGAGGACGAGACTTCTTGATTGGAAGCGCAACGTCCTTCCTACGAGGCGCTAACACTCCCACCAAAGAGGCCAGTTGCTCTATACTGGCAAGATAATCTTCCTTGAAGCTTTTCCCACGTCATCTTCAATCGGGGGAGAAGTAGGAAAAGGAGCAGTCAATAGGAAGCCTGTTCGTCTTCATCACAACTCTTTCCAATAAATGTTAAACATGTTAACAGTTATTATCGTCGATCGAGAAGGATCTCTTTGTTAACGCGAATAGGAGCGAAAAAAGAGATTCTCGATGCTCTATGCGATATGAGAGTGTCGTGGAAATGGCCTAAGTGATTAAATGGGTAACGAAATCAGGAACGAATCTTGCCGTTACCGAGCTTGGTGTCCGAGAGTCTACTGGACTCCTAGGTTAAAACTCGCTAAAACGAGAAAATCTTGGATGGTGCTCTTGGCTCACTGCGCCAGGCTGGCGCTTCTGGCGCAAAATTTTGCGCCAGGCTGGCGCTTCTGGAGCATTGCGCCAGGTTGGTACTTCTGGCGCGTTGCGCCAGACTGGCGCTTTTCTTCTAATTCTTTTTATGTTATGCCAGAACACCTGTGCCTTTATGGTACCCGACATCCTTTCACATGTTAATTCCGTTCTTAGTAGGAAAAAAACCTTTATATACGTAGTATAGTCCATTCAGGGAAACAAGTTCTGCCCCAAAGAGAATGTTTCCCATCCGACTCATCCATCTTCTTCTGAGCAGGTACTCTAATAAGCTATGCTTTCGTAAGCCTGAGAGCATTACATAAATATAATGTTCTGCTGCGATAGAATCCTTTAATAATGTTACCTACGGTAAACAGCATTGAAAGGTTGTACTATCTCTCTTATTGAAAGCTTCTTAGCAAAAAGGCATACATATTTAAAATATTTATGTTAGCTTAACTATCCCCTCAATCCGAGGTTAAGACCGCGATTGTAGGGGAGAGATACGGAAAGTTATTCCATCCCGCAGGAGAGAGAGATTCGCCCGACCGCTCATGACTGACACTACATGGTACTGACAGTTAACTGGCGTAGGTGTACTGCGTTGGTCTCAGGCTCTCAGCGAAAGCAGTCCCCGCTTACTCTTCCAGAGTTTGCCAGCTACTCCAATTATAAAGGAATTTAATAAAACCTATTATCGAACTTCAGGAAGTTCTTATTAAAGCATATTTAAGCGAAACAAGACTTCGATAAATCTAGAAGCTAAGTAGGTGTAAGCTTAACAATCCCTTTAAGCGTAGTCCTTCCTAGGAAAGACGTAGAAGGATACTTGTAATTGGGGGGGAGTTGCACAGAAAAGAAGTAACTACGGTATGTGTTTATGATTTGACCGTATCGTATTCTCATACAGCAGAAACTAACTACTACCTTCTACTATCTTCGTTCTTTTCGTTAATAGAACGATAGAAAGAGTATATACTATACTATATATAGATATATATATCTATATATATATCCTTAAGGAACGAAGTTAATCAAGGAACTCTTTAAATCTTCGTGATTTTTTTCATAAATCGCGGAAGAGACAGAATTCCTGTTCATCACTAGGGCGGGTTTACGGAAGGAAGTAGATATTTTCTATCCGCCATCATACCCAAACATCGATGAGATCTTATTAAGAAAAACTCCCAAAGCTCTTGCCCTCCCTCAAAACGAGGGAAGAGCATGGATGCAAGGAGAGAGGTCCCCGCATTGAGAGGAACTGCCTAACAAAGGAGTCTTCTGAATAATGAAAAGGGGCTTCTCTTAGTATCAGAATCCTTCTGACAAAAGCAACGGCCGCCTGTGCGACATCTTGCACATTTGCCAGGGGAAAGTTGTTCAAGTTAAAAAATTCAAAGAGGAGTCTCGCGACTGACCTCTCTCTCTAATGAAGATTTTTGAAATCTTCTGACGCCTGGCGTCTGGATCCTTGCGCCTAGTTGCCCTGGCGTCTGGATAGTTCCGCGCGCCTGGAATGTTCCGCACGCTAGAAAGGAGACTCGCTCCTGAACGTTCCGCTTGCGTGGAAGGTCCCGTGCGCCCTAATAGATCCGAGCGCCTCTAGTCTTGTTATACGAGCCTCTTGCCAGAAAACGTTCAATGGAAGCATCCTTCTGATTGCCATTCTACTATAAGGCTCCTTAGTTAAGCCGTCTGTTTTCTCTTTGAAGGCGCCTTGCGCCAAGAAAAAGTTCTGGAACGCGGCTCGCACTCAGTTGCTGGAACGCGGCTCGCGTTTATCTGTATGAACGAGGCTCGCGCTAGTCTGTTGGAACGCGGCTCGCGCTAGTCTGTTGGAACGCGGCTCGCTGCTGGCTGTTGGAACGTGGCTCGCGCTAGCTTGCTGGCTGGCTCTCAGCCTCTCGCTCAGTGAGTCAGTGTTCTCTTATTCAGAGAACGAGCCAGATCGTCCGAACTTCTAACATGTACATTCTTCGTCTTTTCGGATGTAAGATGAAGAAAGGAACGAAGAACAGACGCACTTTTTAAGGCTGCCTTTGCAATGGCTATCCCTGGCAGTCTGGGACGTTTTACAGATCCTGCCGAGGGAACGCGATCGGTGGGGATTCTCCATAACCTCCGTAAGGCTTTCGACTTTCCTTCTCCTCTGGGCTTGTGAGTTTGGAAGAGGTCTAGGCCTGAGAGCGAGACAGAGCCGATCGAACGCACCCTCTACTAATTAGGACGCCTTTCCAATGGCGAACTTGGCAGTCTGGGACGTTCTACAGATCCTGCCGAGGGGGACGCCTGATCGGTTGGGGATTCTCCATTACCTCCGTAAGGCTTTCGACTTTCCTTCTCCTCTGGTATGTGAGCTTGGAAGAGGTCTAGGCCTGGAGCGAAACAGAGCCGAATAGAACGCACCCTCCACTGCACTAACAGTAAAATCACTTCTTACCTTTCAATAGCTCGTATTTTGAGCTACATTCCTTTGTCTTCAAATTGCAATCTGAATTTGAAGATTCTGTGAAGTAAGAAGGAGATGAGGATACCACACTACTAGTAATGTTAATGTTCTAACTGCTCGTTAGTACGAGAGCTATAAAAACTTCTAAAGGAAGCGTAACTATTCTTTCCTTACATCGTCAAGAAGGAAGTTAGCTCAATCAATTCTAACATTTTTCTACACGTTATTATGAATAAATATTAAAATTTTCCTTCTTGCAAACTATGTGATTGTCTACCGAAAAGTTCGGTAGTTACACGTAAACAATTCTTCGAAATTTTCGAAGCCAAAGTTATCAAAACAAATTAATATGCGTATGCCGAACCAAAGATCCAGTACTTCCCAGCAAAAGATAGCCCAGAATCGATGGCGATGAAATCCAAAAATCAAGTCAGTAGGAACTGCAAACGTTGTTTACATTCCAAGCGACAGAAAAAATATGATAGAAAACAGGAATGGTTTCCTAATCCTGCCACCCAGGGCAGGACGGTAGATCACCTGACCTACCTGCAGCGTGTGCCGCGAAATTTGAATTTCTGTCGGGGACGACGGAGTCTTAGCTATGTATATATCTGACAGGTAAGTTGATTGTATGAAAATGGAATTTTTATTCTCAAATTAAAATTAATAATACTTACCTGTATAATTTATCTAGCCCTAAATCCCCAAAAACCGCACCAAAATTTACCACATTGGCAACCCTGCTACCTCCTATTCTGTCCGCCATTGGCAACACTGTCGTTGACAGATACGAAAACCTTCCCTCAAATCAAGTTGTGATAGGCAGATCGTGGGGTAGGATGGGTGGGACTAGATAAATTATACAGGTAAGTATTGATTAATATTAATTTTAGAATAAAAAATTCCATATTAATAAAAATTACCTTAATATAATTTATCTAGCCCGATTAACCACATTGAAAAGGAGGAGGGAATCTGAATACAATTTCCCCTTCGGACAGAATAGGAGAAAACAAACAAAGAAATATATATCATAGGCAGTCAAAACTCAACCCAAGGTCAAAGATACTAACAACTCAAAGTCTCCTACCATAATGCCACCAACTGCGGTAGCACAGGACAAGGAGTAAGTGCATAGTCGTCCGTCTGTACTAAGTCAGGTGACCGACCAGGTGACCAGTCAGACGAATTGCGGACAGCAAGGCTGCACCCTGAAGACTATCAAGCACTATTCTTTCCCTAAAGGATGAGTGTCTGGACTGTCTGGGCGATTCAAAGCTAAGCAAACCTTGGGTGTATCAACGCAACCCGAAGTCGCCAGCAACGAATCGGCTCATGAGCAACTCCTAACTCGAGCTTTGCTGGTGCCAAGAGAAAGGAGCGCGGAGCAAAAAGGCGATTCAGTCCCGAAGGACGAATGCCTGACAGTCCAACCTGGTCTCATGTTACACGATCATCGGGGGTGTATCAACGCAACCGACTTCGTCAACAAGAAAATCAGGGCTACTAAATGTCGCCTGATCTCACACGAGTGTCTGACTCCGAGAAGACAGGTGAGACAAAAAGTAGATGGTGAGCGAGTCACCAGATGACAGCAGACGATCCATCGACTATTCCCTGTCCAGGACAGTGGAAGAAGCAGGAGTCGTCAGGACAAGCGAACCAGTGGCTAGTCCTAGGTCAGCAATCGACTCTGGAGAATCGTAGTCGCCAGTGCCGACAACCCAGTGGCTGGAACCATTTCACAACTGAAAATGGAAGCAGCATGAGTTGCCAAGTAGTCATTCCTTGTCATCAAAAAACACCTAAATACCAAACTGCCTAATTCCCATTATAACTACGTCAAAAACTGCCATGGGTTATAATACAAAAACAAAAAATATATACAACAAAACAAAAATTAATGAATAATATACAGGTAGCACCAACCGTAAAACAGGAAGACTACCTAATTCTCCTGTCTGACGACCTGTCCTGCCATCACCAACGGGCCCAAACCCAAAGAACGAAGGTCGCCTAGAACTAGAGAAATATCCCTCAAGTAAAAAATGAGGCAAAAACAGAATTAGAACGCCAAGTCGCCGCCTCAAGCACCTTGGCGACTGAGACGTTCTTCATAAAAGCTACTGATGTAGCAACTGCTCTAATACTGTGTGCTCTTGGCGTCTGGTCTTCCCCAGCAGCCGAACCACCAGTTTTAAACGATCAGATCTCTGAGAAAAAAGGATACACCATTCTTTGAAATAGGTCTCTTGACATTTCGGGGTGAAACAAACAGATGACGGGGACGACCCTGAATGTCCTTCGTGCGGCGTAAATAACATGAGAGCGCCTTAACAGGGCAAAGAACTAATTCCTCATTTAAATTACCAACAAAGTCGACCAGCGACTTCAGTACGAAAGACCTGGGAATGGGATTATCAGACGATTCAGTCTTGCGACAAATTCAGGAAGGTATGACAAAATCATGTCTTGTCCAGATCTGGCAACCAGAAAAGAGAATGCTTGCAGTTCACCCACCCTCTTGGCTGTAGCCAGTGAGACAAGGAAGAGTGTCTTAGAAGAGAGGTCCCTAATTTGGCAGAATTCAGAGGCTCAAACGGAGGGAACCTTAAGGCTTGAAGGACTTTGTTAACGTCCATGTCGGAGGCGAACACTGCGGCCTGGGTCGAGATAGGGAAAAAAGATCGAAGTAAATCTCTAATGACATAAGATGAAGAGATCTCAGGAAGCCTTGCCTTGAAAAACTTATAGGAAAGCATAGACCTATAACCCTTAATGCACGAAGGTGACAGGGCCCTGTCATGATGTAAATGAACTAAAAACTCCGCTACTTTCGGTAAGGAAGGTCTAGAAATTGAATGTCCTTGAGACTTACACCAACGTCTGTAAACCGACCATTTAGCCTGATAATTTACTCTGGTTGATTGCCGCCTGGCAAGAGCCAACTGTCGCGCCACTCTGGAGGAGAACCCTTCGTGCTTGGAGAACCTCCTGACAGTCTCCAGGCATGAAGATGAAGCATGTGGAGCCTCTGATGGAACCGATGAAAATGGGGTTGTTTGAGAAGATCTGGTCTCTCTGGCAGGCGAATGGGGGGTTCCACCAGTGCTTCCAGAAGGTCGGGAAACCACTCCTTCTGTGGCCAGAAGGGGGCGATCAAGGTGAGATCCAGACGCTTGGTTGCCCTCCACTTTGTTGAGGACTGACCTCACCAGAGAGAACGGAGGAAAAGCATAGGCTTGAAGTCCCTCCAGTCCTGCAAAAGAGAGTCTGTCCCGGCACTCTGAGGAGTCTGGAAAGGGTAAGGGGCGAAGAATATCTGGCACCGAAATTCAGTGGGGTGGCAAACAGATCGACTGTGACAGGCCATTTCTTCCTGAGGCTGTCGAAGACTTCCTGGCAGTGTCCACTCCGACCCTTGAACTTCGTTCGGTCTCGACAAGGCGTCTGCTAAGACGTTGTGATGGCCCAGGATAAACTGAGGGACCAACGTAATCCCCCTGTCTTCTGCCCAACACAGGATTGATCGGGCTTTCTTGAGTGAGAAGATCCGACTGTGTGCCGCCTTGGTTTCTCAAGTACGAGACTGCTGTGTGTTGTCGACAAAGATCGCGACACCGACTCCAACAGTTGTTCCTGAAATGAAAGAAGGCCTATGGTACACTGCCCTCAGTTTCCCTCCAATTTATTGACATGCTCCTCTCCTCCTCTAACCAAAGGCCCGAAGCGGCTTCGGAGCCCAGGTGTGCGCCCCAACCTTGATCCGAGCGTCTGACCAAAACATTAGGTCCGGAGGAACCGAAAGAAGAGATGTCCCTGACTTGAGGCGGTGAAACTTGCATCCACCAACGGAGATCCTTCCGACATTGTGGAGAAGAGGCGACTATCGTGTCCTCGGACACGAAATCCCATGACTGGCGAAGTGTCGACTGAAGGGACCTCATTCTGAGACGACCTCCGGGACCAGTTGGATGAGGGATGACAAATGGCCCAGGAGAGACCTCCAAAGAGAAACTGGCTGCGTTACGGAGGACAAAAATTCTTCGATCAGACTCAGAAGCTTGTCTATCCGTTTCTGAGCGGGAGAAGCCCTCAAAATCTGGGAATTCAAAACAATCCCCAGATAAGTCATGATCTGGCAAGGGATTAGATTGGACTTGTCGAAGTTGACACGAATGCCCAACTCGACACAAAGAGACAGAACTATCTCCCTCGACCGGAGACATTTCTCTAGAGATTCGGCCTGGACTAGCCAATCGTCCAGATACCGAAGCATCCTTACATTTAACTGATGCAGAATAGCTGAAACAGGAGCCATCACCCGAGAAAAGACCTGTGGAGCAGTGGTGAGGCCGAAACAAAGGGTCTTGAACTGGAAAACTCCCGAGTCCGTGAAAAACCGAAGGTAAGGTCTGCTTCTTGGATGGATGGGGATTTGCAGATAAGCATCCTGCAGATCGATGGAAATCATCCAGTCCCCCCTCCTGACGGATGAAAGAACAGTCTGGACCGTCTCCATCCTGAACTTGGACTTTAGAATGAACTTGTTCAAAACCGAAAGATCTATGATGGGGCGCCAGGCACCCAGAGGCCTTTAGAACTACAAACATCTGAGAGTAAAACCCAGGAGAAGGAGGAGCTCGCTCTATGGCATCCTTCTCCAAGAGGGCCGAAAGCTCCTTCTCCAAGGCTTGACCCCTGATTGAGTAGAGGGGAATAACTGCTGAACTCGAGAGGACGATTGGAAAGTGGAGGTCTGGAAACAAAAGGAATCTCGTAACCTTCCTTCAGGACCTCCACCACCCAAGCATCCACCGCTCTCCCCTGCCAAGCTGACCAATGGCGGGAGAGACAAGCTCCTACTGCGGTCTCCAGGCGAGGTGATGACTCCTACTTCCGAAAATTCTTACGCAGAGACAAGAAGAAGAAGAAGAAGAAGGTCCTCCTGGAGGTTGAGCTCTTTCTCTGCCCTTAGAGCCACGCGAAGAACCTCTCCCGCGTTTCAAAGGGTGAGCACCAGAGGATGAAGAAGAGGCACCAGTAACCTGAGATGTACTCTGGAAAAAAGAGCCAGAAGGAGGTTGTTGGGCTGGAGCAGAAGGTACAGATCTGGTCCTAAACTTACGCTTACTCCTTGAAGGAACAGGAGGAAGACCAGAGGAAAAAGCTCTTGATAAGGCCCAGTGAGCTTGGGAAGAGGCATCACCTTGATGTTCCTTCAAAACCTCAGAAAGCACAGAAATATCGAAAAGGAAATCGCCAAAAGGAGAAGAGGACACAGACGGGTTCTCTGAATCTCCGATACAGAGGAGGGTAACTGCGACAAATACAGGTTACGCCTTAGAGAAACAAGAAAGGCCTGCATTGAAGCAGCAAGCTCGTTCTGATGTACAGAAGCGATTGAAATAGATGAGCAGAATTTCTCAAAAAGAGGAGCATCAGGAGGAACAAACCCGGAGTCCTTGATATACATTAAAAGCCCTCCGAGGACCCACATATTGAAGGATTGAGCTTCTTGTAAGGAGCTCATAACAGACTCCATAGCAATAAAATCTTCAATTGAGACAGAGACCGAAGCTTAGAAGGCAAGGGTTTGACTTGAAGTCGGACAAAATCAGGATTTGGCTTGGGGGGTCGAGAGAATGAAGAATCATCCGCCACCTGGTAAACTCCTCTCCGGTGTCGTAGAAGAGAAGAGAGCTTCCTCTTCCCTTCCCCGATCACCTTCGAAAGTTTAGCGGCACGTCCGCCCTCCACTCTCGCGAACCTCTGGGCAAAGGGAAAACGTAAAAATTCCTGTGACCGGGAAGGACCGTCAAGAAAAATCCTTCTGTAATACAACGAGGCGGAGGCTGCTTCTGCTCTTTAGGCTCGCCTGAGGAAGAAAACTCAAAATTAATCAAAAAGTTTCTTGAATTCTACATCATGACATCCATTCGAGGAAACATCAATATCACACGAATCCGCGTCATCATCATCATCATCGTCAGATCCTAACTTAGAAACTTCTCCTGAAGTAAAATCCTGACGACTAGCTATCTTAGGTCTGACACTAATATCCCTCCCCCCTTCTCCTAAATAAGCGCCCTTTGGCACTGTTACGGACTAACAGGGGACACGTTGGGTAAAGATTCGTTAGGCACCTGCCCGGCACCGGATCCCCCCTAGGCCTTCGCCACGAC
>NC_087202.1:121289618-121499618 GCF_015104395.2 Macrobrachium nipponense
ATGCAAAGCTGATATGCGAGCTTAAGACATTAGGCTAGCTTGTGTATTCATACAAGTATGCATACAGTTAAGTAAAACATGTATGTGCTGTTCCCCCCCAATGGAGAGAGAGAGAGAGAGAGAGAGAGAGAGAGAGAGAGAGAGAGAGAGAGAGAGAGAAGAGAGAGAGAGAGAGAGAGATATTGGTTTCACTTTGGTGAGATGAGAATTACCTCACCGAGGTCAGTTATTTTTAGTTATGATATAATAAAAGTTACAGCAAGGATGCAATGAATTACTACCATAATACAAATAAATTCTCCATGCATCTTCAAAATTGATTTGGGTTTTGTCTTTTAATTTTTCTTTTTTTAAATAACTTATCTCTTCTTTCTTATACTTTGAAAGCCTGAATTTCAAACCAATGGCCCTGTGGGCTTGCTCTACACAAATACGGTTCAATCTTCTGAATAATAATATAATCAATAATGATAACTATATATACTATTAGTTTTGATTAAAAATCATATAAAATTGCGGTTAGCTATCAGATATCTAAAACATATCAAAGAACCAGCTATAATTTAGGGTCCTTGTTACTTATCTGAAAGCCACACCCCGGAAGTGTCATTAAACGAAGGTGCTACTACTACCTATTTTTGACAGTGTTATTACTGATATTACATCATCTTTAACTAAATATTATTCTGCGCTCTGCCAACTCCAACAGTAATCTGAAAGGTGCTGAAATCCAAACATCAACTCAGCAGATGACAGAAACAAAAAAATTCTCTCGATAATCAATTACGAAAAATTACATTTTCACAATAAAATAATTTTTTTATGTACTTATCAAGTATTTACCTAGCTATAGTTTTTAACTAGTATGGCAGCAAAAGGTTGAAATCTGTAATAGCAATTCTTTTGTTCTGGTGTATGAACTAGCCCCATCCACTATCTGGAGAGAGAGAGAGAGAACAACCAGGCAAAGGCCCGTCAATTTGTTTGTGCCTTATGTTCTTGCAAGTGGAGGTGGGTGGGCACAGAATCTGTATATATAATTACTTGATAAGTATACATATATACAAAAAGTTATTACAAAAATGTCATTTTTTCATATGTGACTTGCCAACTAACTACATAGCTGATTCCTGCAATGATATTATTTAAATAACACAAACATCCATCCATTAAAAACAGAAAGAAAGGTACGCAGTAGCCCCAGACTCGCCTATAAATGACAACCTCTAATAATTGAGGAGATGGGAAGGAAGGCGTACTTCTTACACATCTGCCCCCAATACCATGCTCACCACTCCCAAAGGGCCTAGTTGTCACTAAATGTTTCCACTTCCTTTGAGACGTTAAGAGGTCGAGACGGATCTTTAACGGAACACCACAGATTACTAGAGGGTTCTCATGTCTTCTCAGTTTTGTGGAGGCAAAACTTTTATGAGCTCTTGCTGGGCAAAGTAGTACTATCTCCTCATTGCCTGAACATAGGGCATTCCTCAGGTTCTTAATACTGAAGGAATGAAGCCAGAGTTTCTTTGGTGATTTGTTCTTCACCAGAAAACCTAAATGAAAAAGCATATTGTGTCGTCTCGCATGAAACCTACCCTTTTGACAATGGCTTGAATCTCACAGATTCTCTTGGTGGTTTCCGACGTAACCAAGAATAAGGTCTTCTTAGTTAAATTCTTGAAAGAAGTTGAACTAAGTGGCTCAAAAGTAGGTCCTTAAAGCCATTTTGGAACCAAGTCAAGGTTCCATGACATTAACTCAGGCTTCTTTAGTTACATGTGTCAAAAGACTTCAGATCAGAAATATCTTGGTTAATAGTGAGATCCAGACCTGCTTGTTGAAACACTGAGCTAGGCATTGACCTGTAACCCTTAATATTAGGCATGGAAAATCCTCTAGAAGCTCTCAAAAATAGTAAGAACTGCTATTTTTGTCACAAATGTCTTAGTAGCTGAGACAAGATTGTTTCTGCACTTTGTGCAGAAGATTGATTGACCACTTGTGCTGATCGATGTCTGCAGAAAATTGACATCTGCAACTTGCCGGCATCTTGAAAATCCTTTAGCTCTGAGCAACTTCCTGACAGTCTGTAAGCGGTCAGAGCTAGATTTGACAATCCTCGATGATACCGTCTTAAGTGCGGTTGTTTGAGAAGATTGGTTCTTTGAGGATGGAGTCTCAGAAAGTCGATTAGGAGCTCTAAAATGTCTGGGAACCCCTCTCTTAGTGGCCAGAAGGGAACTATCAGCGTCCTCAACGAGTTCTGGTGAGACTTGAAATTGTTAAGGATGTCTCATATCATCCCGAATAGAGGGAAGGCGTATAGAACTTTGTTCAACTGGTCCTGTAGCTTGGCATCTGTTGCCCATGCTAGAGGATCTGGCACTGGAGAGCAGAACAGGGGAGTTGATTTCTGGCAGTCACAAATAGATCCAGTATGGAAATCCCACATAACTTCCATGGATCCTGATGTACTAACTGATTCTACGTCCACTCCGTCGGGATAACTTGATCTCGTCTGCTCAATTGGTCCGCTAGGACATTCATCCTTCCTTGAACAAACCTCGTTAAGATTGTCATGCAATTTGTTTGGCCCAAACAAGTAGGTCTCTCGCTGTTGTGCAAAGAGAGGAGAGCTTCCTTCCTTGTTTGGTTATGTGCAAAAGGGCTGTCATAGTGTTCGAGTGCAGGGCAACAGTTTTCGTGGCTACTTCTAGAGCAAAGGCTTGAACCCCTAAATGAATTGCTCTCAGTTCTCTGACATTTGTGTGGTTTCTCAACTCTTCTTGCCACCACTTCCCTGAGACCTCCATGTCCTCCAGGAAAGCTCCCCAACATACATCTGACGCATCTGAGTGAAAGCTGTGGTCTGGGTTCTGAATTAACAGCGACTTACCTTCCAACAACCTGCTTTCCGACTTCCACCAAAGCAGGTGTGTTTGCTCTTTGGTGTTATTGAAATAATGAAAGTCAGCTGGCCTCGAGATAAAACTGAAGAACTCTAATGTGCAGTCTCCCGAGTGATACGAACTGTTCCATGAAAGGTAGTGTTTCATGCAAACTCATCCATTTGTTCGCTGTACATGAACAAAGAGACAAGAACTTGTTGACTGTCTTTAGGCAGGATTCCACTTTTTTGGGGGATGGAAAAGCCTGAAATGCTTGAGAGTTCAGCGTCATCCCCAAATATACTACTGTTTGAGATGGGAACAGCTGGGAACTCTACAAATTTATGAGACCCAATTCTTGGGATGATTGAAGTCTTGTGAAGGTCCTCTTTGTACTCGTCCTTTGACGTGGACCAAAGAACCCAATCGTCCAATTAAAGGGCAATGTTGATCCTCATCAGAGGAAGCCAACCTGCTAGAGGAGCTAGAACGCGTAAGAAAACCGAGGGGCAGTAGATAGTCCAAAGAACAGTGCTTGAAACTGTCCGAAGAACAGTGCTTGAAACTGGAAGACTTGGTCCTGGAACACAAATCTGAGGTACTTCATTGATGATGGATGTATGGTTTCTTTGTTTGTTTGTATGGTGTTTTTACTTTGCATGGAACCAGTGGTTATTCAGCAATGGGACCAACGGCTTTACACGACTTCCGAACCACGTCGAGAGTGAACTTCTATCACCAGAAATACACGTCTCTCACTCCTCAATGGAATGGCTGAGAATCGAACCCGCGACCACCGAGGTGAGAAGCAAACACCAAACAAACCACGCCACTGAGGCGCTGCGATGGATGTATGGGGACATGGAAATATGCATCCTGCATATCCACCGATACCATCCAGTCCCCTTGACAAATGGACAAAAGAATGGAATGGGAGGTTTCCATCCTTAATTTTGTATTCTGAATGGAGACATTCAGAGCACTTACGTCCAGGACCAGTCTCCATCCTCCAAACGCATTTGGTACTACAAACAGGTAATTGTAGAAACTCTTGATGACATAGTCTTTCACTACTTACACCGCATTTTTAGAATTATGTGAGGGAACTTCCTCCAAGAGAGCTGAAAACTTCTCCGAGTCTTTGGAATAAGCAGTCAAGGGGATGGGTTTCTTGACCAAAAGGAGGTTTTTCCCTGAAGGAGAGAATAGCTCTCTTTGAGGACTTGAACAATCCATCATTCCGCACTTTCTTCCTCCACCTTTCTCAGAACAGGTGGAGTCTGGCTCCCACTGGAACATGGAGGACTCATTGATCACTTCTTGGTTGGAGATTTGAAGGACGACTTCTTAACTGACTTGGCAGTGAAACATACTGTGGGCCTTGTTCAGGAAGGGTTTCTCACTCCTCCACTCCAAAAGGGCTGCCTTTGGCAAGCATTTCCAACCATACACTAAAGGCAGGAGGATCCTTAGGTCGCTTGGAAGCTTGCGACAAGAGATTTTGCGGAAACAAAATTTCTTTCACTAAGGGAGAGAAAATAAGCACCAATGTCTGAGTTGAAGTAATCCCGTTACGGTATAAGAGACCCATCTCTCTTCTTCAGCACCCCCATGGCAAAAAGGTGGTTAACTCATGAGCACTGTCTCCGATCCACTAGTCTAAACAAGACAGAATACCAAAAATGTTGGCTAAGTAGTCTGAGGGAAGATGAAAACAGTCCTGAGTCTTCCTAGCAAGTGCTCCTACTGCCCAGTCCAGAAAGCTGGTTACCTCAAAGACCTTAACCCTTTCATGTCCAACTGACGTAATAGTAAGTAAAAATACTCTATCCCCTATCTACATAACTGACGTAGCGGTACGTAAAATTTACCGAAATTTTTCGTGCGTGTGGTAGGGGCATTTTTTTTTTTTTCGGACAAGCAGCGATTTCCATAGGCTAGATCATACCTTGGACCGTGTATCTCGGGTATCAATACGCCAGCAAAGTAGTTTCTGTACTGCGCTCTGTTTCTTACCCTCTTTTCTATCAATTTTTTCACCGGCTGGACTTATTCGTTTTCCATTGATTTATATGATGATATTTAGAGAATTTTATTGGCTTTCTCATAAAAAATAATTCATTCGCCTGACTCATAGTTTTTGGGTTACGAACGAAAATATAAAAATAAGTAAAGATTTTTTTGTTGAATAACTCACATTTTTTCGTATTTAGAGGGCTGGGACTCTTATTCTGACTATTCCACCATTAAATACTAACATTTAGAAAAAAAGGACAGAAAATGAACATTTTGGGCATAAAATTTATATTTTCGCGGAATTTTCTATATAATTAATTTTTCGCACTGTTGAGCGCTCCCAGATACCTCGGATATCTGGGGACACAGTGCTCAAAACTAAGCGGATATCTGGGAACACAGTGCTCAAAACTAAGCGGATATGAAAGAGTTAAACAGGTTCTGTAATAAATGGTCTATTTCTGCAGATGAAAACAACTTTTGCTGCAGAAAAGACCGATCTCGGATCGACAAGCACCAAGAAGTCCCCATGGGTGAAGGTAGCCACACCCAGGGAAGGAGCTTCTCCTGTGGCGTAACAAAAATACTTCCGCTGAGACAGTCTCGCTAGGGGGGGAAGGCGAAGCAGGACTTCCTTTGCTCTCACTTGATAGAAAGCCACTTTTCTGCTTCTTTAAGCTCTACAAAATCTGGGGGGAGTGGGCACCACTGGGCACCCAGGTGCTACAGAAACTCATGGGAAGACAAACAAATGGGTGCTTCTGGACACTTGAGCTGTGAAGTGTTTGGGCATTAATGGGTATTCCACAGAAACAAAATGTCCAGGCATTACTGAGTGCTTGAGAGGTCTCGCAATCACAGGCAGCAATGGGTGCTCAGACGCCACCGTACCCTAAGTGCTAATATTCTTCCGTCTATCAGAAGAAGCTCTTTTAGCTTCTTTGAAATGACTTTCTTCATCCCTGCACAACAACGAGAATTGTTCTGGAGAATCCCAGACACTGCAAGATGGTCGATCTTGTGTCAAAGGAATACAGCTTCTACTCTTCGTGGGAGGTACCTCAGGTGTGCTGGGCACATCCGACACTGGCCTCTTCAACAGCCTAGACTTCTTAAACCGCCATTGGTGCCTGTTCTCCAGGCTGGACGCCTCTGAGCTACAAGAAAGTTTAGACACCTCCGCAGAGACACCTTTTCAATGGCTGTCTGAGACACCCTGGGGATATTGCAACATGTGCGTCTGAGGGGCCGACTACCTGTGGGCAGAAACCCGCTTACCTCCCTTGGGCCTCTAGTTTGGCTTCTCCCAGGTTCAGGGGTGTGTGCCAGGGACCTTTGCCTAGGAGAATCAGCAAGGTGTGCAGCCAGCTTCTCCACTAACACTTCACTTGCACTGTTCACACCTGATTACTCGCCTTCTCCATTAGGGCTTTAAACAAAGACCTTAATGGAGCCATAGACTCCACAATGAGTTCAAACACAGTCGAATGTGGACTCTAATTTTGACCCTAATTTGGCAGTGGCACTATGGGCATCAATGAGGGAGCTAGGTAAGGGTTAGGGTGTTAAGACTGGGGAAGCAATAGGAGACATAATATGAACAGAATCAGGTAACTCAATACTACTTTCCTGATTAACATTAGTCTTGTCATGGCTAAGATTAGCCTTTCTCTTTCTATCCCACTCTCTTAACTTATTTCAATGAGAAGGCAGTACTTCCCACTATTTCATGTCCAAGTCAATTCATTCCTCACATATTACCAATGGTGAACAAACCTGACTGATGCAAACAGTGCAAAGCATGTCCATGTCATACTTTAAAGAAGTCAATCCTCTACTGCAATAGAGCGTTGACGACAAACTAGTGTTAAGACATAGTCAGAATGGGGAAAGACTACAAACTAGTGTTAAGACATAGTCAGAATGGGGAAAGACTAATTCAAAATCTAGAAAATCAGTTCAATCGGTGAGGATAACTTGGTCTTTTAATAACAATAAAAAAAAACCTATCTGAAGCAAAATCTACCATAAAGAAAGCAATACTTCACCAAATTTGCATACACAACTGGTAAAAGGGAAACAAATTCCAAATCATCATTAGCTGAAGATCGACAACCACCGTCATCAACTGCCAGAAACAAACTGACAAGCCTTTGTCTAGTTGTTCCTCTCTCCCCTGATAGTGGGCGGAGGCTACTTCCTACATCAAAACAAAAGATTCGCTACCGCAGATTTCAAATTTTAGTTGCCGTAGTAGTTAGAAACTATAACTATGTATGTAATTACTTGGTAAGGTACATATACAAAAAGACTTATTCTGTGCAAAATGGGCCCAGATGCACCAACTTGAGATGTGAAGGCAGGAAACCTTACTGCACATGTGCCAGCTAACTAAACAATACTGGGCTGTAAGGGGATGCTTCTCTCATTCCTCTCTGCTTCTGTGACATTTGCCTTCACAATGTTTTTCTGTTCATTGATTCCCATTTTGCATTATACATTCAGTTTTGTTCATTTTTATTCACTGTGATAATACCCTCTCTCTTGAGGTTATTCTGGAACTCCAACAGTTATTCGGTTCACAATATGGTTTACTTTTCTGGCAAAAGAAACTAATTACATGAATATCAGGATTTGTACATCTCAAAACTTTTTCAAAGAAAATTAGCAACTTATAAAAATACTTGCATGGGTTCCATTTCTTTGAATTATCTACACATTTTTGAAAAACTGTTCCCTTTCAGCTTCCTTGTCGATACAGCAAGTTTAAAAACCAGCAAACCTGAATTCAAAATGTCAGTCACTATAATACAAAACTAGCCCAACTTCAACTAGAGGCATTTCCATAGATCTACAAAGTATCCAAAAGTGTTGCACAGGTTCTCCTCCCAAATGTCAATATAAAACTACCATCAAGCTTATTCTGAACACTATGTGATAAACATATGGCTTGCCAAGTCTACACTAAACCAATAACCTTCAACAATTTTCACATCAGAAAATAATTAGTACTATATTACAAAAATTATATTACCAATACAGCAACCCACTACAGCATTTTTCAAGAGGAAAGCCCACCAAATTTGACAATATCCTTAACAAGGCAAAGAAATTCTAAAGGCAATGCTTAAATATGTCTGCAACCATTACTCATTACTGTAGACTAACTTACGTTCAGCAGATGGATTCAAATACTGAATGGTGGGTGGAGCTTTCCCTGCAACAGTAGAGTCTGGCCAAAACAGACAATGTTTCTATAAATAAACTTTCACCCAATCTTTCACATATTCAGTGCATGCTACATTTGAGGTTCATTTAAGCATAAACCATAATGTTTCAAAAATCAATATAACAAGTTCATTTTGAGAGAGGAGAGAGAGAGAGAGATAGAGAGAGAGAGGGAGAGAGAAGAAGAGACGAGAGAGAGAGGAGAGAGAGAAGAGAGAAATATTCAAATTAAAATGTCTTGACATTTGCTTGACTTAAAATATATATAATTAAAACGCTCAAGGGATAGCATTTGTTGAATGAAAACATTTGTATCAGCAATAAATACAATTAAAATTTTGAAAAGGGTGCCAGTGCAATTCTGCCACTAAATTCTGACCATGGCCTAATTATCCATTTTCCGTGTTTAAGGTTTAAAACAAAATGTTTTGCCATGGAAGCAAGAATTTTGAACAAATAAATTTGAAGGACATATTTGCAATAATTGAGTCTTTTTACCATGAAATTATCTAAATCTATCAGATTACACCTTCTTTCTGATAAACAATAATAAGGAAATGAACATGGATTATGTGTCTAAATGTTACAGCTTGGTGGCTATCCCCTAAACAAGTGACCCAAACTTCAACCAAAAGAAAGAAAGCAAAGTACTTTAGAAAAAGTCGTATTTGTTCTCCCTAACTGCACTTCTAAAAGTCTACTTTGAAACCACTTCATTATAAAATTTTGTCAATCTCTGAGGGACAAGACCTCAGTTTACCTTAATTGATACCATCCAGGAGACTCAAAAACAAAAACACATCTACTGCATGTGTGGTATACAAAATGCAAGATTGCTTTTTAAATAAATGCTAAAATGGTGTCAAAACAAAAGCTAAATACAAGTAAATTCAACAATAAAAGATAATTTTACTTATGTTATTTACCATCTTTATCATTGATTAGTAAGAGAAAAAGCCTGCTCTCTCCAAAACAAAGGTATAAAATCTGGAAATCTTAACTGAAGAAATAAAGACATAACATCAAGTTATGTGATTACTGATCCTAACAGGTGTGCAAGCCACTACAAATTCATAAAACTCTTTTGAATTGAATAAAAACTCACCACATAAAAAAAACCTTAAATGCATTCTATCTCACAATTTAGCAAATCCATCTGAATGTAGACTTGATTCAGCTTGTTTGTAGAAAAATTAATTGACTATTATGTATTATTATTATATCAGAACAGCAGTTAGCGCAAATAACTTATTCACATGTGCACACTCATATTTTGTGTTTGAAGAATGTTTATTGGGTTGAAAGATGATGAGTTCTGTACTGAGTCCACTATCTAACAATTCTCAGTCTTCTGTGGGGCTCTCAGGACCTGCACCAACTTCTTTTTAGCTGTCGTGCTGTTCCAACCATTTCTTTCTTGTGTACTTTTTCATGTTATAGAGTATTTGAGAGGGATTTTGAGGATTCAGGAAGTTTTTCCTTTCTGAATCTTTTGCTTGGTTGGAGTCTTCTCATCAATGCATCCAAATGAATACTTTCTTTTTTCTTTGTATTTCATGTTTTTTTCTCTCTCTTTTTGTATCCTTACTTGGATTTCTTTTGATGTAATTTCTATTGCTGGCAGGCAGCGAAATTCTGACCTTGCCCCCTCTCAGATTATTTTCTCACAAGCATGGTGTCTAGGTTATTCATGACCACAACACAACCACCTGGATGATAATGAATACTTATTTGATTTGGTCATAGTAATTGCAGTTTTGGCAGCTTCACTGACATCTTTATTTCCCTAAGGCTTACATGAGCAAGGCTTCCCACACACCTCATTATTAACACAACCTTCATAAAATTTGTAAAAAGTAAACTTGGTCCTCTCTCTGTACAATAGATTTTTAAAGGTCAACAGTTCTAAAGGGCTTCAACAGCACTACATATAGTCATTGAATAACACATTTCTGTGGTAGGACATTCACTGCTCAAAGTTCTACTGTGAGAACAAGAGTTGTTTTGACAGTGAAATGAATGGTTTATTACATGACATTGCATGGAATGAAGACAAATCATAAATCTTTTCGCGATTTGGAATAATCAGTATATGCTGTGTAGTGTGGCTCTTTGAATTGGCTCTTTGAATCTTAGTTCTACTATGTGCTGTTTGATGTTCAGGGGAACTTACATATTTTATGGACAATGCCAATGCATGCAAGTTCATATTTTATGGGTAGCCCCCAGAGGGCAGTCTTAGTTCTGGAGGAAATCTACCCTTCATATATACAGGCAGTCCCCAGTTATCGGTGGACTTGGTTAATGGCGAACCAGTTTTATGGCGCTGGGCTTGTGACATAAAATCAGCAACTAAGGCGCCATAACAGGCCAAGTTTCGGTTATCAAGAGCTATGGCACCATAACATACCTAACAGAGGTGCCATTAACCGATTATTGGTGCCATAAGCGCCATAAATCCCCAATTTTTGCTTAATGGCAGTTTTCGCTGATCAGCAACCCTCCGAGAATGGAAGCCCCGCCGATAACCAAGGACCCCCTGTACTAATTCGATTCCTTAAGACATTTAGCTCTAACTGGGAATGATGAATGATTACAAAAATGTCTTTTTATTCAAACTAATTTCTTGCTGTATGAACCAACATGGACAGCAAAGCATCTTAATCCCATAGTCAACTCATCCACGGACAAATCAACTTCTGCACGATGATAAATTGGTCCTAGGGGAAGGATTGAGTGGAACGTCAGAGGGATAAATGGCAAGAGTAGGTTTGTTTGTTTGTTTCTATGGTGTTTTTACGTTGCATGGAACCAGTGGTTATTCAGCAACGGGACCAACAGCTTTACATGACTTCTGACCACGTCGAGAGCGAACATGAAAAGAGTAGGAGAATTGAAGGTGGAAATGGATGTAGCAACTAATGAGTAAACAAGATGATCTCCACCTTGGGAAGGAGAACTTTGTCAGTGGAGAAGAATAGATCGAGTTAGACCACAGATAATAAGCATCCTCCACTCTGAGTTTCACCCTTAACAGGAGGCACATAAAACATAAGAAGCCCAGCAAGAATAGACCCCAGACTCAACAGCAGCAGCTGTGGTGTGAGAGGGCAATTAAGATTCAAGTCGGGTCCAAGCTTGGCAAGTCTGTTGAGGGAAACATAACTGGGCCGTACACATATAAGACACTGCAAATGTGGGTTCATCCACAATTAACATAAATGAACCATATGATTTTCTACTCAAATGAAAAGACATGCAGAAATGCAAACTTGAAACAGAACATAAAATTTCCAAC
Source organism: Macrobrachium nipponense (assembly GCF_015104395.2). Taxonomy (NCBI): domain Eukaryota; kingdom Metazoa; phylum Arthropoda; class Malacostraca; order Decapoda; family Palaemonidae; genus Macrobrachium; species Macrobrachium nipponense. The sequence goes on from NC_087202.1 coordinate 121,301,052, forward strand.
AACTTGAGCTGTATGGTGGTGCAAACCAACAAACGTTGATAATGGTTAATAAACAGCAAAACTCACTTTGCAAACTTCCAAGACAATCTTAGCTGTGTAGTGGTGCAAACCAACAACCTTGATAAAGGCTAATAAATGAGCAAAACTCACTGCAAACCTCCAAGGCAATTTGAGCTGTGTAGTGGTGCAAACAAACAAACCTTGATAAAGGCTAATAAATGAGCAAAACTCACCACAAACCTCCAAGGCAATTTGAGCTGTGTAGTGGTGCAAACAAACAAACCTTGATAAAGGCTAATAAATGAGCAAAACTCACCATAAACCTCCAAGGCAATTTGAGCTGTGAAGTGGTGCAAACAAACAAACCTTGATAAAGGCTAATAAATGAGCAAAACTCACCACAAACCTCCAAGGCAATTTGAGCTGTGTAGTGGTGCAAACAAACAACCTTGATAAAGGCTAATAAATGAGCAAAACTCACCACAAACCTCCAAGGCAATTTGAGCTGTTGTTGTGGTACAAACAAACAAACCTGATAAAGGCTAATAAATGAGCAAAACTCACCACAAACCTCCAAGGCAATTTGAGCTGTGTAGTGGTGCAAACAAACAAACCTTGATAAAGGCTAATAAATGACAAAGCAAAACGCACCACAAACCTCCAAGGCAATTTGAGCTGTGTTGTGGTACAAACAAACAAACCTTGATAAAGGCTAATAAATGAGCAAAACTCACCACAAACCTCCAAGGCAATTTGAGCTGTGTTGTGGTACAAACAAACAAACCTTGATAAAGGCTAATAAACGAGCAAAACTCACCACAAACCTCCAAGGCAATTTGAGCTGTGTAGTGGTGCAAACAAACAAACCTTGATAGAGGCTAATAAAAGACCAAAACTCACTTTGTATGCTTCCAAGGCAATCTGAGCTGTGTAGTGGCAAAAACAAACCTTGATAAGGCTTAAAAAAGGAGCAAAACTCACTTTGCTGGCCTCCAAGGCAATTTGAGCAGTGTATTGGTGCAAACAAATAAACCTTGACAAAGGCTAAAAAAGGAGCAAATCACACTTTGCATGCCTTCAAGGCAATTTGAGCTGTGTAGTGGTGCAAACAAAAAAAAACCTTGATAAAGGCTAAAAAAAAAAAAAAAAAAAAAAAAAAAGAAGAGCCAAACTCACTTTGCAAACCTCCCATGTTGAAATGTGAGAAAACCAAGAAAAAATTACATATTCAGTTTCAAGGAATGACACGACTCATGAAATAGAAAACTGAAAATGCCCATACATTTGCTCCACAATTTGATCTGCTACCTGTCTGCTTTCAGTGGGTTCCTAAAATATTTACCCTTTAACCATGATTACTCCCAGTACAGGCGGTCCCCGAGTTACGACGGGGGTTCCGTTCTTGAGACGTGTCGTAAGCCGGAACATCATAAAAAATCCTAAGAAAACCTTACTTTTAATGCTTTGGGTGCATTGAAAACTATGTAAACTGCATTCTTATGGCATTTTTCATCAAAAAAAAAACCTTCAAATAATTATTATTTTGCATTTTTGGTGTCATATTTCATCTCCCACATGAGCGTTGTAGGCGTCGTAACCCTGGAACATGTGTCGTAACCCTGGAAATAACGTCTATTGACAAGCGTCATAACCTCGGAACGTCGTAAGCCGACACCGTCATAACCCGGGGACTGCCTGTAGTTTACTTTTTACCAACAAAAGTAATTATAATTTTATACCACTAAAGATATCCTAGTAAGTCATCTTAAGTTCTATTCAACATGAAATTTCTATTAGAGCATTCATTCCCTTACCATGAAAATAGTATAGAACAAATTACTCACTTTGTGAAGCATCAGTATACATGTGCTCCTAAGGTACATTGTCATACTTTACAATACTAGTATTTTATTCTTTATACTACAAAACTTTGGAATATATTATGCTTGGTGGTATCAACTCAAAAGACTTAGTTTACAAAAAGGTTAAAATTCTTGCACCAGGCTCTGAATCTGACAACTCCTGCCTTAACATGAAGACTTCAGCAGTAACTAAACCCAATCTTTGTACTATAAGGCTTCCAGCAGAGACCAGCAATGCCTTGATAAATGTTCTCTTCTTGGAACACCCTCCCGCCTAAGGGCAAAGCATCCGTGAGGATCACTCCCCGCCTGAGTGTCGAGCCCCTGGCAGGGTGTTGGGTTATCCACTACTTTGGTGCAAGGGTTCCAGCAGTTAATATTCCAGAATTAAGTGCAGAGCCTATGCCCTAGTTATTCCAACTTAGACTTTCATTTATTGGGAGAGAAGAAGAAGAAGAAGAAGAAGAAGAAGAAGAAGAAGAAGAACTGCATTTGATTCCACAAATGAATCTGGTATTATCAAGTTAGTGACTAAGGTCATTCTATAGGGATGCTTAGTTATTTTCGGTAACATTAATAAATACACATTAATAAATACTGTACTAGGTTATAGAGCATATCTGGCCAGGAGCTGATGTCCATCTTACTTGAGATAACCAACCCTTTAAGATGAAACTCATGCAGCCAACTTGTTTGTGGTTGCCCTTTTTTTTTATATTCAGCTTTTCAGCCTATGATACAATGTACAAGCTCATTTGAATATTCATTCCTTCTAGACTACTACATATGCTCTATGACTTTCTCAGATGTTGACAAACATTTCAAATCTAACTAATAAAAGAAATTACTTCATCATAAATTTTATATCAGCATTTTGTGCACGTAATTAGCACAGTTTGTATACGTATCATTAGTAGTTTGTATTTCTTCAGTATCATATTTAGTCTGAATTCCTTACGATCAAGTTTTTAATTATAGTCTTTTTCTAAGCTACCTAACTATAGATATCCATAATACAGGCATACAATACAAGAGTTTTATTAATATTGAACATAATATCAAAGATCATATAAACTCACTCATACGTAGTGGCAACGGAAATAACTCTTATGGTTCTGAAACCTTCAACTTCACTGATATTCTACTTTAAATTTTCAGTATTACAGAAAACAGAAGAATTGGAAGAGATAACTTTCTAAAGTACTGAGTGTTGAATAATAAGTGGGCAGAGAAAAAAGTACAAGGGTGGTAATGGAGATTACCATCAAGATTAGATCAGTCAATTGTCTAATTTCAATGTAAACAATAGCCTTTTAGCCTCCCCCGTTAGTGATTTACTTCATCTTCATATGGTTATAAGTGATAAAAAAAAATGAATGGGAGCACGAACTTCAGAATGTTAAAGCATATCACTACCAATGCTTCTTTCCATTTATAACAACTCTGAACAGCAACAGTTAGATATGCAAGAACACTTAAGCAAAACAAGACTGTAATATTATCTTACTGTAAGTAAAAAATACACAACTTATGATAAATACTTACCAATTTCTCAACATCTTTGGGCCTTTTCTCTATTACCAAATAACAATCTATAACCTAAATAAAAAAAATACTATTGTTCTACTCCCTTAACAGAGAAACTAATCTAACAACAAAGATGTCAATAACCAAATAACATATTAACAAGCTATTTACAATCATACAGGGGTAGTGACTTCATAGGCAAAAATTCTCTTTAGCCTCTGGATGATATTATAACAACTTAAAACATGTATAATTCTTTCATAAATGCATATTTTAAAATTCAACACTCAAAACTGAGTTCTCAGCATAATTTTATATATACGTATCTAATAACACACCACTAGAGCCTCGTGTTCCTAAAAATTAATTTCAACCTAAAAAGCTTGGCACTGCCATTATATGGTGTTTTATGTACAATCAGCCAAACTTTACCATTATTAAATAATCACATAATTGACAGTTGCTTGCTGCTCACTATGTACCACATACTATAAATATTTTATCAAATATTATTCACATAAGCTATTCTAAATTAAGAATAACTTATAAAGCATAACTCTAATAAAAAAAAACATGTATACTGTATCAAGATTAGCAGCTTAACTGTTTCAGGTACACCAAACATCAACTAACTTTACAATGGAAAAACCTGGAAAATGATCAGCTCTTAATTATGATAATCAAATGCCAAAGCTAATCTTGGACATACAGTATGCAGTAGCATTTGGAGAGTCATAACCAACAATGAAACAAGAAGAAATAGTAGACTACAATGTACTTACCAATAGCTGAAAGTCCTTCAGATATGGACGACAGCACGTAGAGAAAGACATTAGGTTCTAGTGTTGACAAGAAATTCATGTGATCTTGCGCTAAGCACTCCAGAAGTACATAATAAGTTTGAGATAATTTGGGGTACACCTGCAATGAATGTAAGTCTTTAAAATCTTATATGATAAGCAATATTAATTGCAATATATATAAAAAAAGTACATTTTTCTACAATTCATTAATCAAAAATAGCTGGAAAAGACAAATTTTTAATTTGTATTTTTAATAGCTAACAAACCTGAGTTCTTCATAGGATAATCTTCTAGCACCAGTTGGAAACTGGTTAAAAAAAATAAAAGATTGTAAAGCAAGAATCTATGGCATCTGGCAACTCATGCATATATGAGGTGGATGCTGGTCACCGACCGGGCTTGGAACCTTGTGACGGGTCAGTCTTTCTTCCAACCCAGGATATGAGAGAGGTGGCTAGAGGTGGGCAGCTAATGTTAAGACTTCAGGTTTTTTAGCTAAGTAAAATAAAAAGTGATTAAAAACTTGTCATTTGTTCATAGGGGAACAAACCTTTAGTCTTAGCAGTAAGATACTTATCCTTGGAGAGAGGTACAAGTCCCTTGAACCAGCTGGGGGTTCAAGCCCACCTGACCACCCTTCCTAGAAGATTGAGTTCTAAAGAAGGGGGTCTGAGCCCGTGAAAGAATAGTTAAGCGAGTATCCAAAAACTCAAGCCTGCTGGGATTAAACACAATGAGACATGTGGAAGGTAAAGAGAACTCTGTCTGTTCAAGCAACAAACCATGTCGGCCACAGGGATTTGTTACCACTCCTCCCTCCCCTTGTCAGAGAGGAGTAAATGTGCTACTTGAAGCAGATTTATTTATTGTATAGGAACAAACCAAATAACTGCTACCAGTATGGCTGCCACTCTCACCTGTATCAGACCAGTTCCAGCTTATGACATCTCTTACTTTTCAATCAGTCCATAGGAAGAAGGAAAAAGAGAGAAAGGAGACCAGCCATCTCACTCATTCTCTCTTCCACACAATCATCTTAGGTAAGATACAAACTGTACTGCTAGGGGCACTGGATAAGCTACACAACTTGTTGGGCAGCCACCACAGGACCCGAGGAAAAAAACTGTCCAAGGAACTGTGGACAATGTCCCTCAGGAAAAGGAAGCGAACATAGCTTGCTGAAGTCAGGAACCAGCATTCAAAATCCTATGAATAGACAAGTTCTGTTTAAACTCATTCATCTGATGTCATCTGCTCTAGCCTGCTTAATTACCTCACACAGCCAGAAAGAAATATCAGCAGACCCCAGTTATCAGCTGACTTGGTTAATGGCGATCTGGTTTTATGGCGGTTGTCTAGTGCCAAAGATCGATAATTTATGGCACCATAATGTGCCAAGTTTTGGTTAATGACAGTTTTTGTTTATCAGCATCCTGCCAAAAACAGAACCCCAGCCAATAACCAGGGACTGCCTGCGGTGTTCTTGATATCTTCCATTCTGGACCGGCCGGTGCTAACAACCTAGGCCTTAGGTGAAGAGTCCATTTTAGAAAGCTGTGCAGAGCTCAGACAGGACAAAGCAAAAACTCCTGAAAATCACTGTCGACTAACTAACTCTGGGAGGGTCTTGAAAACAAGGCAAATCTGCCATCATGAACTGAGAGATTTTGAGTCTTGGCTATGAATTCTGGGACAAATTCAAAGGCCACAGACCTCCAACGCTTCAACCTTCTTTGAGAAAGCCAAGGCCAACAGGAAAACTGTCTTCAGTCAGATTCCTGACTGATGATCGACATAGTGGCTTAAATGGAGCTCGAGAGAGACTACTCAGGACCAGAGTAAGATCCCACATCAGAGGTTTGAGTTCTCTTGGTGAACAGGATTGTTTGAAAATCTTGAACAACATCAAGTTTGAAACTTGATCAACACCATGATGAGATGTCCACACCCTTCAGCCACAGGACCAACCCCAAGGTGGCCCTGTAGCCCCTAACAGCAAAGACAGAACGACCTCTCTCGTATCTGAAAAAGATTAGAAAATCCACTATCCTATGACTAACCCCAACTAAGTATACTGCCCACTTGCTCTGGTAAAATGCTGACGAAGACCTCCCGAGATAGCTGGACATCTGGCCCACTGCTTTGCGAGAAAAGCCTCTCGCTCTCTTGAGATACTTGACAGTCTCCAGCTGTGAAGCGATAGAGATCCTATCGACTGGTGGAACCTTTCCACATGAGGCTGGCAAAGGAGGTTGTGCCATGGGGTAATTTCTCTCGGAACTTCTTACAGAAGATACAGGTCTGGGAACCACTTTGCCTGTGGCCACAGCTTAGCCACCAAGGTCATCCTGAGATTCCTGGAACTCATTACTATATTCTATTCAAAACCTGATGGAACAGGCAGAATGGTGGGAAGGCATACACCTTGAGATTGTCCCAAGGATGCTGTAGAGTCCTCTGCCAGAGAAAGAGGATCCGGGACCACCAAGAAGTAACCTCCAGCTTCCTGTTGGAGTGAGTGGCAAAGAGGTCTAACATGGGTCTTCCACAAAGGTGAAATGGCCTGTCCGGTACATCCTGATGCAGAGACCACTCCTTACCTTGGACTTTATTCTATCGACTTAGCTAGTCAGCCATCACATTCCTCCTGCCTGGAATGTCTCGACTGCCAATGAGTGGAGCTGGCAGCAGAAAGGCGCTGTCTTCTCCAACGAACAATTCTGGGACCATGAATAGACAATCTATAGTTTCTGTCACAGATAAGAGGTCTAACATAGGTCATTCCAAGCAAACAGAAGAGATAATAGGATAATAAGATACCCAAAAAGGGATATCCTATGACAAAATACTCAGCACAGATATGTTCTAGATATCCAACTGTCAACTTGTGCATTCTCTAAATAACTGCACTGAGAACTGAGGAAAAGTCCTTAAGCTGCCCAGGAAACGTGCATCTTCTACAGAGGAGATATCCTATGAGGTGATCCCTTATGACATCATACGATCAGAATGCTACTTATGAGAGGAGACATCCTATGATGAGAGGAGACATCCTATGATGATAGGACACCCCTATTTTGCCTTAGGAACCACCAAGGCAGTGTTCCTGAGCAATGTATCACAGAGATAAGCTGGATCTGAACTACTTCAGAGATGAGAACACCAAGATATAAGCTACATTACTGATCTTTTTACTCAGATGAAAGGATAGGTTGAGCAAGGAATCAAACCCAACCCAATCCCAACCTCTTGAAGAATGGGAAAATCTTGCAGAATCAAGAAGCAGTCAAACCAGCTGGGCTAGGCTAAGAACTCCAACAATTAGGCTAGGATAAGAGGAGAGCCATGTTTGAACAATCTAGGCTAGACCTAGAACCCAACCACTTATGCTAGGATAAGTCAGTGGGAGAAGGTTCGAACTAGCTCACCCATTGTAGGCTAAGCTAGCCAAAGAACTTACCCACTTAGGCTTGCTATGCAAAAATTCAACCAATTAAGCTAAGATGGAAAGGAAAGTTCAAACTAGCCAGACTATGCCAAGCTAGGTTAAGAATCCAACCACTTGCAAGGTTAAGAACTGAACTACTTAAGACTAGGAAGATGGTTAAGCCAGATTCAAACTAGATGGGCTAGGCTAAGAACTCAACCACTCGCTAGGCTAAGTTCTCAACCACTTAGGCTAGGCTTAGATAGTTAATGAGGCAGGTTCGACTGGCTAGGGTAGGCCAGGCAAAGAACTCAAAGACTTGGCTAGGGTAAGAACTAAACCACTTGCTAGACTAAGAACCCAACCACTTAGGAAAGCTAATATGGTTAAGGTATATTTGACCAGTTAGGCTAGGCCAAGCTAAGAACTCAATTACTTGCCAGGCTAAGAATTCAACTATAATATACCTACGCTAGGCTACGTCGACGAAAATTGTCTGTTGGGTGCTTAATTGATGTATGATACATCAACGCAAAAAAAGCCTACTTGGCAAAAACTTTTGAATCACGCACTTGAGGGATGCTGGGAGCTCACGGATCAAGCTGTTGTTTTGTTTACAAGTGTTACACAGGCGGCCATTCTTGAATTTCTTTCTTCTCGCACTAAAAACATCAGCGACACATCTCAGAAATTATATTGTCACTTTTACATAATTTTTGCGCCATCTTATATTAGCCGTTACACAGAGTTTTATATATGAAAATGTGTGCAATTTCATGTAGAATACAACAAAAAATAACCCATGGTTGTAACTTTTATCAGTTTTGAAATATTTTCATACAAACCACGATAAGTGCCAAAATTTCAACCTTCAGTAAACTTTGACTCGACCGAAATGGTCGACAAATGCAATTGTAAGCTAAAACTCTTGTATTCTAGTAATATTCAATTATTTACCTTCATTTTGTAACAAATTGGAAGTCTCTAGCGCAATATTTCATATATGAACAAATGACAAATTTGTAACTAATTTGTATTTTTCATAACTAACAAACCCGAGGTCTTAACAGTTAAAGGCCCACCTCGAACCACCACTCTAGCAGTCTAAACTGGGTTTGAAGTGTAACTTGCGGGTCACGGGACACCAAGGGCATTCTGAATAATCCATGCTCCTAAACCACTCTTGTCCCTTGTATCTGGATCTACCATCACCCCTCTCTTCCCTATTACCAAGAGGAGTGTGTTGCTACTGAAAAGTATACTATACTATAGAAAAACTTTACAGTATGGCTGACCACCTCACCTGCATCTAGTCCGTTCCAGCTTATGATGGTACTCTCCTTCATACTCTCCGTAGGTAAAGGAGTAGAAAGATAGTAGTAATGAAGAAAGACCAGTCATCCCATTCATTCTACTTTCACACCTTCATCTTAGACTAGACACAAACTGACCCTTCAGAGGTACTGGATGAGCTATACCACTTGCTGGGCCGCCACCACTGGACCCAAGGAAAAAAAGTCCAAGGATCTATGGGCAACGTCTTTTAAATAAAAGGAAGTGGACGTTGTTTGGCGTTTCCAAATACCAGCTTTCAGGATTCTCTCCACAGACATATTCTTCTTGAATGCCAAAGAAGTGCTCAAGCCCCTGATGTCATGAGCTCTAGCCCTCTCCAGGCTACTGGACCCTCTATCTTCTGCCATATATGCATTCCTGATTGTTTCTCTCAGCCAAAACGATATTGTGTTCCTGGACACTTCCTTTTTGTTCCGTCCTGTACTTACGAACAACCTCCGGCACCCCGGCCTGAGGTGCCTAAGCGATGACGCCGAGCTAGAGGAAGAAGACAAAGGAGACGAATCAAGCCTTTTTTTTCGTCTTTCTTAGCAATTTTCTCCTCTAGATCTTGTAATTTCTTCATTACTGTGTGTACCAATGAGTCAGAAGGCGTATTTGGCTCAGGAGGCAGCGAAGTAGATCGAGAAGCAGTAGGCTGTGACGTCATTGCGTCTGCCATGTCGGTGTGTGACGCCAGTTGTGACGTCACCAATCTTGTAGGGAGAGACTGGGCGGCTGCTGCTGGCATCCCTGCGTTTGCAGCAAAACTACCTCCAACGTTCTGCATCGCCGGAAACATTGAAGTTGCTGGTGTAGCTGTGGCATTAGTTCCCATAAAGTGCAAGCCAGGGGGATGAGGAACATTCAGCACTGCCAAACTCAGCTGGAATCGCGACGCCATATATTGAGACAGCAAACCCTCCAAGGCTGGTACGCCTGGTAGGCCTAAAGCTGTCCACGTACCCTCCATTCTCTGAGCATCGGGAGCCGGCACCTGGAACAAAGATGGCAATGCTCCCCCGACCGGGGGGGCGGGAACAATGGACCATAATTATGCATAAAATTACACAAAACCCCTCCTGGAGTTTCTGAAAGCGAATCGCTAGAAGAAACTGAAGCAGTATGGGAAAAATCAAAAGCAGGCGACGAAACATATGGAGCAGTCTGGTATATTGCCGATACAAAAGAAGCCGGCGATGCTTGGTCATCCAAAGATGGCGTCGTCTCCTTTCTTTTGTACTGGCCTTTCTCATAAAACTTCCTCCACTGTTCCACCGACCAACTATGACAAACTGAACAAGGATTAGTAATTGTACATACATTTTCTCTGCATCTACTACACATTGGATGAGGACCTGTCGATACGGAAAGCCCCTCACTCCAGGGCATTTCCTTTGCCTCTTCCTTGAATCAGAAGTTCCCGTTGGTGAAGCAAAAACATCGTACACACCCTTACACATACATCCACACTGAGCACACCCAGAGAAAGAAAAATTAACAAGTAAAATGAAAGTGAAATGGATTAAATTGCAAACTAAAACCGGCTTTAAAACAGATAGAAAGTAAACATGTCCTATCTTAAAGGCGGTAGAAAAGTAACTGGCAGGTCACGGGACGTCAAGGGCATTCTGGATAACACAGGCCCCATGACCTGGTATAAATGCCATTAGTCCCTGGATCTCACAAGTTTAATTTTAATTTTACCAGTTTCCAGCTTGGTGCTAATAGAATCCTAATGTTAAGACCGAAGGTTTGTTTCATATATGAACGAACTACAGTAATTATTTACTATTGTACGATGGCTGAAATGCAAGCACATGTTGTCATCAGATTCAGTTTGGTTGTTGTAGCAAAACAACAGTTTTCATTCAGTTGTTTATAGCTGTAGTATTTAACCCTTAAACGCCAAAGGGGTATAATAAAAATCGTCTCCCGTATGCCGAGGGGGTCTCGGAGTGAGCGCCGAAGCGGAAAAAATATTTTTTCAAAAAATTACAGCGGTCTTAGTTTTCAAGATTAAGAGTTCATTTTTGGCTCCTTTTTTGGTCATTGCCTGAAGTTTAGTATGCAACCATCAGAAATGAAAAAAATATCATCATATATAAATAATGCAATATATGATAGTGCAAAAACAAAATTTCATATATAATTGTATTCTAATCACGCTGTGAGCAAAACGGTTAAAGCTAACGAGTTCATTTTTTTTTATTGTACACTAATTGCAATAATTTTGGTATATAACACATTGTAAAACGACCAAAGTAACACAGAAAATATTATCACAAAATGATGCATGAATTCGTAACGAGCAGACATAAAAAAATTTTTTTTTCAAAAATTCACCATAAATCTAAATATTGTTCTAGACTTCCAATTTCTTTCAAAATAAAGATAAATGATTGAATATTACTATACTGTAAGAGTTTTAGCTTACAATTGCAGTTTTCAACCATTTCGGACGAGTTAAAGTTGACCGAATGTTGAATTTTTTTAATAATTTTTTTTTATATGCAAATATTTTGAAAATGAGAAAAGCTACAACCTTCAATTATTTTTTGTTGTATTTTACATGAAATTGCGCACATATTTACATATAAATCTCTATGAAAGGCCTAATATGAAATGGAGCAAATATTCCGAGAATGCGACATACGCATTTCAGAGATTTGCAGCGGAGAATCCGCGCACGGAGGGAAGGAAAGTTTTTTTTTTTAAATTCACCATAAATCTAAATATTGTGCTAGAGACTTCAATTTGTTTCAAAATGAAGATAAATGACTGAATATTACTAGACTGTAAGAGTTTTAGCTTACAATTGCGTTTTTCGACCATTTCGGTAGAGTCAAAGTTGACCTTAACATGTTTTTTTTTTTTCTATTTATCGTGATTTATATGCAAATATTTCGAAAATGAGAAAAGCTACAACCTTCAATTATTGTTTGTTGTATTCTACATGAAATTGCACACATTTTCATATATAAAACCTTATGTGACGGCTAATTTAAAATGTTGCAAACATTACGACAATCACACGTATGATTTTTTCGGAAGAGTTACCTCGCGGATGTAAGGAAAATGTTTTTTTTTTTTCCCATAAATTCACCATAAATCTAAATATTGTGCTAGAGACTTCCAATTTGTTGCAAAATGAAGGTAAATGATTGAATATTACTAGAATATAAGTGTTTTAGCTTACAATTGCATTTTTTGACCATTTCGGTAGAGTCAAAGTTGACCGAAGGTTGAAATTTTGGCACTTATCATTTATATAAAAATATTTCAAAACTGATAAAAGCTATAACCATGGGTTGTTTTTAGTTGTATTGTGCATGATATTGCGCACATTTCCCTATATAAAACTTTATGTAACGGCTAATTTAAAATGGTGCAAACATTACGACAATCGCATGTACGATTTTTTCGGAAGAGTTACCGTGCGGACATAAGGAAAAAGTTTTTTTCATAAATTCACCATAAATCGAAATATTGTGCTAGAGACTTCCAATTTGTTGCAGAGTGAAGGTAAATGATTGAATATTACTAGAATATAAGAGTTTTACCTTACAATTGCGTTTTTCGACCATTTCAGTAGAGTCAAAGTTGACCGAAAGTTGAAATTTTGGCACTTATTGTGATTTATAAGAAAATATTTCAAAACTGATAAAAGCTATAAGCATGAGTAATTTTTGTTGTATTCTACATGAAATTGCGCACATTTTCATATATAATACTCCATGTAACGGCTAATTTAAAATGGTGCAAAAATTACGTCAAAGTGACAAAATAATTTCTGAGATGTGTCACTGATACTTTTTAGTGCGATGAGAAAGAAATTCGCGCTTGCGTGCCTGCGTAATGATTGTAAACAAAACAACACCTTGATCCGTGAACTCCCAGCATCCCCCAAGGCGCGTGACTCAAAAGTTTTTGGCCGGTAGGCCTATAAGTATTTTTCTGCAAATTTTTAAAGAAAACTTTTCTATGTCGACATAAAATACGTCCAATCGGCACCCGACAGACAATTTATCTCGACGTAAAATACGTCCAATAGGCGTCTAAGGGTTAAGTGACAATTATAATGTTAGTAACCATATTTCTATCATTTGCTTTTGCTTTTTCAACTTATTTAACTAGTAGATATGATAAATACAGAGAATGATGAAAGGTGACTTTTTTTTTTTCTCTCTCTCTCTCTCTTATTCCAGCCCATGGTTTACCTGCAAGTTCATTGAATCTGACATTCAAAATCTGTAGAACTACTGTGCAGGTCATAGTAAATAATTATGCAAATGAAATTCCATATTTTCATTAAAAAGTTATTACATAATAGGGCAAAATCTGGCAAGTTAAGACCGAAGGTTTGTTTCGTATATGAACAACTGGCCATACCATTAAGGCATTGTTAATCAGTCTAGGGCACCGTAAGGTGGATTGTTGTGCCCATAAACTATTGAATTTCGGTTAGTGGTGATTTTCAGTTAATGTCAAGCCCCCAGGAACAAAACACCAGTCGGTAACCGGGGGCAGCCCAAATTTGCTTATCAAGCTGTCGGAACAGAACATCCCCCCTTGATAAATGGGGACTGCCTGTAGTCACAACAACAGTGACTTTTTCATTGATACATATAGGTCCATTATGAGTTAACTACTCATGGTAGGACTAACCAGCACTTTATATGGCCAAAGCATCTTTCTCCACATGGGGTCGTTGGTGATATGCATACTCCAAATTGCCTAAGTGTGGTTTCATGTTTAAACTGCAGTGTGGATAAACCCTTACAGCTATCTTGGATTTTTGGTTTCTCACGATCAATTATATTAACAGGACTAAACTGAATTTCATTTGTCCATTGACTACGGTATGTTGTCCAAGCTTTAATTATCATTATTATGATGCCAATAAACTAGGATTAGAACAAAGAGCCCATTGTCAAACTAATAATGCATAAAAAACCTAGTAATCACCAGTTATAACTTACAAGCTCTTCAACTAAACTTATAACTACTGAAATTCCAAAAACTAGGAGGTAAAATATCTGAAGAAATAAAATTTAAAAGAGCATAAAATTCTGAGACTGCATACATTAATGTACTCACATTTTGATTTGTAAAATGATTTTGCAAATGTGAAACAATGTAACATTACAAATAAATGCTAATAAATACTTTTGGATTGCTGGTTGTTGAGAATGTAACTTGGGAATCAGGGGGCTGGCTATATACTAAAGACAAGAACTGTTGATAAATCACACTGTAAAATTGAAGGAAAGAAATGAGTACTTACTAATAAATCTGACTGTGGTATAGAAAGTAACAACTTCACAAATGTGTGTAGTGCAGAGTCTAGAGCATCGTCCCCATAGAGTCTAAAGACACCAAAATTTACGTAGTTCCCACATAATGCCGCCTTGAGCATAGAGAAGCAGATGCTAATACCCTTGAGCCTCATTGGATACATCTGATCCTTTGGAATGTTGTCCCCCTGGGCTAATATTCTAGAACCTGCAAAAAGATAAATCTTTAATTGCACACAAATTTATTTAAATAATAGTCACTACTGATGCCCAACTTTATAAACCATTAGGGATTAATGTCAATAACAACTGAAAGCATCAAGTAAATCTCATTATGTAAATGAAAACTTTCATTAGAGACGGACAAGTCAAAGTGGAATCTCTTAGAATTATTTACAAATGCTGAAAATCTGAGTTACAAAAATCTTCTGGTCAGCGATGTAATTTTCAAATTACAGTCATCATTTCTAATCAGTTATAATTCAACTAACATTATCTATGTACCAAAACTCATGTAGTTGGGGTTAGTAGCCAAAGATAATGTAAATATTGACATAAAGTAACGGTCACCTTAAAAACTACACAAATTAAATACCCCTGTTAAAACTGGTCTTAACATCTGATGACACTATATATTCAATATGTTCAGAGAACAATATTAAAAAACATGACTGCAGGCTATATTTATGCTGGAAAGTATACAGAAATACTGATTACTACTATTTCTAATACTCTTGCTTTACAGATCCAAAGTTATAACAGTAGTGTTCTAATAAATAGCTAAATGATATAGAATCTTTGTCTAATAATTTCCAAGACAAGCAATCAGATGGGCTTTAAAGCTGAGGATATCAGGAACACTCTAAAGCTGGTGATGTTACTTCTCCATGAGTGAGGAGTAGGGCATGTATACCAGACAAATATAAATTCAATGATGTTCAACGATCACATGCACTGTTAATCTTACGTTATCATATACCTCATTATATTTTCCTACTAACCCCAAAAATATTAATCTTTAGACCTAAATATAAATCAATAATATGAAGTTTTCCTACATAACAGTTATATCTATTCAATTATCGTGAAATGACAAATTTTTTAATCAGTTTGTATTTTTCATAACTAACAAACCTGAGATCTTAACATTAGATTAAATCTTCCAGCAACAGCTGGAAAACCAGTAAAATTAATAAAAAATGTGTAAGCAAGGAACTATTGGCATCGTGCTTGATCACAAGGGGGGATCTCCCACAATGCCTTCAGTAGCTTGTGATCACATCAGATACTCTTCCAACCTTGTTTAACTGTAAGAGGGGTGGCTTGAGGTGGGCCTTTACATGTTAAGACCTTAGGTTTGTTAGCTATGAAAAATACAAATTAATCCTAAAATTTGTCAATTGTTCATATACAAAACAAACCTTTGGCCTTAACATTAGGATAGACTTACTCATTGGTGGGAGGTAAATAAATTATAACCCGACTGGGAGTTTGAAACACTTAGTCAATTTCCGAATGAGAGATATTCCAAGAGAATTAACCTCAATCTCTGAACCTTTGATATATGAATATCTTGAGGTTCTTAATTCTGGGTGTTTCATACAATGACATTTCATTGCATCAGCAGAAAGCAGAGAGATATCTGTTCCCATATCAAATCAACATTTATGTGGCTTTGTCATCACCAGCCAATTATCCAGGTACTACCTTATCAACCTGATCCCTTGAGCATGTGCCCACATCAACATGAGAGTGAATACTCTTCTAAACATGTGAGGAGATGCTGTCAATCCAAAACATAGAACTCTGTATTAAAATACCTTTTCTGCGAGATTGGATCTGGGAAATTTCCTTGATGATGAATTGTAATCTGGAAGTAAACACCCTTCAAGTCTATTGTCAGCATAAATCCCTGTCTCTGACCACTGCTAGTAACAGCAGTAAAATCCACTTGCTCTATAGCTCCCTTCTCCATCATTTTCCTCACTTCCTCTTGCAGAATAGGGAATTTCTGAGACCCAGGAGTGTAAGAAAGGTCTGGTAACGGATGATCTGCAAGAGGAGGAGTGAAATCAAATGGGATCAGATAGCCCACTCTGAGCACATCCACTATCCACTGCTCTGCTCCAAATTTCTGCCACACCTCCCAATGACTCGCCAGACATTCCCCCAATGGTGTGACTGGGTGGAGAGTGGGTGGAGAGAGGTGCCTAACCTATTGTCTCGCAACCCTTCCTCTGCCCTTATTTCCCCTTCCTCTACTAGGTCAGCTGTGAATTGGCCGCTATAATAATTTCTTCCTTGGAGAAGGACTCGTCGTCTTTGGGGAAGGATTAGACCTCACAATTCTCTCCTGGGGTGTTTAAAGTTGAGCCTGTCTTATTTCCAAAGGGTGATTTCTTGTTGACTTGCTTACTGCTTGTTGAACCAATTTATCATTGGAATCCATCCATCTTCTATTAATTGCTGCTTCTAGTCTGTCCTTTGGCAACAGAAACTGCCACTCTAGGATATCACCATTTTGCAGAGCTAGCAGGGAATTCACATCTACAGCACAATCAACTTTGCCAATACTGTATCTCTTCTCATCAACTGGATATTTAGCCAAATGTTGGCACGTAAGTTTGTTAAAATACAAAATCACTTTGGAACTAGACTGAAGTAACCTGACAAAGGCTGTTTCATTCACTAATCCCCTGGTTGAATCTGAAGAGGTAAACTTAGCCACCACTGTTGACCAAGATCTAACCGCGATTCCAATGTAGCAGAATCTTGATAACAAAGTGAGGGACAATCCATTTTTGCCTAGTCTAAGGTCAACCCAGGTCTTAATTGCATAACATCTGGATTGATATGCCCAGGAAGGGAACAACAGATGTTGCATAATACTCCCTATGTCTCTGCAACGGTTTTTTTTTTTTTAACAATTTATTTGGTCGCAAAGAATTATCCCTTCCTGAAATCCATGCATTCACATGCTGTAATACCGATTCCGAAATGACTTGATTATGGTAATTCATACAACACCTTTATATCTTTCTCTGGTCCTATAAGTGCTTCAATTGCAGTCAGAGCTATGGTGGAAAGCATTTCAGACCACCTTGGAAGATTATGGAATTGATGAATCAAGGCAATAACTTCAGTATAAGCAGCTAGAAACTCCAGATTCCCTAATTCCTCTGCTTCCAAAATATCCCTGTTTCCTGTGACAGCCAAAGAAACCTTGGACGGGGAGGTAAAATGATCCATGATATCCAGATACCCATATAAACTCACAGGAATCACACCCACTGAAACACAAAGAACAGAAAAAGCAGAGAAACTAAACCAGCTTTAAAAGGACAGAGATCAATCATGTCTTCTATTAAAGGCAGTAGGAAACGGATGTGATCATCAGATGCCGCAGGCATTATGGAAGATCCCACAGACCTCGTGATCAAGCAAAGATGCCAAAAATTCCTTGTGTATACAAATTTTTATTAATTTTACCATTTTTCCAACTGGCACTAGCAGATTTATCCTAAT
Organism: Macrobrachium nipponense; assembly: GCF_015104395.2. Classification (NCBI taxonomy): domain Eukaryota; kingdom Metazoa; phylum Arthropoda; class Malacostraca; order Decapoda; family Palaemonidae; genus Macrobrachium; species Macrobrachium nipponense. The sequence goes on from NC_087202.1 coordinate 121,318,828, forward strand.
GTTAAGGCCGAATTTTTTTTACGTATATGAACAATTTGAGTTTTAATTTATGCTAAGTTTATATTTGTCTTTTCAAATCATTAAGATGCTCATGTACCTATGTCTCAGGACAACCTTTCTGTATATAATCATTATAAAAAAAATACTCATAATAGCACCAGTTATAAAATGGAGAAACAAACCCACAGTTACGTGAATGTACATATAGTTAACAATAAAACTGTACAGATAGCTTTCAGGATTCGGTTTGGTTTCCCTTTTCAATCTCTGCAAAGGGGAATTGATTAGATTTCTGCATGCTATCTGTACAGTTTTACCATTAAATATATGTACATATACAGTATATACTCACATATCATAAAACTTTTGAATACCTAATTTTGGAGCTAATCTTAAGGGGGTTGCATCGCACATGATATAAATTCAAGTGTGTATCACATATTAGTATTGTATAAAAAAAAAAAAGCATATTGGATATGCATCTTTAAAAAAGTTATGCTTTACTTCACTGTATCCAATAACATTATATGAATTTTCAAATTACTATTTGCTTGTATTATAGAATACAAACATAGCAATTAACTCTTAAACGCCGAGCTGGTATTTGCGAAAGTGTCTCCCATATGACAGCAGCGTTCACGAGTGAGCGTTGAAGCGGATTTTTTTTTTTTTTTTTTTTTTTTTTTTTTTTTTTTTTTTTTTTGTAATTGCCTGAAGTTTAGTATGCAACCATCAAAAATGAAAAAAATATAATTATCATATATAAATATTGGAATATATGACAGCGCAAAAAAAAAAAAATTCCTATATAATTGTATACAAATCGCGCTGTGAGCAAAACAATTAAAGCTAATGAGTTAATTTTTTTCCTTGTATTGTACACTAAATTGCAATGATTTTGGTATATAACAAATTGTAAAACAATCAAAGCAACAAAGAGAAAATATTATCACAATATGATGCATGAATTCATAACGTGCAGACGTAAAAAAAAAAAAAAAAAAAAAAAAAAAAACAAAAAAAAAAAAAAAAAAAAAAAAAAAAAAAAAAAAATTTCAAAAATTCACCATAAATCAAAATATTGTGCAAGAGACTTCCAATTTGTTGCAAAATGAAGGTAATTGACTGAATATTACTAGACTGTAAGTGTTGTAGCTTACAATTGCGTTTTTCTACCATTTTGATCGAGTCAAAGTTGACCGAAGCTCAAATTTTTTCTATTTATCGTGATTTATATGAAAATATTTCAAAACTGATAAAAGCTACAACCATGGGTTATTTTTTGTTGTATTCTACATGAAATTGCACACTTTTTCATATATAAAACTTTATGTAATGGCCAATATAAAACAGAGCAAACATTACGACAATCTGACGAAAGAATTTATTTTTCTGGTAGTCTGGTAGAGTTAACGCGCAGACGTAAGGAAAAAGTTTTTTTTTATTTATAAATTCACCATAAATCGAAATATTGTGCTAGAGACTTCCTATCTGTTGCAAAATGAAGGTAAATGATTGAATATTACTAGAATGTAAGAGTTTTAGCTTACGATTGCGTTTTTTTACCATTTCGGTCAAGTCAAAGCTGACAGAAGGTTGAAATTTTGGCACTTATCGTGATTTATATGAAAATATTTCAAAACTGATAAATGCTACAAGCAAAAAGGCTGTTTTATCATATTCGGTTGTTCATAGCAAATCAGCTGTTTCTTGCTGTGCCCGTTTTCAAACCAAGTATATCTTTACTAATGATATTTTTGGCGTTCTCTTTTACTTTTTTCAATTGACAAAATTTTAATCAATTTCTATTTTTCATAACTAACAAACCTTCGGTCTTAACATTATGATAATACTAGTGCCAAGGTGGAAACCGGTAGAATTAATAAAAACTTGTGTGATCCAGGGACTATTGGCATCTGTACCAGGTCACAGGATTGTAGTACCCAGAATGCCTGACTAAAAAATGAAACACATAAAGAGGAGGAAAAGAGGCTAGCCTATTGTTATTTAGTCTCGTAAATTCAACTCTCATGATACATGAAATACGTGATAAAATAATTTTTTGAGGGTGAAAACTTGGGGGTCGCATGATATGCAAGATCGCATGTTACATGAGCATACAGGGTACATAACTATGGACTTGTTTCTCAATAAATATCATCATCATTAAATTAGGCTATCAGCAATAAAAGCAGGAACTATTATGGAGAAATCAATGAACACTGCGCAATACATACTTCTCCATAATGGTGTCCATCACTGTCCCTGCTTTTATTTTTTCTCTTAACATGCCACCTGCCCCAACACTGTGTAGGGGTAATGGAGTCTAGCACAACAATGGCCTTAAGGCACAACTCCTAATGCAATTGCTTATTACTTGATAGTTTGTATATTGTCATAACCAGTTGACATTTATATTTTCTTTATTTTCCTGGTTTCTTTGTCTTGTAATTTTCCTTTGCTTTCCTACTCCGTACGTATATCATTTAATTAATAATTTACCTACATACATATCTGACATAGCCTTTTACTCTAATGTACATAAAAAGGGCGATTCTAATTGACTTAATGGAAGAAAACCTTCCTCTAATATAGGTACCAACTAGCATAACTTTGGTGTGGTCTGTTCAAAACTGCAGATTTGCTATTGCTTTAGTGAAAGACCAGAATTTTACCTTTCTCTTTTTTTTTTTTAATTGCTTAATAATGGATAATTCATTTACAGGCGGCCCCAGTTAAGGGCTCAATCACTCAGCGGCGAATCGGTTTTACGGCTGTCATAAAAAATATTCATTAAAAAAATAAGGTATTTTTATGGCACAATTTTCAGTTAACAGCGCCGCTGTCTAACGAGTTCATACATTTGTAGAAATGCTGTTCAGACCATAAAAGTTAGGCAAATTATGTTAACAATTTTATGGAGAGTTTATTATATAGGTATTAGGGTAAAATATATGCCTCTGATGCTGTTCTATGCCAAAAATATAGAGTTCCATAAGTGCAAATTTAGCTATGGATGTGTTGATTTATTAATGTTCATGCTTTTATGTTTAAAATGTGTATGAAAATGTATTTAACTATAAGGTATTTTTATTTCTGCACAGAAATATGAAACGAAGGCAGCATTTGAAACTGCCCTTCACATTATTAAATACGATGTTTTTTCATGTTCTTTCCTGTGAGCCGCCGTCTGCTGCTCTTCCGAAAATATAGTTAAAAAAAAAGAGCAAATTAGCGATCGATGTGTCGATTTTATAAATGTTCATGCTATTATGTTTAAAATGTGTATGAAAATGTATTACATATAGGGTATTTTTAATGCTGTGCAGAAATATGATAAAAAGGCAGGCTTTTGAAACTGCCCTTCAAGTTATCGAATACAATGTTTTATCATGTTCGTTCTTGTAAGCCGCCGTCTGCCGCTCTTCTGAAAATATAGAGCTGAAAAAGAGTGCAAATTTAGCGATCAATGAGTCGATTTTTTAAATGTTTACGCTTTTATGTTTAAAATGTGTATAAAAGTATATTACGTATGTGGTATTTTTATTTATGTACTTAAATAAGATACAAATTAAGGCAGCCTTTGTAACTACGCTCCACGTTGTCAGGGGATGTTTTTTCATGTTCGTTCTTGTCCACCACTGTTCCGAAAAATGCAAGGTGTTATTTTATTAATTATGCATCTTTTCCATAAATCCTTTAAAAAGTTATACATTATTTCACTGTATCCAATAATACTGTATGTAGTCTCATATTAGTGTATTATAAAACACTATGGCAAAATTTAAGCCAGTATTCCGCGGAGCGACCAATGTTGTGGTTTGAAATCAGCTGATGGCAAATACAAGTTTGTTTTGCCATAACGCAATTCTGAGCAAATTCTCTTGCTTCTAGTTAACATGACCAAATATCTAAATACTTGACTTATATGAGACAAAGTAAATTTTCCTTATACAACGTGTTTTTAGGGGGAAATATTAATTGAATATGTCTCATTGTGAATGTGAACTACTTTTTTATTTGCATTAACAGATTACGTTGGTGGCATGTTTATTGCATAAAAATATTACAAGATTCCGTTCGCAATTCTCCTTTATATCATCGTAATACGAACTTTATGTTATTTATTTTATATCGGCGTGAAACCAACAGTAAAATGTGTTCTTTCAAGCACAGTAGTTTTGATTAAAATGATTTTATCTCAATTTTATCTACGGTTATGTTTGATGGCACACGTTTACTGGAGTTTTATCCTTGTTGCCAATGTACGATAATAGTCATTAGCAGTTTGAACAGTTTTCTCAGCTTCAGTTATAACTAGGTTGAAATTTAACAGTATATTTCCCGATTGATCTTTGATCTATATTGATCTTTGATCTATAGTGAATAAAGTTATTACATTAAGATATCTCAGTTCTATTCTATACATAAAGCCATTTATAACAACTACGGTAATAGTGTACTGTAGTACGATGATTGAAATACAAGACAAACAGATGTTATCCAATTCGGTTGTATTCAGGGGAAAAAAAAAAAAAAAAAAAAAAAGTTTCTCGTTCGGTTGTTCATGGCTGTACACGTTCACGCAACAAGTATAATGTTAAAACCATACTTTCATCATTCTCCTTTGCTGTAATTGAACTTATGTAACTAGAAGATGGATACAGTTAGGCTATTGTAATTTGGTCTCTCATAAAATCGGACTATCGTAAGACAAATGATCGTAACTTGAACACTACAGCTACCTGTAGACTGTATAAACCTTATTGTATCTTTACATACTCTAGACACCCAAAGGATTAAAGCTAGGTTTTTTCACTTTACAGTATTTATAATGCTATAATGTACTGTACAGTACTACTATACAGTAAATTATTTAGTACTATACTGCATAAATATAATTTTACTTATTGTGCCATTGTGGGATTACGGCGCCTTTGACTGGTCTTGAGTTTCGAAAAAAGGTGTGTAGCGGCGTAGGCTTTAAAATTGCTGTCAAAAATCACTTAGCGTCGGCAGCCAGGAACGGAACCCCTGCCGCTAACCGAGGGCCGCCTGTATTTACCTTACAAACATGAAAATTCTAAATATAATAAACTTTCATCAACTAAATTTAAACTTGGATATGGAACTCCAAATACACAATCAACTTTTAGAGTACATTAGGTTTTCTATTAATTTTTTAGAACAGTACAGTAGTACAGAGTTTGCAAAAGGCCACCTAACATGTTTATATAAACAATATAATTTAATGCATTTTTTTACTAGACAACAAAAAAGCAAATGCAAAATTGAAAAATAAAACTAAATAATGGATATAAACTTAACCACTTTGGGACCGTGACATTTCTACGACATCACTCCCCGTGACATATATACTATGTTGTCACAACTCCATAGCGCAACAGGAAAGCTTGCTGTGTTGGGTTGTCTCCTATTGGTTTTTGTAGGCGTGGGCAGGCTGTACTAACACACTAAGCTCCTCCTACTTTTTTTTTTCTTTTTTTTTTTTTTTTGCAGCCAATCGAGGACATTCTTGGCTATGATGTCACAGCCTCCTCATCAATTAATGCACAATCATGGTTGAGTTTATGCATGTTTTTTCACGATTTTTTCTTTTTTTTTCTCTAGTAATTTTCTTCATTTTATTTGCATTTTTAATGCAAAACCATGAGTGAGAACAGTGATATCTCTTCCGAGGAATACATTCCTTCTGAGGAAGAGTAAGAAAGTGGTGACGAGCTCTCAAGTGATAATGACATGGAAGAATAAGAGGTGGAAGGTTGGTTTACATGTTAACAACATATTCGAGGATCATCGTCCAACAGGGTTGCCAGACTTTTGTGATGTTTTTCAGGGATAAATCAAGCGCCTGGGGATGCATGTAATTTTTTTTATGATACTGTAATGAAAAATGACAAATTTTCTAATGCAATTTGTATTTTTCATAGCTACAAACCTGAGGTCTTAACAATAGGATAAATTCTAGTGCCTAGCTGGATCCGGTCAAATAGCAAACGAAAGCAAGGAATCTTGTGAGATCTGGCAATGCGCGAGTAATCGGGTGAAAAGTGGTCAAGGACCATGCACCCACACCACAGCGTTCAGTCTTTCCCAACTCAGGATGTCTCAGTAAGACAGCAAGGCAGCTAGAGGTGGGCAGTACAATGTTAAGACCTCAGGTTTGTAGCAATGAAAAATACAAATTGTCTTAGAAATTTGTCATTTTTCATACACAAACAAACCTTCAGTCTTAACAATAGGATAGACTTATACTTGGAGGGAGGTACGGACATCCTAAACTGGCTGGGGGCCTACCCACCAGTCCAGCTCCAGAAGAAATAACTTACAGAGAAGGACTGATGCCTGTGAGAAGCTAGATACATTGATATCAAACCACCCACTCTGAGTGAAGTACAATGATATATGAAAGAATCATTGCTTAGGGTACTAAAGAGAAACTTTAACTGTCTATAACAAACCAACACACCAGGGATTGTTACCACTCCCTACTCCCCCTTGCCAAGGAGCGGAGCATATGCTACTGAATAGAGGGTTGGTCATTTGCTTTAACTGTCTAATAACAAACCAACACACCAGGGATTGTTACCACTCCCTACTCCCCCTTGCCAAGGAGCGGAGCATATGCTACTGAATAGAGGGTTGGTCATTTGCAAACCAAGCGACCAACCTATCAGTATGACTACCTTACTCACCTGTACCAGACCAGTGTAGAGAATGATGTGTCTATTCCTCAACCTGCCCGAAGGAAGAAGGAAAGGTACAAGAGAAAGAAAGAGACCAGCCAACTCATTCACTCTCATCCACACAATCATCTTAGGTAAGATACAAATGTGCCCTCTTAATGGCAATGATGAGTAACACAATCTGCTGGGCAGCAACCACAGGACCCAGAGAAAAAGTGTCCACAGATCTATGGGCAACATCCTAAAGATAGAAAGAGGTGAAGGTGGACTGGCATAAGCAAGTACCAGCACTCAGCACTCTATGTACAGCACAGTTCTTTTTGAAAGTCAGAGAGGGACCAATACCCCTAACGTCATGCGTTCTAGCCTGCGAAGACGTAGCGGCAGAATTATCAAGAGTTAAGTATGCCTGTCTGATGGCTTCCCATATCCAAAGAGAGATAGTATTCTTTGACACCTCTTTCTTTGTACCTCCCGTGCTAACAAAAGGTCTACGGCAGCCTGGTCTGAGGTGCCGTGTCCTTTCAAGATAGCAATGCAAAGCCCTGACAAGACACAACAAAAGCTCTTAAGCATCAATGCCAACAAAGTCATTGTGATGAAATGGAAAAGGTGAACCTATCATCGTACACAGAGGGATTTTGGGTCTTAGCCATGAATTTCCGGGCCAAATTCGAAGGACACTGACCCCCAACCCCTGGTTACTTCTCATCATAGCTCAGACCGTGCAGCTTCCTCACTCTCTTCGAAGATGCCAAGGCCAGGAGAAAAATGATATTGTTATGATACAATAAAGTTTCATACATACTTACCTGGCAGATATATACATAGCTATCGACTCCGTCGTCCCCGGCAGAAATTCAAATTTCGCGGCACTCGCTACAGGTAGGTCAGGTGATCTACCGCCCTGTTCTGGGTGGCAGGACTAGGAACCATTCCTGTTTTCTAATCAGATTCTCTCTTCCACCTGTCTCCTGCGGGAGGCTGGGTGGTCTTCAATTGTATATATCTGCAGGTAAGTATGTATGAAACTTTATTGTATCATAACAATATCATTTTCATACATTCAACTTACCTGTCAGATATATACATAGCTGATTGACACCCTTTGGTGGAGGGCAAGAGACAGCTAACTACTGACTAGACAGGTAAACAACATATGTTGTAGGTATTTATAGACCTTGGTTCCTACCTTATCAGGTGGAAGACCTCGTGACTGCTGTCTAGGAGTCTGCTTCACCTCAAGAGCCTTAGTGAGATAGTGATCTGTGGCCAAGAGTTCTTGTGGATCTGTCGACGGGGTATCATCCACTTACTCGACAGAACCTAACTGGCATTTGTCAATGGGAGCACATCCGCTTATATGACAACACGCCTTTATTTAAGGAGCACACAACCGATCCCGATCACCCGAACCTAACACCCGTGTTAGTTCTAAGATTGCCAAGAGCTATCCCCAAACTCTTAGCAAACAACCACAAACTCAATAACCACACATACAATAGTACAAAAAAAAAAATTTTGTACCCCTCTAAAAGTCAGCTGTCACTCGATCTCCTAGTGAAGAGAAGTGAAGGTCGCCTGTGCGACACCTGACACTTCCATGCACAGGAAACTCAAGAACACATCCAACAAGAGGGTTACATACATTATTAAGGATCGGTGCTAGCTCCCTTACCCAGAACCGTCTGTGCTGACACAAACGGACCTAGAGAAAAACATTTCTCATATGTAACTCACACATCTTTTAAATAATGAGATGCAAACACAGAGTTGCATCTCCAATAAGTTGCAGCCCCAAAAATGTTTTTAAGTGACATATTTCTTTGGAACGCAATAGAGGTTGCGATTGCCCTAACTTCGTGGGCTCTCACTCTTAAAAGATTAAGAATCAATCTGGACAATTCTTATGAGCTTCCGTAATAACACTTTTAACAAAGAAGGCTAAGGCGTTCTTGGACATTGCTCTCTTGGCTTTGTCTTGCTTTTACTGAGCACCAAAGACTTTTTTGCGAACCCCCCAACTGCTTCTTCCTGTCCAGATAGAATTTAAGAGCTCTAACTGGGCCAAAGGGATCTTTCTGCCTCTCTGCCCACCAAACTAGTAAGTCTTTTACCTCGAAGCTCCTGGGCCAGGGATTCGAAGGGTTTTCATTTTTGGCAAGAAAGAGAGACGGAATGAACAAATTGCAGAGTCTCCTTTGAAGCCGACTCGTGATTCAAGGCATGCAACTCGCTGACTCTTTTTTGCCGTTGCAAGAGACATCAGAAACAAACACTTTCTATGATATTATGAAATGAAGCAGTGTGTGGTGGTTCGAATTCTTCGGAGGATAGAAATTTAAGAACCACATCTAAGTTCCAGCTTGGAACCTTAGGTTCCACTGACTTTGATGTTTCGAAGGAACGAATGAGGTCATGCAAATCCTTATCATTCGTTAGATCTAATCCCTTGTTTCTAAAGACTGCTGAAAGCATACTCCTGTAACCCCTTAATAGTCCGGTACAGAGAATGCGACTTTTCTTCTAGAAAACAGAAGGAAATCCGCAATTTCGGTCACAGAGGTACTGGAAGAGGACAAGATTCTTCGACCTGCACCAGCTTCTGAAAACCTCCCACTTCGATTGGTACACCCGCCTTAGTAGATGATCTGCGGCTCTAGCAATTGCGCTTGCTGCCTGGCGAGAGAAAACCCTCTCGCTCTGACAAGTCTTTCGATAGTCGAAAGGCAGTCAGAGCAAGAGCGGGAAGGGTAGGTTTGATTGGTACCTCTCAAAGTGGGGTTGTTTGAGCAGATCTATTCTGTTTGGAAGAGATCTGGGGAAGTCCACTGTCCACTCCATCACCTCTGTGAACCAAATCTGAGATGGCCAATACGGAGCAATAAGAGTCATTTTGGTTCCTTCGGATGCCACAAATTTTCTGACTACTTCCCCCAGTATCTTGAACGGGGAAAAGCGTAAACATCTAGCCCTGACCAGTCCAGGAGAAAGGCGTCTGTTGCATAAGCCCTGGGATCTTCCACTAGGGCACAAAATGTGTCTATCCTTTTGGAGAGGAATGTGCGAAAAGATCTATTTGAGGCTTCCCCCAAAGATGCCAAAGGCTCTGACAGACTTCTGAGTGGAGTGTCCATTCTGTGGGAAGGACCTAGAACCTCCTGCTCAGTCTGTCCGCTCTCACATTCCTCTCCCCTTGAACAAACCTCGGTTAGAAAGAATCTACCTTCCTTTTTTGGTTCGCAGAACGCCCAAATCAAAACAGATTACATCTTGCCAGCTCGTACAGAGCGAAAGAGTGAGTCCCTCCTTGTTTCTTGACATAAGCCAGAGCGGTCGTATTGTCTGAGTTTATCTGTACGACCTTGCCTCTGACTATGTGTTCGAAGCTCTTTAGCGCAAGGTGAATTGCTAAAAGCTCCTTGCAATTTATGTGCCATGACACCTGTTCTGCTGACCAGGTGCCTGACACTTCTTTGGATCCCAATGTTGCACCCCAGCCCGAGCTCCGACGCGTCTGAGAACAATGTCAGGCTTGGGTTCCGTACTTGCAGGGATACTCCTTTGTTTTCTTTTAAGGGAATCAACCACCACTTTAAATGATTTTTTATTTCCTCCGAGATTGGAAACGTGTCCGAGAGCTGTCCTGTCTTCCAACTCCAACTTCTTCTCAGGAAGAACTGAAGCGGACGAAGATGTAGTCTTCCTAGGGGAAAGAACTGTTCGAGCGAGGAAAGGGTCCCCAGAAGGCTCAGCCATTCCCTCGCTGAAGTGCGCTCTTTCCCTAAGAAGTTCGATACCGGGGCACAGCCTTTCCTTATTCTCTCTTGAGAGGGAAAAACTCGAAAACCCCGAGAATCCATCTGAATCCCCAGATAAACCACGTTCTGGCTGGGGATCATCTGAGACTTCTCGAGGTTCACGATCAATCCCAATGATTTTGTCAATTCCAGTGTTGACAGATCCTCCAAACACTGCTTTTGAGACCTGGCTCTGATGAGCCAGTCGTCCAGGTACAGGGAGACGTTTATCCCTTTCAAATGTAAGTGTCTTGATACATTTTTCATCACGTCCGTAAAGACTTGAGTAGCCGTGGAAAGGCCAAAACACAGGGCCCTGAACTGATAGATTCTTCCCTCGAACATAAATCGAAGGTACTTCCTCGACGAATGGTGGATCGTGATGTAGAAATATGCGTCCTGAAGGTCTAGGGACGCCATCCAATCTCCTTGACGCAGTGCTGCAAGGACTGAAGCAGACGTTTCCATGCTGAACTTCTGTTGTTTTACGAATTTGTTCAGCGCACTTACATCCAGTACCGGTCTCCATCCCCCCGAGGCTTTTGCTACAAGAAACAAGCGATTGTAAAACCCCGGGGAGCTGCGATCCAGCACCAGCTCTATTGCTCTTTTGTCCCACATCTGTTCCACCATCTGACGAAGAGTATCCATCAGAACAGGGTCCCTGTATCTGGCGGACAGTTCCCTCGGTGATGTTGTCAAGGGAGGACTGTCCCTTAATGGGATGTAATAACCCTTCTTGATGATTGACATCGTCCAAGGATTCGATCCTATGTCTTCCCAGGCTTTCGCAAAGAAATGTAACCTGTCTCCTACAGGTGTTTGGAGGATAGATTTCTCACTTTCCCTTCTTAAAGGGATGGAAGGAAGACCTGCCCCTTTTCTCGGTTGACTTCCTTCTGGCGATAGATCTAGCTGGAAGGCCTCCTCGAAAGGGCTGCTGCTGAGCTGGACGAGCCACTTTCTTTTCCTCACTGGCCACAGGTCTATTTTTCCTTGAGGATTGTCTAAGGAGATCCTGGGTGGCCTTTTTAGTCAGTGAATGGGCAATATCCTTCACCAACTGCGAGGGAAAAAGATGTTCTGAGAGAGGCGCAAACAATAAGGCGGACCTTTGCGAAGGAGAGACGGCCTTCGTGAGGAACGCACTGTGAACCGCCCTCTTCTTTAAAACTCCTGCACCAAAGAGGGAGCATACTTCAGCCGATCCATACCTGAACAGACCTTATCAATTGCATGTGAGGATGGCTAATTTAGGGTTTTCTGGGTCCAGTTGTTCCTTTTCATGAGACTTCTTGGCAAGAACCCCAAGGGACCAATCTAGGAAGTTAAAAACTTCTAAAGTGTGAAAAAGTCCATTGAGGAGGTGGTCCGTTTCCGAAAGACCCCATGTTACTTTTGCTGAATTCAAGGCGTGTCTTCTCGATGAGTCTATTAAACTCGAGAAGTCTGACTCAGCCGAAACGGACAGAGACAATCCCATATTCTCTCCCGTTTCATACCAAATGCCTCTCCTCCCCGTAAGTTTAGCAGGAGGCATACAAAAGACTGTCCTTCCTAACTCCTTCTTCTTCTTGAACCAGGAGTCAAGAGATTGTAGCGCCCTCCTCATAGATATAGCAGGCTTCATTTTTAGGAAAGAGGAAGACTTGTGCGTTTTCGTGCTCGAAAACAGGGAGCGTGGAGGAGGAGGAGCAGCTGGCGTTAAAGAATCTCCATATTCTTCCAAAAGAATGGACGAAAGAACTTTGTAATTAGAAAATCCTTCCTTCATTTCATCCTCCGAGGCATCTTCTGGGTTCATAGGCTCGGAAGGAGAAGGCTCCCTTCTTTCCTCTGTTTCTTCCCTTACTCTCTTCCTTTCTGAAGAAGCACTTCTAATTGGAGAGGGACTAAGAGTTACTCTCTCTTTGCTAAAAGATTGACGCTTGGATGACTCCTGTCGGATGTCAGGCTCTTCATGCAGGGAATGCGCCTGGCGTACGGCAGGAGTATCTCGCCTGGAAGGAGTAACGTGTTTGGAATACTCCTGGTGCTTGGCAGGCGCAACGCGCTTCGAATACTCCTGGCGTCTGGTAGGCGCATCTTGTTCCGAATACTCCTGGCGCCTGGGAGGAGTATAAAGTTCCGAATACTCCTGGCGCCTGGGAGGAGTATTAAGTTCAGAATACTCCTGGGGCCTGGGAGGAGTATCGAGGTCCAAAGACTCTTGGCGCCTGGCAGGAGTATGTCGCTCCAAATACTCCTGATCTTTGGAATGCGTATGGTGTTTAGTAGGAGAATTGATCATGGTAGGCGCTTTTCGTTTAACAAGTGCTCTACTCCTAACAGGATCTTCTTCTTCAGTTAAATCTTGGCGCTTGGTTGAAGATCTTGAACGTTGTACCGAATATTCTGGCTCTTTGCGCCTACTCGGAGCCTGGCTCCTGGCTGGCGCCAAACTCTTGGCAGGAGTAACTTCCTTTCTTACTTCTCTCCTGTCTAACGCATCCATTCCCTGGCCGGAGGTATATGGTCCCGCCTGTGCTACAACCTCCCACCCCCGGAAGGCTCGTTGCGCGTGACAGGGGATCGGTATTTAGATCTTTTAATAGGAAGCCTATCATCCTTCTTACGAGTAGGCTCCTTATAAAGAACTCCTACCAACGAGGCTAATTGTTCCTGCACATTCATTAAAATTTTCCTGGTTGAGGAATCTTTCGAATCAGGAGAGGGAGATCTGGAAGGCGCTCTAGGATCTCCTCCAGACCCAGAGTCTGATTGTTTTCTAGCCTTCTTTATTACCGAAGGCGCATCTTCTTCAGAGAAGCGCTCGGGGCTAGAATTGAGCTCATGTTCTTTCATACTCCTCTTCAGCGGACGGGAAAGTTTCGACTCCTTCCATCCTCTTCTCGGAGAAGCGAACTAGAAGACGAAAAGCACTCTCGAAGGACGCTTTTCCTATAGCGGTCCTTGGCAGTTTGTGATATGATAGATTCTGCCGAAGGGACGCCTGATCGTTGGGGATTCTCCACAACCCCCGTACGGCTTTCGACTTTCCTTCTCCTCCGGGCCAGGGAGCTTGGAAGAGGTCTAGGCCTGGGAGCGTCGCAGAGACGACCAGACGCCCCCTCCACTACACTGGGGACACTAATATCACTAGCGAAACCACATTCACTTTCCTTACCTTCCAATGCTGCCATTTTTTCCTGCATTTTCTGAAGGGAAGCTCTGAGTTCCGCTATTTCCGAAGCAGAACTAGAGGGATTAGCAATTTGTGAACGGGCTGAAACAGAATGGGCATGATTATCAGAGGAAGAAGCTACAGAACTAGACAGTAAATCACGAGATGTAGACATTCTGCGGGTTTTGTAAGCCGCTTTCCTCTCTCTATCTTTCTCTAACTTCTTCAAGTAAGAAGTTAGATTCTTCCACTCTTGCGCACTCAGTTTCTCACACTCGTTACACGTATTCTCAATCGAGCATTCAACCATTCTACAACCACTGCATGTAGTGTGAGGATCTACCGAAGCTTTCGGAATCCTCACCTTACAGCCCTCATTCACACACACTCTGAAACTAACACTAGTCAGACATATTCACGAATTCCAAAACCAAGTCCAAAATACAGTCCACGATAGCGTATGCCAAACAACGATCCAAGTATGTCACCAAATATCAGCGAGAGATGATCAAAAGCGTTGTGAAAAAAAGAATTCTAGTCAGGAGGAAGTAACAACAATGTTGATACCACCGGCGACAGAGAGAATCTGATTAGAAAACGGGAATGGTTCCTAGTCCTGCCACCCAGAGCAGGGCGGTAGATCACCTGACCTACCTGTAGCGAGTGCCGCGAAATTTGAATTTCTGTCGGGGACGACGGAGTCGATAGCTATGTATATATCTGACAGGTAAGTTGAATGTATGAAAACTGTTTTTAGCGTCAAGTCCATGTCGGATGAACGACGCAAAGGCTCATATGGAGCCTTAGTGAAACTTCTCAGAACCAAGGAAACATTCCACATTGGTGGCTTGAGCTTCCTCGGAGAACTCGATTGCTCAAACCCCTTAACCAGCAAGGAAAGTTCCCAGGATGAAGAGATGTCAATACCTCTAAGACGTAACACTAAACTCAGGGTTGCCCTGTAGCCTCTAATGAGAGAAATGGATAAACGTTTCTCATCCCTGAGGAAGGTAAAAAAAAAGTCTGTTATGTGCTGAATAGAGGTTCCAAGTGGAGAAAAACCCCATCTATGGCACCAACCATAGTAAATTGCCCATTTGCCTTGGTAAACTGCAGAGGTCGACCCTCTGAGACTGCTGCACATATGCCCTGCTGTCCTCTGAGAAAAGCCTCTCGTTCAGAGGAAATACTTGATAGCCTCCAACTGCGAAGAGACTGGGATTCTACTGACTGGTGGAACCTTTCTAAATGCGGCTGGCACAGGAGATGCCGCCAAGGGGGAATTTCCCTTGGAACCTCTAACAACGACAGCAAATCTGGAAACCATTCCACTTGAGGCCACAGAGGGGCTACCAAAGTCATCCTGAGACCCTGAGAATTCATCAGCCAGTTCAGGACTTGACAAATCAAACAAAACGGTGGAAAGGCATACACATCCAGCTTGTCCCAAGGGTGTTGTAAAGCATCCTCCGCTAAACGTAAAGGATCTGGAACCATTGAACAGAATATCCCCAGTTTTCTGTTGAAGCAAGTTGCAAAAAGGTCCAGCATGGGTCTCCCCCAAACCTGGAAGAGCTTGTCTGCTACTACCTGATGAAGGGACCACTCTGTGCCTAGAATCTGGTCCTGACGACTCAGTTTGTCTGCGACCACACTCCGTTTGCCTGGCTGAGAGTTCTACTGAATTGCTGACTGCCCACTGGTGAACCTCGACGGTCAAGGCGTGAAGTTGACATGAAACTAGGCCTCCCTGCTTATTCACATGAGTGACCATGGTGTTGTCCGACATGCGAACGACAGAATGACCCTCTACTTTCTCCCGAAACTCCTTCAGACCCAGAAAGGCCGCCTTCAACTCAAAGACGTTGATATACTGCTGTTTGTCCTCCAAACTCCAAATGCCTGAGGCAATGAGGCCGCCTAAATGAGCCCCCCAACCCGTGAAGGAGGCGTCTGCAAACAGAAGGAAGTCTGGGAGGACAGAACGCAGAGGAACACCCTTCAAGAGATTTCGGTTGTCCAATCACTAACGAAGGTCTTCTCTCACTTCCAGAGACAGACGAGCCCTTAAAATGGGCAGTCCCCTGCCAGAGACCAGACTCCCCTCAGCCTCCATTGTAGAGAACGAAGATGAAAACACCCACGAGGGACCAGCTTCTCCAGGGAAGGCAAAATTCCCAGAAGAACCTGCCACTGATGAGCTGACTGATGTGGCTCTGACAAAGTTGCGTGCACACTACCACCACTCGCAACTTCTCCAACCTCTGATCTGATGGGAAAACTCTTGAAACCGCCATATCGATGACCATGCCAAGGTAGAGAATCCTTTGACTGGGTACGAGATTTGACTTCTCTTGGTTGACCACGATGCCCAGTTCCAGACAAAACCAAAGCAGACAATTTCTGTCCTGCAGCAGCTTCTCCCTGAAACCTGCCAGGACCAACCAATCGTCGAGGTACCTCAGCAAACGGATCCCCTGAGCATGGGCCCAACTTGACACAAGAGAAAAGACTCTTGTGAATACTTGAGGGGCTGTGGTCAGCCTGAAGCACACGACTTTGAATTCTAAGACCTTGTCTCCGAGAGAGACAAAGGAACTTCCTGGACGTTGGATGAATAGGGATCTGGAAGTATGCGTCCTTCAAATCTATCGACAGCATGATGTCGCCTTCCCTCACAGCTGCTAACACTGAACCTCTTCTTCCTGATGAAGTGATTCAAGGTAGATAAGTTGATCACAGGCCTCCAACCTCCCGACGCCTTGGGCACCAAGAAGAGGTGACTGTAAAACCCCGGAGACAGACGCACCACTTCCTCTATTGCATCCTTGTCCAGCATCTTCTGCACTTCCTCCCGGAGAGCCAAGAACTTCAAAGAATCTAGGGATACACCCACCTGAGCAGAGGCTTGTCCCAGAGAGAGGGAGAGAAGTCGAATGGCAGCAGATACCCCACCCAAAAGACATCTACTACCCACTTCTCCGCCCCATAACTCTGCCACTTGGCCCACTGGCCTGCTGGGCACCCCCCCCCCCCAACCCATGGCACAGGAGGGAGAGGCGCCTAACCTACTGATGACCCCCTTTACCTCTGGCCCTGGGGCCCCTTCTCAGCTTTAAGGAACGGGAGCGAAAGGGACGTTGGTCCTCTGACCTAGGCTGGGACGAAAGGGAAGGGCCTGCAGAAACCAAACTCCTTGAAGGCCTACCAGGCGACGACTTTCGTGACTGCTGCTAGGCAGGGGGAGGAGGAGGAGGAGCCAGATGTCTCCAAGGATGAGACTCTGACTTAGCCCTGGATAGGTGCGATGAATCGCGCACGACCCAAGGAGTATATAAAAAAAAAAAAAAATTTCCTATAAATCATCATCTATCTCGAATCTGGGTGTGATCAACCTGCGAGAGGCCAGCAGTCCACACACTACAATCATGTCAGAACCTGCGTTCGCCATGTCTTTGTCCTTCCCCCTTTTCTGGGGAATTGCTCGGGTTGAATGTGTGGGGGATTGAAAGGCAAAGTTATAAGTAGTGATTTCCTGTCTAACACTGTTGATACTGGTATAGGCTTGTATTGTTGGAAACTGTGGGTGTATGGTGTGTGTACAATATGCATGCCATTGGTTTTGGCTGAGATGCCTTATGTTGCCATTTGGTCAAATTTCATTCGAATGCCAATTTCTCAGTTTTGCATTTTTTTTGCAGTGCTCATCAACAATGGCAGGCAGTGTTCTCTGGGCATGGATGTCAAAAGTTACTTCTAATGGAATTAGAAAGTGATGTTGATAATTTAGAGGTTGCTGACACCTCTATGGCAAACAAGGGTTGGAGGCGAAACAGATGACCTTGAAATAACTACGATAACAAGAGGGCGAGATGGGGGGAGTAGTGGGTCTGTCTCTTTTTGTGACAGATTACATCAGCTTATGTCAATAAACCATCAACACACTGTAGGTAGAGAGAGAGAGAGAGAGAGAGAGAGAGAGAGAGAGAGAGAGAGAGAGAGAGAGAGAGAGAGAGAGAGAGAGAGAGAGAAATAAAATTTCTGAGCTTTATCTTATAACATGTTCTTATAGAAATCTTCCTAACTGCAATAATGGCTAAACACCCTCATATATTAATTAAAAGAAAGAGTGATAGGTTCACCATAGCAAATTCAATCTATAGTTTTGTTAATGCAAGTCAGATAGTTCAGGTGACAGATTTGGCAGTCGAAGTTGTTGTGGATTGTGGCCATATTGTTTACATGCCCGAAAGGTGAGCTGGCATATCTCTATATATAGTCTTGTTTTCTATAGAATTTGTGATATGTTGGTATATTTTCATGCATAAATATCATATCTTATAATAAGTCTTATTGAAAGATATTGCGGCATCAGCTGCATTTAACTTGTAAGTTGAATGCAGCTGATGCCGCAACATCTTTCAATAAGACGTGTTTGAAAGAGGGTCTCCTTCCAATTATAAGAAATTTTCAAGGTGAACCTAGGAGGTAAAAAAAAATGACCTTTAGATTTTGCCCCGATATAACAGTAAATTACATCTTAGTGCAGATTTTTACATAATTCCATTCTAGGATAATATGAGTTTATTCTATAAAAAAAAATTAGCCACTTCCTATTTCATTTAGGTACCAAAAATATTTCGTGAAATTATGATAATCTTTTTTGGCCAAAACAACTTGCCCCTTTTTTTTTTCTCTCTTTTCAAATTTTGACCTCTATGGGGTCCGACACCTTTCCTGGCACATATTGTTAATAGTTGTTTCAGGAAGGATTCCCTCCATTTTTGTGTATATAGCTTATTTTGTAAATATTTTTTTAAATTATTTTTTGTATATAATTATCTTTTTAAAATATTCGTAATAAATACTTAATTTGCAGATGGGTATGATTCATCTTTTCAGTAGTGTTCGGCAATAGTGAAATTGATTTTAGAAATTAAAATGTAGAGCATAGCTACCTATCCAGGGTTAGACACAGCCTGGTGCACTAATCTGTCTTTTGTGTCAGCCCGGTGCAGGTCTATCGCATCCTCCATCTCGGTCCGAGGGGACAGAAACTGAGATTCCAAAAGATCCCCATTCCTCAATGCCAGCAAGGACTCAGGATCAATCGATCTTTCCATCCTGGATAAAGCTGCGTCTCTTCTAATCAGAAGGTTAGCCCATAAATTAACACTGGGTTGTGCAAGATACAAGAACACCTTGCCTCCAGACTGCAACAAACTGGCAAGAGAGGAAGCACTCACCAACCCATCTGGGGACCTGTCAGAAGCTATCTTGGCAATGACACCTGACCAGAAGTCCAGCCAAGACACCGTCTGCAACATGGAGGCTGCCGTAGACTCCAAAGCTGAGGCATCCTGCAGAGACAAGGAGGGACCCACCGACCTCACCTGCTCCAAAGTCAATCCTGGCTTCAGACAAATGATGTCCGGGTTGAGATGACGCGACATCAAGAAAGCAGTTTGTAGCATAGTACTTCCTATGCCTCGTGAGAGGCGGGGGAAGCAACTTGGCAGAACCCCTAGAGTGAAGCGATCTGTCCCGATTTGAAACCAAGGCGTTAACCTTATGTAAGAACGACTGGACATGTCCCAACAAGGGAAATTGAAACGATGACTTGGGATCTTGCATAGCTCCCAGCAAGGCTTCCAAGCAGGAAGGAGTGAAAGACGACCGAGCCCAAGTCCTACTCTCCAAATTGTTGAACCCCTGAATGAGATCGAAAACTTCTGTAAAGGAAGACAAAAACTCTTGCGAGTCTCCCTCCTCCTGCTCCGGCAACGGAGACTGACGATAAGAAGGATGTGCAGCCTTACCTAAAGCGCCTTCCTCGGGTAAATTAACGAAGAGCCATCAACCAAACAGCGAGAGACACTCCAACTAACTTGTCTGGGCTGGATCCAAGCACCAAGTCCTGGGTCCAAGCACCAACCACAACACTATGGACATCACTACGCACTTTCCCAACAGATGACTCTTGAACATGGCCACGTACAGGCACGTGCAGGGTGGAAGCATGTACATGCGTAGGTGAGGAGTCTCGAACACTCAAAATAGAACAAAATACAAAATACCCTTGAAGTCGAAACCGGGAAGTACCAGGAAGAGGGGCAGCCAAACACTCCTGCTGCACTAACTCTGCGCTCACAACCTTCGACCTCTTGACAGGCGCCTTGAGATCCTTAATGCGACGAATAGGCCCTGGAGAAGAAGCGGAAGCACCTGCAACATGTGCACAAACGTGGGAGGTTGCAACACACTCACGACTCAATGCAGAGGACAAAGCAGCCACTGCAGACCTCACAGGGGAAGAAACGCTAACACACTCAGTAACGTTGACACTCACAGGAACACGGGCATGCCGCTCCTCACTCGCAAACAAAGAAAGGGCATAGTCCTTAGCCTTCTTAAAGCTTGATATGCCGAAGTGGCGGAGATGGGGGAGAAGGAGAGGAAGACCGCACTAGCCCCTTACACAATCTCTTCACAGGAGGCGGGGGTAACGCAACATGCTTGATTCCAGTCCTCCCAGCTGAACATGGCAGCAAACCTATCTTCTAAAGTCCAATCTCTAAGAACCGCCTGGCAAGAGAAGGGGCCTACAGCATGGAAGGGAGATGCAGTGAACTGGATGGCAGAGATGATGTTACGGCAGGAAATGATGATGTCACAGACGAGCGAGGCAGTGCAGTGGAGACAACTGGGAGTGACGTCATCGATGGAAAAGATGTCATAAGTGGCGATGACATCACAAATTTCCCTCAATCCAAACAGGAAGCAGATGCCACTGGTGTAGGGATACAAAATAGCTGACCCTATGACGTCACTAGCAGGGCTGACACCATGGCTTCCCTCTGACTCGAAGAAGCAGCAATCGTCACTTGCGGAGCATTACAAAATGGCTGACCTCAGCTACCAACGAAGATGCGGCCAGGAGGAGCAGGGAGGGCTTGGACAGCGTGAGGAGGGGGTGGCAAGCATCCAAGAAGTGTGTCAGCAAACCCTTCAAGGAGGATGGACCCCGTAGCCCAAGTGTCCCCCAGAGTGCCGCCATTTTGGACACCTACAAATCTGAAATTAATGAAACTGATGAAAAAGCCTCCTCCTCTCTGGAATTAAATCAACTCCCAAGGAAGAGGGGCGACATTACACAATAAATCAGCCTGAGGGCCTCCCGATACTTCCAACGATGAATCAATGGAAGAAAAGGAAGGGGACAAAGGCACAACACTAATATGGGGTGTGACAGTGGCAGGAGGCGAAGCATCGGGAAGAGAAGAAAAACCCTCCCACGAAGAAAGAGTAGAAACTCTATGATGCTCCCTCTTACTATAAAATAACTTCCACTGCTCTCTAGGCCATGCACAGCATTCCGTGCAGGGATTTGTTATTGTACAAATGTTAGAACAGCAACTACTACAAGTAATGTTAGGGTCTGTCGCTGAAGAAGCCAAAAAACGAGAACACGGAAAACCTGGAAGTCCGGGGCACACACTTTGACAAGTCCGAGAAAGAGCAGAGGAAGCCATAATAAAAGCACACACAAGACAGAAACACAAGCAAAAACAGGCAATGAACCAGGTAAAGGCAGAGAGAGGTCAACCACAACTCTTGTTCAGGCGGTTTAAGAAAAGGCTGAACGCTGTGATGTGGGTGCGTGGTCCTTGACCACTTTTTACCCAATATACGCACACGTTGGCAGATCTCACAAGATTCCTTGCTTTCATCAGTGATTTAACCGGATCCAGCTGGGCGCCAGAAATTATCCTATTGTTAAGATCGAAGGTTTGCTCGCATAAGAACAACTCTTTGTTCATGGGCTAATGAGAGAGCTTCATTATTTTCTCATGAAAATCCCCAGAAAAAAGGGGACAACTCATGCATAGATATGGCAAGAAGTAAAAGTTATATATATGTGTATGTGTATACATATGTATGTAATGTGTATATGACTTCACATTCACTTCCATCCATATATAAAGCAGAATAGATGCTAGTATAACCTTTTCTTTCTGGGTTAAACGGACTCTACGGTAAGTTGGGACAATGCGGGAAGCAGCATCTCGCTGATCATGCGTCATGCGGTACCGAAGGGGTTAAGATACAACAATCATAAAATTGCAATGTAGTACCCCTAGTGCATTGTGTTCATCCTTAAATATATACACGAAGGTCAAGAGCACTTTTGTGTTGTGTTTGGACAGACTAGGCCAGTTACTCTGGGAAAATCGCTTACAGTAACATGGACATACAAGGATCTACATTTACTTGTAAATATAACTTAAAAAATTAAAATAGCAGTATGTGGTCTTTTCTGTAGGAATGCAAAGAACTACATTACATTAACATTGAAAAAAATATTTAATTACAAAACACTCACCATATGTACACATGACTTTACTAGCCTCTCGGAAGAGCAGGATACCATTAGGTGAGGATACATCAAACTGAAGCCTCTGAGATCTGTTTTGAACTAATTCTGCAAAAAGTTTCAGGACAGGAGTTGTAACCTGAGGATCATGGCTCCAGATTTCAACACCACTGACTAGAACACCAGTATAAGTTGGGTATCCGATGAACTGTTAAGGAACAAACACATATTAGCAGATTATATAAAATTAAAATTCATTTATTTCACCTCTTTCAAGTAGTCTCCTAACATGGAATCCAATCATCAAAATAATGCTCTCAAGCATAATCAAAATATTCAAATTTTAATAGTAATGGCACTTGCTCATCACACAGGTAAGTCCTTAATTCTTCTAATAACAAGTCAAAACTAAGAAAAACTATGAACTTTGGAACTCATACATAGGATTTGCTACATGGGATGTGAGAATATTTGCCTTTAGATGAATGTATTTGAAATGATTTTTGGAATATCTTTGAGGTAGTAACCCAAGACAACTGAACCACACATCTACATTCTCATAGGGACAACAAAAGATGGTGAAACTTGAACACTGTCATAAGATAAGACAGGTAGATCAAGAGTGAATGGATGAAAAGATGGTAGAAACCCACGAAGCTGTGAGATAATGCTGATAAAAACCTTTAGCTATCTAAGCCACAATGCACTAGATGGCAGCTACCCCTACAACTGTCCTTATAGAGAATTATAAGAATAGAGATCTGTTTAAAAATGACTTTCCTGATGTATATAATGTGTATAAATCTAATTGAAGTCAATAATATTTATCAAAGAAACATATTTACTTAACCAAGATCTAATCTAAGGTATTTTAACACCTTGCATACTCAATAGTCTTTGAATGATCTCATGCTCAAAGCTACCTTGCATAAATGTTGATAAATTACATCTACACTTCATGGTTGTGTGAGAACTACTTGGTAGGGAGAGAATGAGAATGAAGTCTTGTAGTAATGTGTGATGGAAATGACTATGATGTTGGACATGTATGTCTCCAAATACGACAAATTATTCAAAAGCACATGTTCAGCTCCTTTTGTAAAACAATAATAGTCAAAATTCTATAAATTTACTGTATAAAGGATACATCCAGTCAAAAAGCATCATGTATGATGTTTTGGTGTTGAATGCATAAGCAAGACCACGTAAATCCCTCGCAAGTCCTATCAATCCCTTCTTTGCTTCCTCTGCTTGAAATACAGGCGTTTCTGCTTGAGCTAAAAGTCGGCCAACACTATCAAATGCACCTGAAGAATGGATACAAAATGGCTATCAAACATTTTGACGGCCAATGTTATACAAGAAGTTTTAAAACATATACTGTAAACTCACAGTTGCTCAACACTACAAAATGCACCTGATGAATGGATACAAAACAATCCTCAAGCTTTTAGATGCTCAATACTATAACAAAAATAAGTTTTCAAACATTTACTGTATCAATTTCTTTACAAAAAATTAATGAAAAACAAAATAAAATAGCAACATCCAACACAACTGAATACTAAAAAAAGACTCTACACACAACTTACTAGTAATGGGTAGCATAAACTGTGTGAATTTTTCTTCATCTTCTCCTAAATCAACCATTAGTAAACGACCTAGAGAAGTGTAAAATAACGTTCTACTTCTCATTTCTTGTACAGAAACACCCACTCCAAGAAATGGAAAGTGTTCACTCTGGAAAAGACATTGATGAATTTGAAAAGTAATCTTAATTATTTTAATTATGTGGCAACAACTTACTGCATACTACTTGAATAATATTTATATCTAACAAGATGTAAATTAAATGCTTCCAAGGTAAATTTAAATTGCAATGTAAGCTAAATCATATTTCTTGACTAAGCATTACAAGTAAACTTAATAGTCTGTAGATATTAAAAACTTACAACTATTCATGGCAATATTTTCAGAAATCACAACAAAAAATATTCAAAATAACAAACTGGAGTAAACCACAAATTTCTACCTTTGTCATCATTTGAAATAGTACTCAGAATCTCAAGGGTTGACATCTACACAACCCTGAATCTAAAAAGGGCAAGTGCCCAAAGACCATTCAGCTTGTTGGAAATGACTTTCTATGCCAGTATATATCTAAATCAAGAGATGTATTTATTGAGATTTTACAATCTTGCGAGCTCCTATACTAATAGCAATCTTATCACAAGCAAGATTTCCAATAGCAATTTTATTAGCAGGGTCTTCTTACGACACTCAAATTTTTACATAATAAGACTATATTATCGCTTCATGGGCAGGATATATTTAATCTAATAACATTCAATGCTTGTAAACACCTGGTTATCTTTGTTTCATCATCATAACAGTTCCCCACACTTTAAAATTTCCACCATTTTATTTTTACTGCACACATTTCTGCTGCATACTAAATTCCAGCTAATACTAGCTTTACATTCCATTGTGTTTTTTTTGAACACCAAAAAATTTATATTTCATTTATTTTTTAAAATACTGAGCATCTCAAGGTACCCGTTACACATTTGATACATGGCACTGAATTTCCAGCTGCATCTCTCCACAGATTCCACTTAGTTTTGAAACAACTACATTCTTTGCTTTCTCACTGGTCACTCATGTCTAGAGGTACAGTCAACCCCGGGTATTCGCAGACTCGCACAATCGGATTTCTCTCTGGAACATATACCCCCTTTATTCGCAGGAAATTTGCCTATTAGCTGTATTTTTCTATGAGAAACCTCCACAAATTTCTGTTTTTTTTATTTTTATCAATTTAATCATAAAATGGAATTTTTGTGATAAAACTTTTTAACTAACAAAATAGGCAGCTTTAAGCGCTTTTCTAGGGGTTCCAACTATTCGCAGATTTTAGCTATTCACATGGTGGTCTGGTACCCATCCCCCACGGGTAAAGAGGGAACACTGTAATGCATGTCAGAAAAGAAGTAATATAAGTATTCTGAATGATTTTCTTCATAAAGATGTGAGCTGAATATTACGCCACTTCTCACTAACCCACCAACATTGACAATCATGTCAGGAAGACTGTGGTTACAGGTTAACCCTTAAACGCCGATTGGACGTATTAAACGTCGACGAAAATTGTCTGTTGGGTGCCGAATTGACGTACAAAACGTAGACGCAAAAAAAGTTTTTTTTAAATTCGCGGAAAAATGGTTATAGGCCTACTTGGCGAATACTTTTGAATCACACACTTGAGGGATGCTGGGAGTTCACAGATCAAGCTGTTGTTTTGTTTACAATCGTTACCCAGGCATGGAAGAGCAAATTTCTTTCTTCTCGCACTAAAAAGCATCAGCGACACATCTCAGAAATTATTTCGTCACATTGACATAATTTGTGCACCATTTTATATAACCCGTTACATAGAGTTTTATATATGAAAATGTGCGCAATTTCATGTAGAATACAACAAAAAACAATCCATAATTGTAGCTTTTATCAGTTTTGAAATATTTTCATATAAATAACAATAAGTGCCAAAATTTCAACCTTTGGTCAACTTTGACTCGCTAAAACTCTTATATTCTAGTAACATTCAATCATTTACCTCCATTTTACAACAAATTGGAAGTCTGTAGCAAAATATTTCAATTTATGGTTAATTTATGAAAAAAACTTTTTCCCTATGTCCGCGCGGTAATCTTCCGAAAAAATCAGAAATTTTCTCGTCCGATTGTCGTAATGTTTGCACCACTTTATATTAGCCGTTACATAAAGTTTTATAAATGGAAATGTGCGCAATTTCATGTAGAATACAACAATAAACAAACCCATCGTTGTAGCTTTTATCAGTTGAAATATTTTCATATAAATAATGATAAGTGCCAAAATATCAACCTTCGGTCAACTTTGACTCGACCGAAATGGTCAAAAAATGCAATTTAAGCTAAAACTCTTACATTCTAGTAATATTCAATCATTTTCCTTTATTTTGCAACAAATTGGAAGTCTCTAGCACAATATTTTTATTTATGGTGAATTTTTTTGGGGGAAAAAAAAAATCCTTACGTCGGCGCAGTAACTCTTCCGCAAAAATCAGAATTTTTTTGTCCCGATTGTCGTAATGTTTGAACCGTTTTATATTAGCCATTACATAAAGTTTTATATATGAAAATGCGTGCAATTTCATGTAGAATACAACATAAACAAACCATCGTTGTAGCTTTTATCAGTTGAAATATTTTCATATAAATAATGATAAGTGCCAAAATATCAACCTTCGGTCAACTTTGACTCGACCGAAATGGTCAAAAAATGCAATTTAAGCTAAAACTCTTACATTCTAGTAATATTCAATCATTTTCCTAATATTCAATCATTTTCCTTTATTTTGCCAAAACAAATTGGAAGTCTCTAGCAAATATTTTATTTATGGTGAATTTTTTGTTTGGAAAAAATCCTTACGTCGGCGCAGTAACTCTTCCGAAAAAATCAGAAATTTTTTGTCCCGATTGTCGTAATGTTTGAACCGTTTTATATTAGCCATTACATAAAGTTTTATATATGAAAATGTGTGCAATTTCATGTAGAATACAACAACAAAAACAACCCATGGTTGTAGCTTTTATCAGATTTGAAATATTTTCATATAAATAACGATAAGTGCCAAAATTTCAACCTTCGGTCAACTTTGACTCGACTGAAATGGTAGAAAAACACAATTGTAAGCTAAAACTCTTACATTCTAGTAATATTCAATCATTTACCTTCATTTTGCAAAAATTTCAAGTCTCTAGCACAATATTTCGATTTATGGTGAATTTTTGAAAAAAACTTTTTCCTACGTCTGTGCGGTAACTGCCGAAAAAATCAGAAATTTTTTCGTCTGATTGTCACAATGTTTGCACCGTTTTATATTAGCCGTTACATAAAGTTTTATATATGAAAATGTGTGCAATTTCATGTAGAATACAACAATAAACAACCCATGGTTGTAGCTTTTATAAGTTTTGAAATAATTTCATATAAATAACTAAGTGCAAAAATATCAACCTTCGGTCAACGTTGACTCGACCGAAATGGTCGAAAAATGAAATTGTAAGCTAAAACTCTTACATTCTAGTAATATTCAAACATTTACCTTCATTTTGCAACAAATTGGAAGTCTCTAGCACAACTGATTTATCGTGAAATTTTGAAAAAAACTTTTTCCTTACGTCCGCGCGGTAACTCTTCCGAAAAAATCTGAAATTCTTTCGTCTGATTGTCGTAATGTTTGCACCGTTTTATATTAGCCGTTGCATAAAGTTTTACATATGAAAATGTGTGCAATTTCATGTAGAATACAACAAAAAAACAACCCATGGTTGTAGCTTTTATCAGTTTTAAAATATTTTCATATAAATAACAATAGAAAAAATTTCACCTTCGGTCAACTTTAACTCGACCGAAATGGTAAAAAACTGCAATTGTAAGCTACGACACTTACAGTCTAGTAATATTCAATCAATTACCTTCATTTTGCAACAAACAGGAAGTCTCTTAGCTCAATATTTTGATTTATGGTGAATTTTTTAAAACAACTGTTTTTTACGTCCGCGCGTTACGAATTCAGGCATCATATTGTGATAATATTTTCTGTGTTGCTTTAATAGTTTTACAATTTTTTATATACCAAAATCATCGCAATTTAGTGTACAATACAACGAAAAAATCATTAACTCATTAGCTTTAACCGTTTTACTCACAGCACAATTTGTATACAATTATATATGAAATGTTTTTTTCGCGCTGTCATATATTCCAATTTTTATTTAAGATAATGATATTTTTTTCATTTCTGATGGTTGGATACTAAACTTCAGGCAATGACAAAAAAAAGGAGCCAAAAATTGAACTATTAATCTTGAAAATGAAGCATGCTGTGATTTAAAAAAAAAAAACTTTTTTCCGCTTCGGCACTCACTTGCGAATGCCGCCGGCATACGGGACACACTTTCGGAAATACTGGCTCGGCGTTCAAGGGTTAAATAGAACATTCTGGGCAAAAGCGACTATGGCAGGAGAAAAGTTTTGATAATATATGCTACAGGAATAATAGCATAAAAAGTTTAAGTTTCCATTAGTCTGAATCAGAGCACTGGGGTGTATGAAATTTGAGTGATTGTTGTAGATTTGTAAGCAAAAGTGATAAGGATGAAATAAAAATTTCAATATAACGGAATGTGACAAAATGCTTGGACAGAAAAGTGGATGCAGAAAGACAGCAAAACTGTTATGGGAAAGGCTACAAAAAATTGAAAATAAATTGGAAAAGTAATGAACAGACAGAAGCATTATTCTGAAAATCTATGGAACACAAGCAACAGATAAGAAGAGTGACTGACTGACAAGGTTACACTAAGAGGTTAGGGGAGCTATTTGGAAGATTTTTCAAATGCAGCCAGGAAACCAGTCATTGATGCTGTAGCTTATATGGGAACATTATAATGGAGGAAATGGGACCACTGGAGTGAGAAAAAAAATAACAACAAACACATGACAAGGAAAGGGGTACATAGGAAAGAGTGAAAAGTACTACTATTAAGGAACACTACCATTGGACCACACTAACCAAAGTACTGGAGAATGTTCTGGAAGAAGGGAAGCAAAACTAATAAAATCTGACAAATGTCTGGTGGACTTTGTGGATTATAAGAAATCTGAATAGGCACTTGCAAGTCTGATGCAATTACACAGGCAGAAATAAGCAAAAAAGGAGAGATTAACTATATTATTCTGGATTATAAGAAATTTCAGAGTAAAAAAACAAGCAATTCAATGGACAGAATGAAGACAAGCTTTATGAAAGATGGGATCTGAAAGACAATACCACAAGCATCATAAATACATTGGGTATTGATTGGCTGCTTAATGTTTAGCATGGCACAGGAGGGAGTTACATTCACATTATATAAAAGGAGGCTTGAGGTAACTGTTACATATATACAAACTGGTTACTCACAGCAGAATCAATGGTAAAGGTAACAACAGTTACCAGATATAAGAGTAAACAGAACTGTATTAAAAAAAACTGGCAATTGAGAGAAAGAAAAGGTCTGTGCTACATTACATAGCAGAAACATGGACCCTTATAAAAGAGGGGAGGAGACTTTGAACATGAATGACCACAGAATGTGAACAAATATTGCTGAAATGCACTGAGAAAATCTTATATTAGCATGATGTATTTCAAGATCACAAGTTGATATTCTTAGCATTCAGAAATTTGGCCTAGGAAATAACAAGTGGAAATTACCAAGGACAGATGACAAAAGGTGGGAAAGCAAGAGATGTATCTCAAAGTATGGTTTGGATGCATGATGAAAAACAGAGAAATGCAGTTACCTTATTAGATTTGTTTATGCCACAAAACATGGTTCTCGTATCCAATCAATCAAATATTACCCTTCTTCCATGCAACGAATTAGTACCCATCAAGATCTTACACTAAATATGCTTCCCTGTCCTCCAATAACTCTTCCACTACCAGTCAGTTCTCAGTGCCCAGCATGATACAAGGATAAATGTGGTAAAGGGAGGGCACTCCTCATAAAATTAATAGACTTTTATTGAAAAAGGTAGCGAGCTCCAAGTTCTATTTAAAAGGCAAATAAAGAGATGGCATAAACCTTGTGAGCCTTAACCTACAACTGATAAAATCCTCCACTGAAACAAAAGCACATTAAGTAGTTAAAAGTCAAAATGAGATCCTGTTCTTTGAGATGAGACTACCGATGACTCTTAAGGAGAAGAGAGGCATAATTCTTCAGTGTAATGAAAATATCCTGATTGAAAGTACAGGATACAGGAGGTTGTTTTTCCAAGAGGACAAAGATAACTACAGAAATATAAAAGAATACTCCATCAATTCCACCAATCTGAGTCAGTCTTAGCCCTAACTTACAGAGTGAAGAAAAATTGCAACTGATGACCAGCCATGAGAGAGAAAGACCTCGACCAACTAAGCATGAAGCTTGCTGACATGTTTGGAGGAGGTCACAGCTAGCATAAATACCAACCTACGCCAAACCCAAGAGTGAGGCATACCTATGAGGCTCATAGGGAGGTTTGAAAAAGCTGTCCCAACACCAAAGGCTAATCCAAACCAAGTAGTTTTACCACTGATCTGCAAACCGACAGGCAAAATGGCAATGAAGATCTGAGGTGGCATGATCATTCTCCAAATCTATACCATGTTGAAAGAAAACCTGATAGAGAACAGTGTAATCACCATGAATTGGTGACAATGACAACTTCTTCACACCCTGAAGAAACAAATATGATCAATTACTATCCTGATTAAATCTAGAAAAGCTAATAAAGGGGGGCGATACCCAATGCAGCAATCTTCACAAAACCATTTTTCTCATAGACAACACTTGCGTACCCTATACAGAAGAAACAACTGTGAAACTTGTGGGTGTACAGATGCTTCAAAAGCCTGTGATGTTGGCATGTGATCCGGGACTGCAGATGATTAGGTCCGCGATATTCGTGAGCTGCTACTAATGGGGCTAGAGAGAAGCAATGAGTCACGCATATATCCACTGGGGAACGTCTGAGACTTCAAAAGAACCTAGTAGATAAGAGTTTGGAGGGAGGAAAGGCATAGGCATCCAGACACGATCAACACTGCAGTCAGGTGTCCACTTGTGCCCCAAACTGGGAGATCTTTCTTAAGCTGGCGTTGAGCACAGTAAAATTCTGAGCAGGTTCATCAACACATGCCCCAGCCTAGCACAGGGTTCAGCAAACATCCATATGAAGTGAGCACTTAGACAGCAGAATCAGGGTGTTTCTGCTAAGGGCGTATGAGACTATGCTACAAATGCCCGACCTGATGGGAACACTGTGATTTCTCTGTTGAGGTAATGTTTCCACCGCCAAGAGGCAAAAAAATTCTGAATGAGTTCCCCTTAGTTTTGTTGTTAAGCATCGTGGTAGTATTGTGTGATATCACCACAATGCAATACCCTGATAAAGATGTCACAATGGTTTACAGGTCAAAGAAAAATAACAAATTTTAGAATCAATTTGTATCTTTCATAACTAACAAACCTGGGGTCTTAATAGGATATTTTAAGCAAGGAATCTGTGAGATCTGGCAACACTTGCGTAAACGAGTGAGATCTGGTCGAAGACTGCGTCTCACCCCATGATAATGTCTTTTCCTAACCGCCTTGGAGAGTAGAAGTTTACGCTTTGCTCTCCTTCCAAGCCTGTATGCCTGTCACTCCTTGGAAAACCTGTGAACCCTGGCCTGAAGATCCAACTATGCTTTGCTCTCCTTCCAAGTCAGTATGCCTGTCACTCCTTGGAAAACCTGTGAACCCTGGCCTGAAGATCCAACTTAGCTATCTATTGACCCATCTGAACATCAGGAAGTCTGGATCTGTGGAGCAAGAGGAAGACCAGACATCAGATTCTCTTTCTGCTAGTATCTTTGAAGCTCCTGCAGAACCTCATCTGTGACAAGCCTCAATAAGGTAAGGTGTCTTGAATGGATGACACATTCCAACAACTTGCAAGGAACAGGTGTTGGAAAAGGATCATGAAACAGCAGTGGGGAGCCACCACCATGTGCCTGATAGCCCAATTACCAGGACATTGCTGTCATGCAGGAGAAACTGTGGAGCCTTATGGCTGCCCTCTCAAAGGCAACCATGTGATGACGCATTCTGGCCTCTGACAGGCAAACCAACTCCTGTAACATGTCAGTCTGCAGGCCAAGGTACATGGCTTGAGTGTAAGGTGATAGACTGGACTTCACCAAGTTCAACAGTAACCCCAAGGACTGGCCCAGCATTATGCAAATGACCAGATGACAAGATAGCTCCTACTTAAAAGCTGCAATGACCAGCCATTGAGGTAGCAATGTAAGCAAATGCCTAGAGGATGCACCAAGGGCCAAGGCTGACATCAAAAACAGAGTTCTTATAAACAATTCAGGAGTTATGCAGGAGCAAAACCAGGGGCTTTGAGCTGTAACATCTTCCTCTACCATACAAACAGAGGGGGGATCCTTCTTGGACATCAAGTGAAATGAAACACAAAAGTCTTCTCTCAAGTCCAATAAGGTGAAGAAGACTAGCCAAAATCAAACAAAAACCTCTTTCAGTTTTCTTCTGAAGATGGAAAAAGAAACTCGCAAGATTATTTACTTGTAATACTATGTAAATACTTACAATTTAACAAGTTAAGCTTGGTAATCTTGTGGGTCTCTTTTTCCAACTAGCCAGAAAGATAGATTTAAAGTAATTATATCTCAAATGGCTTTTAGTGTACATATTATCAATGTTAGTGACATAAGCCATGGTTGAAACTGCACAGAAAAAAAATTTACATCCATGACACAACAGCTGGCGTACTCTCTCAACATTCAAAACTGAAGGACAAGGAGGAACATAGGTGGCAGAGACCATACATGAATGCTAATCAGTAGGCTCCTCATCTGCATCATAGGAGCAGGACCATTTTTGTCCCAGACAGAACAAAGATTTTAGTTGAGCTCCAAGTATACTAAGGCCATCCTGGGAAGCTGAAGACTTTCTACCCCAGGATGTCCACCAAGTGAACTCCTAACCATGGGAGAACCCCTTTCATGAGAATGAGCACACAACAATGCCACTGGTTGTTTTTTGAAGGGAGACTGACTGAGTTTGCCATCTCACTGTGTTCATCTTCAAAGGAAAAAGATAACAGTAGTATATCTAAGTCAAGAACCAAAGGATATTGTCCACTGTAGGCAACAATCTTTTTTTTTTTTTAAATTCAGAATTGGAAGACAAGGAGTTTCATATCCAGTTGTAGTTATCTCCAAACCTGAAGACAACTTTATGGTATAATACCATGGATGAAAGAACAAGATAGCACCATTCTACAAAGAACCAACATCCAATTAGAATAATATTACTATTTCATTCAAGATTTTTCTAGTTCACACCTCACCTTCCTTTCTTAATACTAAATATTCTGTTGAATCTTTTACCATACCTTCTTTGTACAAGACAGTTTCAAATATAGTCACAAGTGTTTCATGTGAAGAAATGATCCTAATGAAATTATAAGGCTACCAAGTTAATAACAAAGCAATGTTTAACAGCTGACAGAGTTTAAGGTGATGACCTACAGCAAAGATGGAAGATACTATCGAAGGTACTAGTCTGGCACAGTGAAGCAGTTTGGAGCATCCACCAAATATCCACAACCAATAAATTTTTGCATCATAATCAATACCAACTTGATGAAGGGTACGTCAGAGATCTTGACCAAAGTATCTTGACCATCTAGCTGCAGTTCAATCACCAAGACTTTGCTGTAGGCTACATAGATTGACTGATGTTGAAGATACCACACAATCATTCCAACACCTCAGTATAGGGCCAATCAAGGTATGGTTTCCCCCTAACCCATGAGGAATACAACCCGGTCCTCTAAGGGCCTGCAGTGTATCATTAGAATTCAAGAGGATTCAACAGGCCCAAGGACCCAGCAGAAGTCTTGCAAGGCATCAACCAAATTCTGGGCAATCTGTACTACCTAGCTCCAGTGTCAGGATGAACACCTACTCCTCTGTTGTGGTAATGTTTAACTTGATGACACCAGAGATATGGTGATGCTAAGCTTACAGGCCAACTTGTGACACCAACAAAGGACTCACAGCAAGCTTAGCTATGTAGTCTGGAAATAAATCACTGGATACAAGATTTACCTAGACAAAGCTGTAATGCTTAGGTAGGAAATTTATTATAGCATCGGGAGAACAAGAAAATTACCCATATCAATGCATCTATGAACAGGATGAACAGCGATCAAAATTTTAGAACATCAGGTTTACCAGCATAAAGAGAGGGCTCAACTGCCAGCAGGATCAAAGAGATTATGAGGTGAGCAAGCTTTACTCTAAAATTCGACAACAAAACCTCAAAAAGAATAGAGCCCACATTCAATCCATCCCATCTACACAGTAAGAGCCTTGCCATTTTGGCGATTATGTTTTCTCGGTTCTATTTGGCTGCAGTTAATACTAAAAAAAAAAAAAAAGTGACACCTGGACAGTAAAAATACTACGCTCAAGCTCCAGAGATTTCCCAATGTGCATGTTCAGTCCTGCTGATGCTATTGGCACTCCCTCCTCCTCATTTCCAAAAGAATGATGGAGAAAAAAAAGAAAGAAAAAAAAAAGTTCAAGAAACTTAAGAGAGAGAACTAACTGTAATTACTGGGTCTTTATGAAAAATTGCTGGGCAATATAAAAGCATGTTTGTTTCACACAACCTCATACATAAAAAACTGACAGAATTCTTACTTAGATGGGGAAAACTTTTACATCAAACCACCGAACATTATAAGTACGACAGGATTCAAAAGACTAAAAAAATTATCAAAAGTCACACCACTCTGATACAAAAGCTGATTACCACAGTGACATGACAAACTAGGCTTGTATCAGGTATGCAGATAGAAGAATAAGAGCAAGGAAGTACCATCAAGAAACATTACATGTTTAGACCAAAACTGCACAGGGTCATGTCTGTGTTATGCCAATTCCATACAGATGTTGAGTTACAATGAGGCGAATGTGACAACTACATACCCTCCAACCCTACAGATAGGATACTAAGGTACCTAGCCCCAATATGTAGATACAGTAGTGCCTCAGGTTACGAAATTAATCTGTTCCGAAGCGGCCTTCGTAACCTGATTTTTTCGTATCTAGAACTACGTTTTACATGTAAATTGCCTAATTCGTTCCAAGCCCTACAAAAACACCACAGTAAATGTTATAATAAAGCTAAATTTACCAATAAACAATGAAATACAACAATCTGGACCATTCAATACCTAACATAACCATGACTGTACCTGTAAATAAAGTGTATTAGTGTACAGGGTACAAGAAATACTGTACGTACATGTACATACGTATGTAGTAAAATGTGGAACCTTACCTTTCGAGTGAGGTGATGTCCGAAAGTGACGACAGAGGAGGAGGATAAATGGCAGAAAACATGAACACTTAACTTTACGAAACACATTAAAAAATGGCAGAAAATATTAACACTAAACTTTACGAAACACATTAACAAATGGCAGAAAACATTAACACTTCTTGAGTATCTCCATCTTCTTTCGCCATAGAAAGCATCCTCTTCTTTCCGTGAACTTCAGCAACATTCTTGGGACCATAGCTAATAACGCAAGTATTAAGTTCACACACAACACGATAAAGTAACTTACAGTACATCGAAAGCGAAATAATCACTAACACGAATTTACGTTAACAAACGAAATATATGTGAACGAACGAATTCCAGTGTTTACGATAACACTGCCACAAAAAATGGTCAAGATACGCCTTTACATAGAGGCATGATGGGACAGATGCTGAACAACAGGAGAGCAGGATCTTACGGCGGTGACTAGCATCAGGAACCAATGGGAGAGCAGGAGTATGGTGGCGAGTCTATTGAGTTGGCAGCACGCTAGTTTTTAAATTGTTCTCGGCAGCCCGGGCGAATCTCGGACTTTACCCTTTCGTAACCTGAATTATTTTTGTACACAGAAGCAAAAAATCTGTCTTTGCTTTCGTAACCTGAATTTTTCGTACGTAGAGACTTCCGTATGTAGAGGTTCCACTGTATTCCTAATTACTGTTTAAAGTGAGTAAAGAAGAAACCGTATGAACCTTACACACATGAAATTTAAGCTCTTTGCTACTCCCTCTTCCAAAATGGTGAAGTAGGCCTAAAGATAACTGTCAAAGCCAGTACAGAATTATGTCTTTTGAAATACTCTTCCTCCACCAACTTACTTAGCACTTAGTGAAAATGAAAACTGAAGGAAGGTATGTAATGAGGGATTGGTAGTCAGTAACGCTTTGACTTGCCCAACTGATTTTATCTATATCCTACATGTTAAGATGCAAAACAAACATCATTTATGTATCCCATGAAGATCAAAATGATCCAAAATGCAGTCATGAATTGGTTAGTATTTCTACAATAGGTAAGTTCAGCAGGCTCATAAAATGTATTCAAAGACCAAATTAAAAGAGAGGTATGGTATTGTTTATAGTAAGGTACTTTGTTGATAGTACTTCCTCTTACTCTCTTTCTCACTGGCCAACTTCCATTTTACCTCGCCCAAATTCACAGAGGTCCACAGACAACCCTGAAGTAAAAATGTGACTCAGGTGGTCCTGAAAATTGTTGTACACCATGGCCAGTTTCAGAGTTGTAAAAACACTAGTTACATAAAATTGTCATGTGATTACAAGACACTGGTACTGAGGATCGCTAAAATCACCAATCACATTCTTCGAATGAAAGTAAGTAATTTTTAGATATGTATAAAAAAATCCAGATTAAAGGGATTTTACAACACACTACAGAATTGATCTTTGCTGATCATTTAATATGGACAGTCAAATATGAAAAGCATCCAGCAGGTAGGGTCTCCTACATTACATATATCAAGTAACAAAATTAGGCCATGAACCTCAAAGAGAATGCTGTTACTTCTGCTGGTCAATGACACCAGATTCATCTACAATTAATTAAGCAACTCTCTTTATGAATGAAAAGTTCAAGGACACAAGTTTGTGACGTGACTAAATTCTTTTTATAGTCTGGAAGGTGTGAGATCATAGACAGAAAGGACACTAAGCCACATTGTCAAAATACAAGAACAAAGATAAACCATGTCAGAGAAATGGTAATTAGTAAGCAACACAAACTTTAGAATACTTTGTAAGTTTGATTTCTACATTGACAAGAAGAGCACCAATAGTGTAAAAAATTACAAAACCAAAGATAAACCAGGTCAGAAAAATTGTAGTTTCAAAGCAACACAACTTTGGCGTACTTTGTAAGTTTGATCTCTGACAAATTCCTACAGAGTACAGTGGACCCCCCGTATTCGTGTTCTCCGGATTCGCGGACACACACATTCACGGATTTCTCTCGGGAACGTTTCCCCTCATTATTCGTGGAAAATTCGCGCATTCATGGTATTTTTCAATGAGAAATACCCACAGTTTCCTGTTTTTTTTTTATCAATTTCATCATAAAATGCACTTTTTGTGATAACACTTAAAAAAACCAAGTATCAAAATTTTTAGTGGTTTTTCTTGAGTTTTAACTAACAAAATAGGCTGTTTTTAGCATTTTTATAGGGGTTCCAAACATTCGCGGGGGGTCTGGTACGCATCCCTGCAAATAAGGGGGGGCCATTGTATTCCTTAATAAAAACGGAACAGACTTGCTTCTTGCATTATGGTACTTCACATACACTGCATGACAGCGATAAAAATTATAATGAAATAAACCAAAATGCAGATTTCCTTTACACCCAGATGTGTCTACTGCTGATTTCTAATGAACTTTTCTGCTTACAGGGAACTAACATAAATACCCTTAGCTAACACTACTGGCACAGACAAGTTTTTCATAGCTACTATTGGGGGACCAAATAAACAAGGGTCAATAAGGAAATAAAATATAATTACCAAAATAATTTATCATCACTCACAACATCAGATGAACAAGAAACTTCAAAAACTTGGCAGCACCCTGATGCTGTGTAGCCTAATGGTACCATTCTAAAGCTAATGGGACTGGGTGGTCTGAAACACTCCCAAACCAGCAATTTATAACATTTGGTTTCCATTTGTGTATAAAGTTTCCTTAGACACCTTTTTGTTTTCTATATACGTTTCTTTGCTCAATCCAGAAATTTTGTGGAACCTGAATTGTATACTGAACAGAGGGCAAAAAAGAAGAAAAGGACAAAACTGGATATCAAAGGCTATGCACATACATACCAATTTCATATTATAGGCTAAAAACACTTCCAAGGAAATTGCAGAAAAAAACTTGATTCACACTGATTTATCTTACTTTTGTAGCTATCAAAGAAACATCACCATCCAATTTTAGTCATAAAAAGGTCAAGAGACTACGTGAACATTGCATTCATCACAAACCATGGTGTATACATTTTGTTTCATTACTTTTTCATAAATTTCAATAAAGGTGGTAAAAGTGCAAAGAAATATCTAGTGAAGGTATGCAAGTGCTGTATGAAGTGTGGTGAAAAAATTGCTGAGCAAGATTAAATGAAACGAAGAAATTAGAGTAATGCCAAAGAATCAAGTTCAGGATACACCATACAGACAAATACACTACCAGTACAACTAAAAATATTCAGTAAACTACATCCTTCTCTTAGCCAAGTGACCAAACTGAAAAATACGCCTTTATCAAGCATACATATTCTTGTACTATCACCTAAACTGGAACATTTCTAATGGGGAGAGAGCAGAATCAAAATTAAAGTGGGATACTAATACTTGAAGATAAAGCAGATGGTTTATCCAAAGTGCTGAACCACCAAATTGAACCCTGTTAGTTATAACAGCCAAAATTGACAATGATGAGAATGACACTCAATTATTATTGGAGATACAATGTTTACACTTACATTTGGTGGGCCAGACTCTTTAAGCACTCTGAATTCTCTCTGAAAAAGCAAAAAATAAATATGCTTGTTCTTATCTGTATTATAATCAAAACTACTCAAAATACCTTAACACTACAAATCTATAAAATATTGTGGTGCTACATCATATCATCAAATAAAATGTAGTAAGCTACAGTATGAATTTATCCTAAGGAATGGAAAAATAAATGTAATCTTGAAAACGTACATAAAATGTAACAAAGCAAACTTTTAATTTACATGAGTCTTGTTAATGAGTAAATGAAAATGATATTCAAGCTATTGCAAGCAACTTTACAATTAAACAAAAAACTAGGGTTATTGATAAATGCATATCAACCAATTTTTAACTAACTCAAATTCCAAAATATCCTAAACTAGAACCATTGTAATAACCAGATCACAGATATTATATGCTACAAAAGACAAGCCTGACTAGTTCAGCTTCCACAAAAGCAAGAGTGCAACAACATAACCAGTACAGCTGTATATTTGAAATTCTTAAGTAAAAGCTAATAATAATACCTCCCTGAAAGAACTTTCCAGCATAAAGAACAAAAAATGTATCTCCCTAAAATCACTAAGGGCAACATCACTTGGAAAGTCCCCCAACTACATTTCAAGCTATTACATGGTAGTATATAAAAATTTTATTAAAAATTTCAAAATTAATATAAAGAACAGAAATTTTGGGGGCAAGTGAAAAATTAATGATGCTGAATGATGTTTCAAACACATGACCTTGAAACAAAGCACAGGGTACAACAAGAAATATTTCTACAGTGAGTAATATGCTACAGGCAAGAAAAAGATTTAGCAGATATAGGCCCTTGGAGAGTTTGTGTTAATGGAAACCATAACTGAAACAACACAAATGTAAAAGAAATGAAGAAGTCTAACACTGCAATACCTCCCCTTCCATCATTAACTCATTCCAAGACTTGCAACTTAAAAAATAAAAGCAACCTACTAAGGGATTTAGAGCTGATGTAACGCTGTTTTTCACCAATAATTTTTTATCAAAGCATCGGATAAAGGTGAAAGTTGGCAGGTATATATTCTATAACCCTACCTCTTTGTTTCACATATTATTTGGTACCTACGTTCGATAAATATCGTTCGATAGTTTGATATTTATAGAGTAAAATGAAGTTGCCACTGCCAGACTGAGAAAATCTCAGAAAAGGATTCCAAAACCATTTGTGATGTAAACACAATAAAGGCAGTCCCCGGTTATCGGCGGGCTCAGATATCCGGTTATATGGGACTTGTCTAAGCAATTTATGGCACCATAACGGGACGAGTTGCGGTTATCGGAGCCATTAGAGTTATTATGGCGCGCCATAAGGATGCTTATGGCAAGTCATAAGTGTGCTTATGGAGTCGATAACCAGTTATCAGTGTCATAAGCACCATTATGGAGCCATAAATTACGAGTTTCGGTTAATGGCGGTTTTCCCTTATCAGCACACCCCCCAGGAGCGGAATCCCCACCGATAACCAGGGGACTGCCTGTATGATGCCATGAGGCTCCACCCATCCACCAGGCAGGCAGTAAGTCACTACAGTAACAGGGGAATGGATATGCTTCCACAGCCTTCTATGCATTTTTAAAACCATGACACATGTTTTTTGTAAACAATTTTTAAACTACCCTATGGATTTCCATACCACTAAAGCACTTAGTGTTTCAAACTTCTTCCTAATTTTTGGACATGCTGTGTATTGCCATATGTGTTTCATTAACTTTATAACTTAAGAAAATTAGGTTAAAACTGCCCTTACCCACCCAACCATCCACAAAAGTGGTGACGTGTACAGTGACGTTAGTATAGCATAACCTCCATTATACCTTATCAAATGGTTGTTTGATTTATCGTTAATTATCATTAAGCATCACTTGTTTGAGATGGTCCGAGGAAAGGCAAGAAGTTGGTCTTTTTTTCTAAGAGTAAACATACCAAATTTGTAACTAATTTGTATTTTTCTAACTAACAAACCTGAGGTCTTAACATTAGGATTTACTAGCGCCAAGCTGGAAACCGTAGAATTAAAATTACACTTGTGAGATCCAGGGACTAATGGCATCTATACCAGGTCACGGGGCATGTATACCCAGAATGCCCACGGCTACCTGTGACCCATCAGTTATATTTCTAACCCAGTTTAGACTGCTAGAGGGGTGGTTCGAGGTGGGCCTTTAACTGTTAAGACCTCAGGTTTGTTAGTTATGAAAATACAAATTAGTTACAAATTTGGTATTTGTTCATACACGAAACAAACCTTCGGTCTTAACATTAGGATAGACTTACTATTGGAGGGAGGTAAGTCTCTACAACTGACTGGGAGTTTGCCACCTTATCCATTTCCGAATATATAGGGAAATTCTAGAGAATGGACAATGAACCTAGGACCAAAGATATAAGCGGATCTATTGGTTTCCTCCACTGGGTGTAGATACCATTCTACTGTTTACTCTTGTCCCTTGCGACTGGATCCACCTTCACCCCTCTTTTCCTTATTATCCAGAGGGGTGTGTTGCTACTGAAAAGTATATCATCAGCTAAGATAGCTTCACAGTATGGCTGACCATCTACCTGCATCTAGTCCGTTCCAGCACATGACGGTACTCTCCTTCATATTGCCCGTAGTTAAAGGAGTAGGAAGAAAGTAGTAAAGAAAAAAGACCAGTCATCCCATTCATTCTACTTTCA
Organism: Macrobrachium nipponense; assembly: GCF_015104395.2. Classification (NCBI taxonomy): domain Eukaryota; kingdom Metazoa; phylum Arthropoda; class Malacostraca; order Decapoda; family Palaemonidae; genus Macrobrachium; species Macrobrachium nipponense. The sequence goes on from NC_087202.1 coordinate 121,360,137, forward strand.
TACCTTCATCTTAGACTAGACGCAAACTGACCCCGCCAGGGGCACTGGATGAACTATATCACTTGTTGGGCCGCCACCACTGGACCCAAGGAAAAGGTGTCCAAGGATCTATGGGCAACATCTTTCAAATAAAATGAGGTGAAAGTTGTTTGGCGCTTCCACACGCCAGCTTTCAGAATTTTATCCACAGACATGTTCTTCTTAAATGCCAGGGAAGCACTCACACCCCTGATGTCATGAGCTCTAGCTCCCACCTGGCTATCTGACCCTCTGTCTTCTGCAGTATAAGCATTTCTGATCGTCTCCCTTAGCCAAAATGATATTGTATTCTTGGACACTTCCTTCTTGTTCCGTCCTGTACTTACGAACAACCTCTGGCAACCCGGCCTGAGGTGCTTGTTCTCTTTAAGTACTCCCTTAGTGCCCTGACGGGGCACAGGAGCATTTCAGCTTTGTCGTTGTCTACAAAGTCTGCCAAGGAAGGTATGGTAAAGGAGTCGAATCTGCCGTCTACTATTGTTGGATTTTGGGTCTTTGCCACGAATTCTGGGACAAACTCACACACCATTGATCTCCAACCTCTCGAGTGCTTTATGAGATATGAGAGGCCATGTAGCTCCCCCACCCTTTTGGTTGAAGCCAGGGCCAATAAGAAGACTGTCTTCAGGGTCAGGCTCCTATCCGTGGACTGCCTTAGTGGTTCGTAAGGGGGTTTTGTCAGACTACTCAGTACCTTGGTCAGATCCCAATCTGGGGCTTTTAGCTCCTTTGGTGGGCATGACTGTTCAAAGCTCCTCATCAGCATGGCCAACTCCCATGAAGACGATATGTCCACTCCTTTCATTCGTAAGACTGAGGCTAGAGCAGCCCTGTACCCCTTCACTGCAGATACAGGACATATGTTTTTCTGTTCTGGGCATTTTCCTTTGTCTCCTCTTCGAAGCGGTAGACGATCCGATGTTGAGGCAAAATTCTCCATCATACCACGTATACACTCTTACCACACACTGATCACACTTGGAGAAACAAAGAAAGGAATGAAAAATAAAAAATGAAATGGATAAAGAACGGGCAAACTGAAAAACCGGCTTTAAATGAGATAGACAGTAACACGTCTTATCTTAAAGGCGGTAGGAAAATAACTGATGGGTCACAGGTAGCGTGGGCATTCTGGGTATACATGCCCCGTGACCTGGTATAGATGCCATTAGTCCCTGGATCTCACAAGTGTAATTTTAATTCTACCGGTTTCCAGCTTGGCGCTAGTAAATCCTAATGTTAAGACCGAAGGTTTGTTTCGTGTATGAACAATTACGAGTTTCGGTTAATGGCGGTTTTCCCTTATCAGCACACCCCCCAGGAGCGGAATCCCCACCGATAACCAGGGGACTGCCTGTATGATGCCAGAGGCTCCACCCATCCACCAGGCAGGCAGTAAGTCACTACAGTAACAGGGGAATGGATATGCTTCCACAGCCTTCTATGCATTTTTAAAACCATGACACATGTTTTTTGTAAACAATTTTTAAACCACCCTATGGATTTCCATACCACTAAAGCACTTAGTGTTTCAAACTTCTTCCTAATTTTTGGACATGCTGTGTATTGCCATATGTGTTTCATTAACTTTATAACTTAAGAAAATTAGGTTAAAACTGCCCTTACCCACCCAACCATCCACAAAAGTGGTGACGTGTACAGTGACGTTAGTATAGCATAACCTCCATTATACCTTATCAAATGGTTGTTTGATTTATCGTTAATTATCATTAAGCATCACTTGTTTGAGATGGTCCGAGGAAAGGCAAGAAGTTGGTCTTTTTTTCTAAGAGTAAACAGCTTAATTAAGCATATCTGTCAATTCAGTGTATACTCATAAATTAAGACAATGTTAGAAACATTCAGTGCCTTATTAGCATGGAAAGCCAAACGTCGGTTCAAAATTGGTTTACAAAAAATATTTCATGGCTTCTATTCCACTTGCAGGCTTCAACAAATTTGAGAATGGCCAGCAGGATATGAAATTGTCCCCATGGTTGCAAGACTGCATTTGGGTTACGGCTTGCCACATAGTATACAAGCAAGACTTGTGGCAAGAGCGGGAAAACCCATGAATACGTGGGAAAGTTACTTGGCAACATTTATCTCTTGCTGCAGCAAAGAGAAGGGTATACATAGTGTCAAAACCAGAGGTAAGGTAAAAACAAACTAGACTGTCTTATTTGTAAAGTAGAAACAATACAAATACCAAGAAAATAGAAGAATCCCAAGCTAACAACTTAGTCCCAACAGCTGCTGTGGAAGTTGTGAAGAAACCTCTACATAATAATAATAATAATAATAATAATAATAATAATAATAATAATAATAATAATATTATTGAGAATGATAATGCAATCAAGGGTACAGCGACAATCCTGCTCGTCATCACTGATATCACTAAAGTGTAGAATGGGTACTAATATCACTTAATGAATATGTCATTGACAAGTGAGCATGGCCACAGTCAAGAGAAGTTTTCCCCGTATGTAAACTTCTATTTAGTGTGGGTGGAGCCTCATGACATCACAGGTTAATGTCACTATTACGTTCAAAACCATTACCTGCTATTTTGATGGATCTGGCATAGGAAACTCACTTTCACTCTGATAAGTACCAGAATTATTGAATTAGGTACAAAATAATAATTGCAAAAATTAGGTAGGGTTATCAAATATAGACTTGCCAACTTTCACTTGTATCCAATGCTTTGATAAAAAGTTATTGGTAAAAAACAATGTTCCATCGGCTCTGAATCCCTTGGAAATCTAACAAACCTCTTCCTGAAAGTTCTAGGCATCCTACAAAACCCTGTAACACAATAATGTCACTAAAACATTAAGAGCCGTTTCGTAGTTCAATATTTGTGTAATTTTTAATAAATGTATGGATTTGAACTGATAGGTAAACAAAAATCAAAATATTCCGATAAAAATGACAATGTATTTCCCAAAGGGTCAACACTTAATGTTTAAATCTAAACTCAATTAATCAAACGGGTATAATGTCATTCTGAAATCTGAAGGAGCTATGTCAAACCAACTTGCAGTGATAAAGATCTAAAGGCCCTCAACATGCATGCATAATCCTATGATGCCCTGGCTACCCTGCATGGATTAAACTCTAAAGTGATTTGTAATCTTGCATCTTCATTTCCAAACTTTTAATTTTCCATGAGTATTTTCCAATGTTTATTTAACAAGTTACTCAGCTATAATGTTCTGTGCTAGAACGAGGACCTCAAAATGACTTCATTCAGCATTGCTGAGAGTAATCCATTTTTTTGTGTTTATGGGTATTATACACTACTATGGTGCTTGTCTTCATATCCACTTTTCTTTTGTGTCTATCCTCTAAAACCTAAGGTTTAGTGTTAAGCCTTTAATCCCACAAAAACCCACTGCCTTTAATTCTAAGCTTAAGTTTACAATGGTGATTACTTACGTTTAAGAATAACATCTTTTATTATGTGTTAATTTGTTTTTGAAATTCACCAGTGGTCTGATTAAATACTTGATTACTGTGTATAAATGTGAAAAACGTCCTCATAGTCTAAGACAGTACAAAATGGCCTCCGAAAACCATAAAAAATAAATCAATCAATGCTTTTAAATGTACAATGAAAAATCAAAGCATATGGTTTCCTGCACTGAAAGAGGAAAAGCATTATGATCAGAAAAAGCTGGAAAAATTAACAAAACCTGAAATAAATACTAAATACCTTACATGACCATATTGTTGTTCTCCTTTTAGAAATCCCACAACAAATATTACAATTGTTATTACAAAATTTGTTATCAAAACAAAAAGCAACAATATGTCTTCATATATATTATATAAAAATAAAAATTATAGTACCCACAATTCTTCAACTAAAATGTTTGTCAAAGCTTTTTGCTGAGGTTCCATCAATGACCATGTACCAAAAGAAAAAAGAATAAGTATTCTATTATCCCTTTCTAACTTATCAGATGGCAAACCTTTTAACAAATAGCTCATGCTCTTGCATTTTGGCATGCTTAGTATTTATTCATAACTAATGGCAAAAGACTGATCCATGCATTGAAAAACTAAAGCACACATGATATGCAAACCTTTCAAAATATGCAAAGAACAGGCATAAAACCAGGAAGCATTTCATGACACATTAATTTGATGATGCCCTTCAAAACAAGAGCAGTATCAATGGAAACAGAAACAGGCAATAAACATTCAACTTACTGTGTGATTGTTGAGCATAAATTGCACTTCTTCGAGTTTAACAAGCTTCCGTACACTATTATAACTGATGGACAGGTCTGAGAGTAAGGTTAATGTACGTGTTAATATTTGTTCACAGTGGCCCCAATACTTCAAATTTGTGATGCTGGAAAAGAAATCATTCATTACAAATGAATATAATTAATTACAATTACAAATGAATATAATTAATTACAATTACTATGATATGAAAACCTAGTGAATCTAACATTCCCTCTGATTTTCAATGGCGTTAGGTTTTAGCGACTCTTTCAATTGAACATTTGAAACCAACTTGATGTAATACTTTGCTTCCCCTTACAAAGTAATCCTCCCTGATTACAGTAGTACTTTGCTTTCTTTAAAGTTTCTATTTTTATCATAGTAATACTCGAGTAAAAGAAATTTCTAAAGCTCTCATTACAAAAAAAATAATTACATGATAATCTTAAGTTCTCTAACCAATATGGATAGAGCCAATTAAAAGATGAAATAAACAAAAAAGTATCATTTATTGCAATAATACACTTACTAACTACAAGAGTAATGTATTACTTATTACCCAACATCTTGTTCTATCAAACCCTTAGAGAAGACTGAAAATTTTGAATGTCACCACTCAGCAAACATTCAGTAGCATCAAAAGAAATCTCTTTTGTCAGCAGCTATATTAAATGTAAATTAATTTGTAAACACTTTTGCTCTTACAATCACCTTTGCATATTATGTACAATCATTTGGCATATAGTTTTTCGCCCATGCAATATTCACTGCATATGATGACCATAAATTGTTTTATTACAAACCAATTAATAATGATATACCCTTTGTATAAGTCACAAAACTAATCTGGATGCTTTAATCCTTTTTAAAATAGAAAAAGGAAATGGAAATCAGCCAATAGGTAGCTTCCATTTTTGTTTTTGAAATATAGCAAATTTTTTAATCAATTTACATTTTTCATGGCTAACAAACCTGAGGTCTTAACAATAGGACAGGTCTGGTGTTAATGTTCTTTTAGGTGTACTAAGTGCAGCTTGCTAGCTGTAAAACTAGTAGGTTAATACAAAATTTCAAGTTAAGCTTTTTCAGAGATTACTACATGTTTAGCTTTTATTTACTTGTTTTACAATTATGCCATCTAGTGAGGCATAAATCTGTATCTGGTAAGTTTTACCTCTTCCCTTACCCACTGCCATAACTTCTTATCTACTTTTCACCTAGAATCAAAAGACCAAGTTTTCCTAATGGTGGCTTATTAATTCTTTCTACTGTATCTTTGTTTGTTTGTATGGTGTTTTTACGTTGCATGGAACCAGTGGTTATTCAGCAACGGGGTTCTACTGTATCTTGTAATGATTGCTTGAGCTATGAAGTACAAGTTTTTTTCTCATGTTTACATTCATTAAGTTAATTACACTGCACATGAACAATATATTCAAATTTATTCGCTTTAGCATCTTTCTTGGCAAGTTTGAAGATGGCACAATTTGGTGCACTGGTGGTAAGGCTTGCAATGTGTTAAGTCAAGCAATGAAGGAACCTACATCAATTGTGTAGTGTTTATAGTATTTGGAATACCAATCTGAATCCCCTTACTTCACTGGTCGTTGGCAGAGCACACAGCCACCCTATGAATAGTATATAAAGCTTTGGCCTTGCTTGCTTTCTCATCAAGAAGAGTTCAATTGCCATTATCCACAAAGGATACTCCTACTTTTGAAGATCAATTGATTGTGAATTATATAGTATTACAACTAGCAGAGCTGCGATAAAAACTTTCCAAAATTTAAGTTGGTGTAAAAGAAAATAGTATACAGTGGTACCTGACATACGAAAGTCTCAGCTTACGAAAAATTCAAGTCATGAAAGCCAATACGAAGATTTTATTGGCTCTACATACGAAAATACTTCAGGTTACGAAAGGTTGTTGCTGTAAAGTCCCGAGATTTGCCCTGACCGCCGAGAACAATTTTAAAACTCAAGCGCCGCCAACTGAGTAAACTCGCTACCATCCTGCCACTCTCCCATTGGTTCCTGATGCTAATCACCGCCATAAGATCCTAATCTCCTATTGGTCAGCATCTCTTCCATTGTGCTCTACATAAAGGTGTTCTTCGGCCACTCGGTAGCAGCATTGTTGTCGTAAGTACGCGGAATTCGTTCGTTCATATATGATTTCGTTTGTTAACGTAATTTCGTTGTACTACTTTATCGTGTTGAGTGAAAACTTAATTAGTATAGTACTACATAACTTAATTACGTACAGTAAAGTCATGGGTCCCAAGAAAGTTGCTGAAGTTCACGGAAAGAAGAGGATGCTTTCTTCGGAGACAAAGATGGAGATCATTAAAAAGAATGAAGCTGGCATGCGATTGAATGTGATCGCTAAGGAATATGGCCGAAAGCCGTCGACGATAGGCACCATTCTTAAGCAGAAGGAAGCCATCAAAGCAGCTAAACCTTCCAAGGGCGTGACTATTTTGTCCAACAAAAGGAGCCACGTGCACGATGAGATGGAGAGGCTGCTTCTTGTCTGGATAAAAGACAAAGAAATCGCTGGTGATACGATAACCAAGATGGCAATCTCCCACAAGGCCAGTGCTATTTTCGGCGATTTGATTGCTCAGGCCGAAGACGACAGAGGAGAAGGGACATCGACGCCAACCCCAGACTCCAAGGCTTCTCATGGGTGGTTTGAAAAATTCCGGAAACAGACTGGCATCCATTCGGTGGTGCGGCATGGGGAGGCGGCCAGCTCGGACACAAAAGCGGCCCAAGCCTTTATTTAGATGTTCAACGAGATGACGATCAACGAAGGCTACAGTTCTCAGCAAGTCTTCAACTGTGATGAGACTTGCCTTTTTTAGAAAAAAATGCCTCGTTGGACGTACATCACGGAGAAAGAGAAGAAGCTACCCGGGCATAAGCCTATGAAAGACAGGCTTACACTCGCACTCTGTTCCAACGCCAGTGGGGATTGCAAGGTGAAGTCCCTACTTGTCTATCATTCGGAGACTCCTCGAGCCTTCAAGGCCCACAAAGTGCTAAAGGAGAAGCTGCCAGTGATGTGGAGGGCTAATGCGAAAGCCTGGGTAACGAGACTTTTGTTCACCGAGTAGGTAAATCTGTGTTTTGGCCCAACAGTGAAGAAATTCTTGGAAGAGAAGCACCTCCCACTGAAATGTCTGCTGTTGTTGGACAATGCCCCTGCTCACCCTCCTGGCCTCGAGGAAGATATCCTCGCGGAGTATTTTTTCATCAAGGTTCTTTATCTTCCGCCTAACACCACCCCTCTCCTCCAGCCCATGGACCAGCAAGTGATATCGAACTTCAAGAAGCTGTATACGAAACATCTTTTCAAGAGATGTTTCGACATCGCCGATACCACAAAACTCACCTTGCATGAATTTTGGAAGGAGCATTTAGACATTGTCACATGCATCCGACTCACCAATCAAGCTTGGCAGGAGGATTCAAGGCAAACCTTGAATTCTTTATGGAGGAAACTCTGGCCTGATGCCGTCTCCATCCGAGACTTCGAGGGATTCGACGTGGGTGAAGCTAGTGCAGATTCAGAAACAGTTGACGATCCTGAAAATGTTTCGCAACCAGCTCTTGACGAGATCAATGCACTCGGCAAGTTCATGGGGCTGGTCATCGAAGAGGACGACATCAATGACCTTCTCGAGGAGCACCAAGAGGAGTTTACGACGGATGACCTGAAGGAGTTGGAGGCCATGCAACATAACGTAGGGCAAGAAGAGTTCTCTAGCAGCGGCGAGGAGGAGGACGACGACCCTATGACAACGGCAGAAATTAAGGATGCTGTAGCTGCTTTTCATAAGGTGCAATCATTTGTAGAAAAGAGACGCCCCGAAAAGGCTTACACAGGTCGTATGCTTGCGCAGTTCCATGACGTTTGCTTGAGTCGTTTCAGGAACATTGTCAAAATCAGGCAGAAGCAATCTTCCTTGGATAGTTATTTTTTAGAGAGGCCTTTAGTAGGAGTAAGCAAACAGGAAGATCCAAGTGATACTACGAAAAAACAAAGTTGAAAGCGGTGAAGAAATTGAAATTTTGTAAAAGGGGAAAAAAAATATGAGTAAAATTATAAAAAAGCAAAAAAAATAGAAAAATAAAAAAAACTAAAAAAATTTAATTTTTAAGTTTTTTGTAAAGTTAAGTGTTAAGGTTTTGTGCCATTTGTTAATGTGATTCGTAAAGTTTAGTGTTAATGTTTCCTGACATTTTTTAATGTTTTGTAAAGTTAAGTGTATGTACAAGTTTTCTGCCATTTGTCCTCCTCTGTCGCCACTTTCGAGATCGCCTCACTCGAAAGGTAAGGTTCCACATTTTACTACATACATACGTATGTACGTACAGTATTTCTTGTATACCATGTACACTAATACACTTTATTTACAGGTATGTAGTACATATCAGTAGTATATGTAGTTTAAGTTAGGTATTGAATGATCCAAATTGTTGTATTTCATTGTTTATTGGTCAATTTAGATTTATAAAATTTACTAGGGTGTTTTTGTAACGCTTGGAATGAATTAGGCAATTTACAAAATGCGGTTCAAGATACGAAAAACTCAGGTTACGAAGGCGGCCTCGGAATGGATTAATTTCGTATCCTGAGGTACCACTGTACTAATACTCAAGGTTCTACGCCAAGCGCTGGAAACTAGTATATGTTATGTATTCAGTGCCTTTCATTTAGATTTTCCTTGAGGCATCAAGGAGCATAGAGGTTTTCTTTATCAGAAAACAAATAAAATATATAAAGTATAAGTATGTAAATAGATTTAATTCCATTAAAAATCATGCAATCTTGTAAGTGAAAAAGCTACCTACACCAACAATGCCATTTACAATTTCTGAGATATTCTCACTATCTAAATGGTATGTCCCCCATAAAAGGTTATATCTGGTACATTGTACCAGAATGTACATTCAAGAGATAGGAGAATATCATGGAGGGCACTTTCTGGGGAACTGGCCCTTTCCAAAATAAAATCAATCCTCTAATTAAGTATACCCAGGTCTACAGTCAGTCAGATTGATTTCAAACCTTCTGTTCAGGATTTAGCCAGATCTCCTATTTCTCCTAATTCTTTCAACACAGATGATGACTGCTGCTGTTGTCGTTTACTCAAAATATAACTAGTCCCGCCCACTTCTGGGACGATGATGAACAACCGAGCCAGGTGCTTCAATTTGCTTATGACGAATAACCATACATGTGCAGGAAGGAGGGTGGGCTCCCCTTCTGTAATTACTCAGGAAGTCTATTCATAAACGTCATTTTTACATAAGTAACTTAACAAGTAATTACATAGCTCATTCCACATTGACAGGTGATGGGTACATGGACTACTCTGCTTCAAACCATATGAAAATGAAATTGTGAATAGGACTCACATTTCTGAAATGCGTTGTTGTTTCCTTACCTTGTAAGAAAGCTGCTGCAAGAAAATACAGCCTCTGATCGGCGCTCACCTTACATGGTAGAAGGTGGGTAGTTTGACCCAGGTCACCTACTATCTTAGTGGGAGCTTTGAAGTGAAGCCTATGGTCTAATCACTTACAAAGATTAAGCGCATAATGCCCCAGACCTGGGCATAGTACCAACAAAGACCAGATCAACAACTTTGCCTATACCATAAAACTAAATTCCAACCCTTCACCAAAACAACTGGAGGGTATCCTGGTACTGAGTACCCCCAGACTCCCCAAAACACACAACCTTAAATCAAGGCAAAAAGGTACGAAGGAATGCTTCCTAGGTTCCCTTCTCCAACACCATGCCAGCCACTGATAAGGGGCCTAACATACTGGATTCACTATACACTGTTCCTATCTCTTTTTAAATATTGTGACGTAAACACTGACTTGCATCTCCAGAAAGTTACTTGAAGGATAGTTGTCAGGGAAAGGTTCTTCGTAAACTCCAAAGGAGTGGAAATCTCTCTGATTTCATGCACTTTTACCTTAAGAATAGGTAAACATTCCTCATCTATTTGAGTGTTATTCTCTAATCACTTCCCTGAAGAGGAATGACAGGGTTTTCTTAGAAAGAGGCTGTAAGGGCTCTTTTACTGACGTCCATAAATTACTGGAAGAGCCTTTAGTCTTCTCTGTCCTTTTCAAGTAGAACTTCAGGGCTCTCACTCTGCAGAGGACTCTCTCCTCTGCTTCAGGCCCAATAATTACGATAAACTTTCAATTACAAAAGAACAAGCCCAGGGTCTACTAGGATTCTAGTTTTTCACGAGAAAATAAGATAGAGTGAACGGATCATGTCTCCTCCAGAGAACCCGACTCTCCAATCCATAATCTGAAGTTCACTTACTCTTTTTGCTGTAGCTAAAGCTATTAATAAAGAGCGTCTTCTTTGTCAGGTTTCTGAATGATGCATCTTCCAATGGTTCAAAAGGGGGGCCTGAAAGCCACTTTAACACCACATCTACATTCCAGGCCACTGAATCTTTTCCTCTTTTGCTCATATTCAAAGATTTAGTCAAGACTGTAATGTCTTGGTTTACAGACAAATCTAATATTCTATGTCTGAAAACAGTTGAGCATAGTTCTGCAACTCTTGATCGTAGATGCAGATAAGCCCCTGGAATCTAAGAGGAAAGTCTGCAATTTCTGTCACAGATGTCCTAGAAGATGAGATACCTTTCTGTTTGCACCATGTCGGAAGATTGCCCACTTATTTTGGTAGACTGCTGCAGAGGATATACGTCTACATTCTGAAATTGCTCTCGGAGCCTTTCTTAAAAACCCTTTTGCTCTTAATGAAACCTCTTGAAGTGCAGTTGTCTAAAAAAAAATTTGTCTTCTGAGGGAGCAATCTTGGGAAGTCCAATATCAGTTCCAATAGATCTGGAAATGGACAGAATGAGCTACCAAAATCATAGACACATTCCTGTGTGTCAGCAACTTGTTCAGTACCTCCCTTATCATCCCGAACAGAGAGAAAGGGTAAAATAATTTGTCCGACCAATCCTGCAGCAATGCATCTCTCGCCAATACTAGAGTATCTGGTATTGGAAAGAAGAATGTTGGTAGTCGAGAATTGCTGTGCAGCACAAAGATCAATCATAGGTTTTACCCACAACCTCCAAAGGAACCTGCAGACCTACTAATCTAGAGTCCCTTGATTACGCCTGCTCAACTGATTCACAAGGATGTTGAATTTTCTTTGCACACATCTTGTGAAGATTGTTGTACGATTCTCCTTGGAACACAGAATGAGACCCATCACTGCTTCATACAATGAAAAGGAGTGCGTTCCACCTTGCTTGCTGATGTAAGCTAGTGACATCATGTTATCTGAGTGCACTGCTAGTGTTCTATTGTACACCTCTGACGCAAACCTCCTGAGACCTAAGTGAATACCTTTTAACTCTTTCACAATTAAGTGAATTTCCTTTTCCTCCTGAGACCATACTCCCAACATTTTCTCGATCTCAAGTAGAGCTCCCCAACACATCTGACGTGTCTGCATATAAGTTCAGGTCGAGTTCTACGGGTAAAGAGACTTTCCCTCCTGAAGTCTTTCTTTCCATTTCCACTACAGCAGATGACTTTTTACCTCTCGTATTACCGGAAACACAAATGAATCAGGCTGACTTTTTCTGTCCCAGCTGACCCTTAGATAGAACTGAAACACTTATGTGGAGTCTCCCTAATGACACAAACTGTTCTATCAAGGCTCATCCACTTGTTGGCCGGGCAATGTTGAAGAACGAGAAACTCTTGCATTGTCTGGATGCAAGACTCCATTCTTTCGGGGGATGGAAAAGCCCAAAAAAGGTGATTTCAAATTCATCCCCAAATAAACGATCTTTTGAGATGGAACCACCCAAGACTTTTGGAAGTTTATTAACAAACCTAACTCCTGAGTCAATATTAGTGTCTTTAAGTCCTCCATGCTTCCGTCCACTGCTCTGAATGAGAGCAAAGGAGCCAGTTGTCCAAATACAGAGCTACCTTTATTCCTTCTAGATGCAGCCATCGGGCTAGAGGAGCTAGAAACCTTGTGAACACCTGTGGGGCCGTCAACAGGCTGAAACAGAGTGCCCTGAACTGATATACTTGATCTTGGAATACAAAACTGAGATATTTCCTTGATTTTGGATTCACCGAGATGTGGACATATGCATCCCTCATTATAGAGACCATCCCATCTCCCCATCACATTATAGATAGAATGGACCGATAAAATGGATCAATTTGTCTCTATGCAAAATTTTGTCTTTTGACCAAAAACATTCAGGGCACTCACATATAAAATATAAAATAAAACCAGTCTCCAACCTCTTGTCTACCTCGGCACCACAAACAGATGATTATAAAACCCCTCTGAAATCTGGTCTGTGACTAAATCTATTGCTCTCTTCTCAAGGAGGGAATCTACTTCTGTGAGAACTCAAAACCTCTTTGAGCCTACTGAGTAGGCAGTCAAGACGATACGCTTCTTGACTAAAGGGGGCTCTTCTCGAAATGTAATTGGATTCACGAATCTTAGTACTTCCGTTGTTCTGCACCTTTCTTGCTCCTACTGGTGCACAGAGGAGATCGCTTTTACTTTTTGGGGGCCCATCTTGTTGAGGTTTTCTTAATGGCTCGAGAGCCAAGGTGGACGTTTGATCTCGGTCTATTGCCATGAAAGGGAAAGAGCTGCAAAGGGGAAGCTACCTTCATGCTTGATGGAGTAGTTTCTTTTGGCCGTCTCTTGGAATGGGCCAACAAATCTTGTGTGGATTCTCAATCCTCGACACTACGTCATTAATCAAAGACGGAAGAAAGGGGGAGTCCTAGAGCACTGCTGGGACAGCTGCACTACCAGGCACAGTCACGCACTTAAGGCTCTTAACTAGTGATGAGCTCTCCGGAGAAAACTCTCTCTTGGCTATCCCAAAAGCTGAACAAAGATGCAGCTTCTCTAGACTTCTTAAACGGAACCGTTGGTGCCGCTGAACCGTCAGCTGCAGACCTTATCAGTGGTCTGGAAGAACCACTATACTTACCGCCATCAGCGCCTCTTTTCCTGACTGGAGGCCTCAAAACTCGAGGAAAGACGATGCACTACTGCAAAGACGTCTTTCCAGTGGCTATGTGCTGTCTTCACCTGGGATTTAGCGACAGGTGAGACCGAGGGGCCAACTGCCCATGGACAGACCCTACTGACCTCCCTTGGGCTTCCAGTATGGTTTCTCCTTGGTGCAAGGGAGTATGCCTAAGAGAAGCAGCAGGACAGGCAGGCAACTCCTCCACACTTCTCTTACAACATTTTTGTGCTCCATGAGAGCTTTCTCTGAATTACCTAATTGAGTCACTTTATTAAACAATAATTTGAACTTGCTGTCAAATTTACTTTCCAATGCGGCAATGGTGTTGAAGACTTGGGAGTTGGGATAAGGATTAGTTGGAATAGTAGAAGGGCTGGGAATGGGAGAAACAGCAGGGACAGAAACAATCGGAACATCAACAGATCTAATTCTTGACTATCAGTCAATCTGTCTTGTCTAATACTAGCCTTTCTTTATCTATCTCTAGTCAATTTAGACAGATAAGAAGCTAAAGTCTTCCACTGTTTTGCATCCCATCCCTTACACTCCAAGAAGTATTCTCCACTGAGCAGTTTTGCCCTATACAATCAATACAAATTGTATTAGTGTCATATTTTGCCAACGTTAACCTTGCCTTGGATCTTGCAGCCCTTGGTGCAATGAGCGCTTGATATACTAGTGTCGGACATCATCGGTTACAAGTCAAATTCAGTCATTGAGATTAATTACCTAAATTAGCACAATAATTATCTAAGAAAAACACAAAATGTGTTCAAATAAATGTTGAATGCTACCAAAACTGAGTACTTCACAATTTCCAAGAAAAACAGCAAAGAATTCAAATTCTGAACCAGCTGCAGACAACCTTGCTGTAAGATGGCAGAAACTAATTGAAGCACCTGGATCAGTTGTTCCTCTTCTTCCCAAAAGTGTGTGGGACTAGTTACCTATAGCCAAAAAAAAAAGGATCACTATCGCAAATATGATATTGTTATGATACAATAAAGTTTCACACATACTTACCTGGCAGATATATACATAGCTATCGACTCCGTCGTCCCCGACAGAAATTTGAATTTCGCGGCACACGCTACAGGTAGGTCAGGTGATCTACCGGCCTGCCACTGGGTGGCAGGACTAGGAACCATTCCCGTTTTCTAATCAGATTCTCTCTTCCACCTGTCTCCTGCGGGGAGGCTGGGTGGGTCTGCAATTGTATATATCTGCCAGGTAAGTATGTGTGAAACTTTATTTTATCATAACAATATCATTTTCACACATTCAACTTACCCGTCAGATATATACATAGCTGATTGACACCCTTTGGTGGAGGGTAAGAGACAGCTAACTACTGACTAGACAGATAAACAACATATGTTGTAGGTATTTATAGACCTTGGTTCCTCTGTGTTTCTAGACGAAGGGTCGACTTCCTAGCTATTGCATAGGAGTCTGCTTCGTCTCAAGAGCCTTAGCAAGATAGTGATCTGTGGCCAAGAGTTCTTGTGGGTCTACCGATGGGGTCTTATCCACTTACTCGGTCGAGCCTAATTGGCATTTGTCAATGGGTGCTAATCCGCTTATATGACAATATGCCTATGCCTATTGGCATAACTAAGGAGCGCAACACTGATCCCGATCACCTGTTCCTAACATGAGGGTTCGCGCTAGAATTGAAAATGAGTTATCCCCCAAACTCCTTTCAAACCTCAATAAAATTCATTAAGTTAAAATAAATTCAACTCATTATTAAAGGATCAGTGTCGGCTCCTTATCCCAGCAACGTATCCGCTGACAAGTATAAACCAAGAGAGAAGGATCTCTCGTAGGTTAACTTGACGTCCTTCGTGTAATGAGCAGTCAACACATAGTTGCATCTCTCATATGTTAAAGCTAATATGTCTTCCTGACATATTGTTACGAAAAGAACAAGAATTTGCAAAAGCTCGCACTTCATGAGCTTTTAAATTCTCAGCTGTTTGAAGGTATCATCAAGTCACTTATGAAGTGCTTTAGAGATCACCATTGTTTCAAAGAAGACTAGGACTTTCTTTGAACTGGATCTCATCTGGATGAAGCCTAGAGCCTGGCTGGCGCCTTTGCGCCTGCCTGGCGCATCCTGTTTGCCTGGCTGGTGCCTCACACCTTGCCAGTGCCTTGCACCTGTTTGGAGCCTCGCGCCTGGCGCGTGGCTGACTTCTCCCCACTTGCTGGAGCTTCGAGCTTGTTAAGAGTCTCGAGGAAAACTGGCGATGTCCACATCGGACACTTTTTCCCGATTTGTTCGCCTCTAGCGCACAGCGCCAGGTTGGAAGGCCCGCTCCTTCTCCTCATCAGTACAATGAATCAGTGTTCATATTGACTGTCTTTCTCTGGCGTCTTCACGCCTGTTTTGGCATTTGGCGCCTGACTGGCGCTACATTGTCCGAAAGTCCTGAAGATCCACCATCGTTTATCAGGAGACTGGAGAAGGGTGGAAGAAATTCTTTCACTTTGAGCTTTTGGCCTCTCCGGCAAGGGGAGGTGATTTTTTTTTTAGTCAGCTACATCCAGTAGACGATAGGAAATCTAAAAGTCCGAGAGACAAGTCTTCCTCCGAGGAGGATCCTTATTGAATACTTCCGTTGCTAACGAGTTCTCCTCCTACATGATGAGTTTTCTCGTTGCAGAAGCTTCCCTATCCTTGCCCGAAGGAAGGGAAGGAGCCTGGAAGTTTAAAGAGATTCTGAGCTGAAATTGGTAGGACTCCTGATTTCTAGCTCTTTTATGTATCTCTCTGAACCTTTTGGGAAGTAGTTTGAGCCCTCATCGCGTTCCCAAGACTGTCAGTAAACGTTTAAACCTTGTCTTCTTCTGTAGATGACAACGTCAATACATTACCTGGACAACGAAACCTCTATCTGAAGCCCAAAATTTCACTTGTCCTTTTGATCGTTTAGGACCAAGAGATACATTTGATGAGGAGCAGTTCCATCTTGACAGAACACGGAATCTGAGGCCCAAATTAGGATCCCATTCTAAGTATAAGATCTCCAACTCTTATCGTATAGAGGTATTGTATAAGATCCCGAAGATCTTAATTCTCTACTATCTCTAATATTCTTTGTCGAGAGAGAGTATATTTTTTTACTGTGTTCATTGATAGCATAAAATACCAAGGTGATTCTTCCCCCTGAAAGGGAAGAAAACCATTATGTGGTTCACAGAGGTATCGGAAGAGGACAGTTTCCCCTTTCCATCTAGCACGATCTGCAGCAACTCTACGTCTTCAACATATTTGAAGGAAATATCAAGCTTCCCTTGAAAAATCCTCTCAGTCATATGTTTTACTTTCTGGCCAGTCTGCAATGGCAGACAGACTCAGAGTGGATAGATTTTTCAGGTCCAATATTTATAATAGATTCCAATAAAATCTCTACTCTCTTAGAAAAACCTTCCGACACATGCTGAGAGAAGAACGTGACCTCTGTGAATCCAACCTTTTTATTGCCAAAATGATGCATTCATCTTCTTCCTTTGATGCCCATTTATCTTAATATCTGTTAAGAATACATATAACTTGGGGAAAAAAGACTAAAGTTTATTCCCCTATTTAAATTAAAGATGGCGCATCTTGCTACCTCTCTTGTTTCGAGGAAAAGGAAGCAATCTATAAGAAGCTCGTTCGACTTCTACCTTGCGAAGAGATCTGTGAATACTTTCCGCAGGTTCTCACAACTCTTTCCAATAAATGTTAAACATACGTTAACAGTTATTATCGTCGATCGAGAAGGTTCTCACGGACGTGCAAAATCCCGCATCGAACCTGGTAAGGATCATTACGTTCCGTGTCTGTTTCCAAATAGGTTAAATCGTGCTCTGCCGAATTAAAATCCTTTATAATACCGTCACATTGTGGTAAACAGCATTCATCTAGGAAACTCTTGTAAGGATAGTAGGAATTCTGTAATTAACCACGGTGTGTGCATAAGGCTTAACCGTAACCGTTACCTTAAGGTGAATTTTCTACTACATTCTTTCCTCGCCGAGGCAGAGAGAGATCCTTAGCAAAACGAATACGATGTTATTCATGTTTGCCTAAAAATCCCCTCAATTCGTGGTTAAGTCCCTGATTGTAGGGGGAATATACGGTGAACCATTCGATCCCTTAGGAGAGAGAGATGTAACCAACCGCTCACGACCGAGAACCGGATGGTACTGAATTGGCGTTACAATTACAGCCGTCTCGTTCACCGCCTGGCTGCATTCATTCCGAGTTGCCAGTTACTCCCTTCAATGAAGGGATATAATAAAATTATTCTCGAGCCTAAGAAAGCTCTCAATAATGCAAATTTAAGCCAAACAACCTTTGTTAAATACCGAAGCTGAGTAGGTATTGTCGTGACAAACCTTTTAAGCGAAGTCCTTACTAGGAAAATCCTGTAAGGATATAGATAATTCCGTAGCGAACCAGAAAGGCAACTATGGTATGCATATATGACTTGTCATTCAATAGTCGTATACACTAAGTATTCTACGAGTATTAGTCGAAATAGATCGCAAATGACAACCGAGGATCGAAGAGAATCTCTCCAGCTTTTATTATCTTGGAGATAAGTCCATATTTTACGCCTTTCTTATCTGGAAGAGCCTCTAATCAATGAATGAGAGCTCGTACGAATCTTGTTCAACTTCCAAACGATTGCCCCTCTTTCTGTAAATGGTTGGTTGCATTATTTTTTAGGAGGAGGATGATTTTAATATCCTCTTACTATTGAACTAATTCTCACAATTCTGCTCTATCTTCCATTCCTCAAGTTGGGAGAAGATTGAGCAACCGGAGGAGAGCGCTTCCTTTCGAAAGGTGAAGGGCTTTTAGCAGTACCGACTAACCTGACAAGGGCTACGGCAGCCTGTGCTACATCTTGAGTCCCTGCCAGGAAAAAGCCGAACTTGCTCTTGCCTTTATTGCATTAAGACTATCCTGACAAGGGCGACGGCCGCCTGTGCGACAACTCCCGTCCCTATCAGGAGAAGCCTCGAATGTCTTTCACCTTTCGCCTGGAGGACTCTTGGCGGTTGTCAGGCTCTTCTTGTAGGAGAAAGTGCCTGGCGCTAAGCAGGAGTATCTTGCCTAGAATACTCCTGGCGCCTGGGAGGAGTATCGCGATCGGAATACTCCTGGCGCCTGGCAGGAGTATCGCGTTCCAAATACTCCTGGCGCCTGGGAGGAGTATCGTGCTTGGAATACTCCTGGCGCCTGGCAGAAGTATCGCTTTCCTAGGAGGAGTATCGTGATCGGAATACTCCTGGCGCCTGGGAGGAGTATCGTGCTCGGAATACTCCTGGTGCCTGGCAGGAGTATCGCGTTCCGAATACTCCTGGCGCCTGGGAGGAGTATCGTGATCGGAACACTCCTGGCACCTGGCAGGAGTATCGCGTTCCGAATACTCCTGGCGCCTAGGAGGAGTATCGTGATCAGAATACTCCTGGATCCTAGCAGACGTATCGCGCTTGGAAAGTTTTTCTTGTGCGGAAGGTTCCGTGCGCCTGGAGAGTTCCGCGTTCGGAATGTTCCGCTTATCCGGAAAAAGATTCCCACTTGGAAAGTTCCGAGTGTCTGAAAGGCGATCCTCGCCTGGAAAGTTCCGTACATCTGGAAGTTTCCGCTTGTGCGGAAGGTTCCGAGTGATTGTCAAATTCCGCTTATGTGAAATGTTCTGCACATTTGGAAAATATTCCTTCTTGGAAAATTCCAAGAGCCTGGAAGGCGATTTGAATCTGGAATCTTCCGCCTTCTGGAAGGTTCCGCTTGTGCGGAAGATTCCGATCTCTTGTACACTTGTTCTTGCTTAGAATTCGACCATACTTCCATTTTCGTCCATAGCCCTCCCTTTCTTCTGAATGAGAAGGACTTCCATTTCCGATGAAGATCCTGGTTCATAGTGAGTGCTTCAGGCGCTTTGCGCCTCTATTCAGGCTCTTCAGGTGCTTTGCGCCTCGTTTCAGGCGCTTTGCGCCTTGTTTCAGACGCTTTAGGCGCATTGAGCCTCGTTACCGGAGCTTCATGCCCGAGGAGCTAGAAGCTTAAAAATTATATATATATATGTGTAATCGCATTGAGCCTCGTTACCGGAGCTTCATGCCCGAGGAGCTAGAAGCTTAAAAATGATATTGTTATGTTACAATAAAGTTTCATACATACTTACCTGGCGAGATATACATAGCTAAGACTCCGGTCGTCCCCGACAGAAATTCAAATTTCGCGCCACTCGCTACAGGTAGGTCAGGTGATCTACCGGCCTGCCCTGGGTGGCAGGACTAGGAACCATCCCCGTTTTTCTATCATATTTTCTCTCTTCCACCTGTCTCCTGCGGGGAGGACTGGGTGGGGCCTTTAATTGTATATATCTGCCAGGTAAGTTATGTATGAAACTTTATTGTAACATAACAATATCATTTTCATACAATCAACTTACCTGTCAGATATATACATAGCTGATTGGCACCCTTCGGTGGATAAGGGTAAAGACAAGTTACTATATGGAATAGACAGGTAAACAACATATGTTGTAGGTATAAATAAAACCTTGGTTCCTACCTGATAGGTGGTAGAATTTGGTGGGGTGCACGCCTTTGGTGGGTGTTTGCCCAGTAGTCTGCATCACCTCAAGAAACTTTAGCGAGATATGTGATCTATGGCCAAGAGTTCTTGTGGGTCTGCCGATGGGGTCTTACCCACTTACTCAGCAGAGCCTAAAAGGACTTTGTCAATGGGTGCTGATCCACTTATATGACAATACACCTTATGAACGGAGCACACGAACCAATCCCGACCACCTGATCCTAACCATGTTAGAACTAAGGATTGTTACGAGTTATCCCCGAACTCGTCACAACAACCGTAACTCAAAAACCACTACGCACACATACATAATTTTCAAAAAAAAATTATACTCAACTAATTGGATATGACGAGAATTCTCTTATGAACAACATAGACGGCGCCCGTGCGAGCCTGAATCCTCCATTGTTCGAAGAGATTCTCGACATAACCAACAGAAGAACAGTATATACATTTTAAGGATTGGTGTCGGCTCCCGTACCCAGAATCGTATCTGCCGATACGATAGGACCTAGAGAAAAGCACTTCTCATACGTCACACGCACGTCTTTTCAAGTAATGAGATGCAAATACGAGTTGCATCTCCAATATGTCGTATCTATAATGTTTTTAAGCGACCATTATTCTTATAAAAACGAGAGAGACGTCGCAACCCGCTCTTACTTCATGAGCTTTTACCCTCAGTAGTTGTAATTGTTCGTCAGGACAGACCTTATGAGCGTCCGTAATGACGTTTCTTACAAAGAACGCTAGAGCATTCTTGGACATTAGTCTTGTGGGTCTTTTACCGCGCACCAAGACCTTGCTAGAGCCATCCCAAACTGACGCTTCCTCTGAAGATAGAACTTCAGAGCTCTAACAGGGCATAGAGACCTCTCTGCTTCTCTGCCTACGAGACTAGACATTCCTTTGACTTCGAATGACCTAGGCCAGGGATTCGTGGGATTCTCGTTTTTCGCTAAAACAGGGTCTTAAACGAGCAAATCGCCGAGTCTCCCTTGAATCCTACTTTATCCTGCAGAGCTTGTAACTCACTAATTCTTTTTTGCCGTCGCTAACGATAAAAGAAATAGGCATTTTCTAGTTATGTCTCTAAATGAAGCCAGATGCGGAGGCTCGAATCTATCCGAAGGACAGATATTTGAGGACTACGTCCAAGTTCCAGTTCGGAGGTACTGGTTCCTTAGACTTTGAAGTCTCAAAAGATCTTATGAGATCGTGGAGATCTTTGTTATTTGCCAGATCTAAACCTCTGTTCCTGAATACAGCCGAGAGCATACTTCTGTACTCCCTTTATTGTGGGATACGGCTAGATGAGATTTTTTACTACTCGAGGAATAGCAAGAAATCAGCAATTTCCGCTATAGAGGTAGAGGAGGAGGACAACTTCTTGGCTCTACACCACCTTCTAAAGACCTCCCACTTCGACTGGTATACTTTCGTAGTGGAGGTTCTGCGAGCTCTCGCGATCGCGCTTGCCACTTCGCGAGAAAAAAACCTCTCGCTCTACAAGTCTTTCGATAGTCGAAAGGCAGTCAGAGCGAGAGCGGGGAGGTTTTGATGGTACCTCTTGAAGTGTGGTTTGTTTGAGAAGATCCGTCCTTTCTGGTAGGGATCTTGGAAAGTCTACGATCCACTCTCCACCTCCGTGAACCATTCCTGGGCCGGCCAAAAGGGGGCTATTAAAGTCATCCTCGTCTCTTTTGACGCCACAAACTTTTTTCAATACTAACCCCAGGATTTTGAATGGGGAAAAGCGTAAACGTCCACTCGAGGACCAGTTTAGCAGGAAGGCGTCTACCATAATTGCTCTTGGGTCTTTCCACGACCGAGCAAAACACTGGGAGCCCGCCTTTTTGAAATGTATGTTGCGAAGAGAATCCACATGAGGAGTTCCCCACAGAGACCAGAGATCGAGACACACTTCCTCGTGCGAGAGTCCATTCTGTATGAAGGACCTGGTTCCTCCTGCTGAGCCCTGTCCGCCCTAACATTCCTTACTCCCTGTACGAACCTTGTCAGCAGGGAGATGTTCCTGTGAGACGTCCAAAGTAATAGGTCCCTCGTGAGTTCGTAAAGGAACGAGGAGGAGTGTGTCCCTCCCTGTTTCCGAATGTAGGCAAGTGCGGTGGTGTTGTCCACGTTTACTTGCACTACCTTGTCTCTCACCCGAGGTTCTAGGCTCTTCAAGCCAGGAGGTGTACGGCGAAGAGCTCTTTGCAGTTTATGTGCCAGGACACCTGTGCTGGTTCCAGGTGCCTGACACTTCCTCTGAGCCCAATGTCGCTCCCCAAACCGTCTCCGACGCGTCGGAGAACAACACTAGGTCTGGTTCTGTGTTCTTAGAGAGATCCCTTTGTTCTCTTCCAGAGGTAGCAACCACCACTGTAGGTGTGCCTTTATCTCCCCTGGAATGGGAAAAACGTCCGACAGCTGTCCGTTTTTCCAGCTCCAAGACTTCTTGAGGAAGAATTGAAGTGGACGGATATTATGAAGTCTCCGAGAGGGAAGAATTGTTCCAGCGAGGAAAGCGCCTCCCCAGAAGGCTCAACCATTCCCTCGCTGACGTTTGCTGCTTCTCTAAGAAGAGAGAGATTATCCTCAAACCTTTTGCGGTTCTCTCTTGCGAAGGAAAAACTCGAAAAAAAAACCCCGAGAATCCATCCGAATCCCCAGATAGACTAGGTCTTGTCTGGGGTCAGCTGAGACTTCTCGAGGTTCACAAGCAATCCCAACGCCTTGGTCAAATCCAGAGTTAACTTTAGGTCCTCCAAACACTGTCTCTCCGATCTGGCCCTGATGAGCCAGTCGTCTAGGTACATAGAGACATTCACATCCTTTGAGATGAAAGAAATCTCGCCACATTCCTCATCAGGCTTGTGAAGACCTGAGGAGCTGTGGACAGGCCGAACACAAGGCTCTGAACTGAAAGATCCTTCCCCCCCCCCCGTCATGAAACGGAGGGTACTTCTTCTTGCATGAAGGGTGGATCGGGACGTGAAAGTAGCGTCCTGGAGATCTAGAGACACCATCCAATCTCCTTGTCGTAATGACGCTAGGACTGAAGCAGAAGTCTCCATGGAGAACTTCTCCTTCTGAACAAATTTGTTCAGAGAGCTGACGTCTAGTACTGGTCTCCAGCCTCCCGAGGCTTTCGCCACTAGAAAAAGGCGATTGTAAAACCCCGGGGAGTTTTGATCCAGTACTAGTTCTATGCACTCTTGTCCCACATTTGTTCCACCATCGATCGAAGAGTATCCCTCAGCACAGGGTCCTTGTTAGCTTGGCTGATAGTTCCCTTGGTATTGACGTTAGGGGCGGAGTATTCAGGAAGGGATACGAATAATCCCTTCCTTATGATATTTAGTGAAGACGCGTCTGCGTCTATCAGTGTCCAGGCCTCCACGAATCCCAGGAGCCTGGCACCTACTGGTGTTTGGAGGAGAAATGTTTCATTTTCCCTTTTTAAAGGGACGAAAGGCGGGACCTACCTCTCTTCTCTGGAGCCTTCCTTCTTGCGGGAGGTCTGGAGATCGGACCACCTCGAAAGGGCTGCATAGAAGTGCTAGGTTCTTTCTTGGCAGAAACTAAAGCAGGTTTTCTTCTTCCTAGCTGACTGCGTCAGAAGATCCTGCGTCGCCTTCTCAGAATTAAAGAGTGAGCCACGTCCTTCACTAACTGAGAAGGGAACAAATAGTCAGATAGAGGTGCATACAGTAGAGCTGGCCCTCTGTGCATGCGAGACTGCCTTTGTTAAGAAGGCGCCATACACCGTCCTTTTCTTCAAAAGACCTGCTCCAAATAATGAAGCGACTTCAAAAGATCCATCCTGTACCGCTTTGTCGATGCAAGACAAAATGCATAACAGGGCTTCAGGTTCGATTCCCTGTGAATCGTGAGCTTTCTTGGACATCACCCAAGGACCAATCTAAGAAGTTGAAGACTTCCAATACATGGAAAAGTCCCTTGAGGAGATGATCCAGTTCTGAAATACTCCATGTAATACGAGCAGAATTAAGACTAGGACGCCTTGAAGCGTCAACTAACGTCGAAAAGTCTGCCTCTGTTGTAGAAGGGAGAGCGATACCCATATCCTCCCCCGTCTTGTACATATGCCTCTTTTCCCAGCTAACCTTGCTGGAGGCATGCAAAATACTGTCCCTGACTAAGTCTTTCTTCGACTTCATCCAGGAGTCTAAGGCGTTTAAAGCCCGCTTCATCGAGATGGTGGGCTTCATCTTCAGAAAAGACGAAGGCTTCTTCGCCTTCGCACTCGAAAAGAGCGAGCGCGGAGAAGGAGGAGCAGCCGGAGTCAACTCGTCTCCGTATTCCTCCAGAAGCAGGTAGTCAACACTTATAGTTAGACAAGCCCTCTCTTCCATGATCGTCATCATCCGAGTTTTCTTCCCAACTCGTGATAATTCTGATTTTCCGTTCTCCTTTCAGAGCTTTCTTCCTCTGGAGGAGACAAACTCCTGATAGGAGAGGGGCTAAGGGAATGAAAGTCTTTCCTTTTCCCCGTTCTGATCGACTTGGAAGGCGTCACAACCTGCGGCTTCTCTTGCGCTTTAGAAGACGTCTTGTATGACGCTTCCCGCTCTCCGAGCGTCATGTATGACGTCTCTTGTTGACGTCTTGATGACGCTTCGCGTCTGGAAGACGCTTCGCGTCTGGAAGACGCTTCGCTCTCTAAGGGCTTCCTACTCGGCGTCACAATCTTGGACGGAGCGTCACGTCTAAGATCGACTTGAAAAGACGCTTCACTTCTAAAAGACGTCTTTCGTTTCTCTTGTATTACAACCTCTCGTCAGCCCCCGTTCTTCGAGCAGGCGCGAGAGGACGAGACTTCTTAATTGGAAGCGTCACGTCCTTCCGACGGGGCGCTCTAAAACTCCCACAAGAGATGACAGTTGTTCCTGAACCAGCCATAATTATCTTTCTTGACGCTTCTCCTACGTCTAGTGCATGACGCCTCTCGTCATCACTCGGGGAAGAAGCATGATGGGGTACTTCCTCATAAGCGTCAGGTGACGCTGACGCCACCTTCGCCTTCTTAATAGCACTACGGGGCGTCATCCGAGAAGCGCTCTGGGGCTCGAATCAATGTCTTGCTTCATATGACGCTTCAGAGGTCTCGATAAGTTCGACTCCTTCCACCCTCGTTTAGGTGAGGGAGAGGGAGAGGACGAGAAACACTCGCGAAGGACGCTTTTTCTATAGCGCCCTTGAGCTGGCTGCCATGAAGCAGAGCTAGCTGAAGGGACGTCTGACCGTTGGGGATTCCCCACGACCTCCAATTAAGGCTTTCGACTTTCCTTCTCCTCTGGGCATGGGAGCTTGGAAGAGGTCTAGGCCTGGGAGCGCCGCAGGGACGATCAAACGCCCCCCTCCACAACACTGATAGGACTCACTTCACTAAAAATGTTCACTATCACTAGCCTTACCTTTCGAGTCGGCCCATCTTGGACTTCATGTCTCTGATAGTCGCTTGAGATTGGCGATTTCCGATGCCGAATCCGAAAAGACACTCTGAGAATGAGATCTATAGGGAGAATCTACAGTAGTAGGGTTAGAATTATCAGTGAAAGGCTCAATAGGCCTTGAACTCACACCTTTCAGTCGTCTAAACTCTATCCCTCTCTAACTTCTTCAAATAAGAACCAAGTCAAAGTCTTCCACTCTTCTGCATTCAAACCCTCGCATTCCTTACAAGTGTTAATAGCAGAACACTGAACCCCCCTACATTTACGGCATACAGTGTGAGGATCAACGAAGCTTTCGGTATCCTCACCCTGCAGCCTACATTCACGCACATTCTCACACTCACATTAGAATAAGACATACTGAGAAAAATCCAAAAGAGTTATTCCAAAAACAGTCCACAGTAGCGAATCCGCCAAAACACGATCCAAATACGTCACCAAAAAGCCGAAAAACGTTGATCAAATGTTGAAAAAAGAATCTAAGTCAGGAGGTAATAACAACAATGTTGATACCACCGCGGCGACAGAGAAAATATGATAGAAAACGGGGATGGTTCCTAGTCCTGCCACCCAGGGAGGCCGGTAGATCACCTGACCTACCTTGTAGCGAGTGGCGCGAAATTTGAAAGAATTTCTGTCGGGGACGACCGGAGTCTTAGCTATGTATATATCTGACAGGTAAGTTGATTGTATGAAAATTATATATATATATGTGTAATCACTAAACGAGATCCATATAATTCATTCGATCAACAAATATTCTTTAATATCTAATTTGTTCTTCTTCAAACCCCCCATGGCATAGACCACCCCCCCCCGTCCAGCTGTACGGGGGAACGAACCCGGATAGGGCGATGCCTCTACCGCAAACTGTTATCGAATGATGTCTTCCTTTCTCCATCTCTTCTGAGGTTCCGATAGCCAGACGAGATTATCTTGCATCTTCATTTAATCTACGCCGTTGAATGTTTCTTCTCCTTATTCGTCAAGACGATAATAATAATGGGGAAACACATTGAATTAGGATGCCTTTCCAATGGCTATCCCTGGCAGTCTGGGACGTCCTACAGAACCTGCCGAGGGGACGCCTGATCGGTGGGGATTCTCCCATAACCTCCGTACGGCTTTCGACTTTCCTTCTCCTCCGGGCCAGGGAGCTTGGAAGAGGTCTAGGCCTGGGAGCGAGACAGAGCCGATCAGACGCACCCTCTATTGCAATGGGGAACACTATAATCACTTCTTACCTTATAATAGCTCGTATCTTGAGCTACATTCCTTTATCTTCAAATTGCAAATGAATTTGTAGTTTCGTGAAGTAAGAAGGTGATGAGGAAACAACACTACTAGTACTGTTAATATTCTAACTGCTCGTCAGAACGAGAGCTATTAAAGCTTCTAAAGAAAGCATATCTAGTTCTATGTTTTTCTGACTTCCTCAAATAGGAAGTTACCTTATTTTCCTTTTCCCAATCAAATTCTAACAAATTTATTTACACTTTATCAAGGAATAAAATATTTATATTTCCCTTTCTTGCAAACTATGTAATTGTCTACCGAAAACTTCGGTAGTTACACATCCTCTATTCTTCGAAAATTTCGAAGTTAATTCATTAAAAGTTATTAAAAAGTTATTAAAAGCGTATGCCGAACCACCGATCCAGTACTTCCCTGTAAAAGTCGGCCCAGAAGATCGATGGCGATGAAACACGAAAATCAAATCAGGAGGGAAAGTAAACATATGTTTACATTCCCAGTGACAGAGAGAATCTGATTAGAAAACGGGAATGGTTCCTAGTCCTGCCACCCAGCGGCAGGCCGGTAGATCACCTGACCTACCTGTAGCGTGTGCCGCGAAATTTGAATTTCTGTCGGGGACGACGGAGTCGATAGCCATGTATATATCTGACGGGTAAGTTGAATGTGTGAAATCCGAATTTTAGCTGGTGGTGCTAAAAATTGTTAGCTATGTAATTACTTGGTAAGTTACTTATGTAAAAACAAATTTTAATGACCCTTTACATATTACAATGGGTGATTATATACTATGTATCAGTTAAGTCCGTGCTATTTTATTTCTATTTTCTGTATTGGTGAAAGGTGTGCACTGTTCAATGTATGGGAAACATGTGTTTAATATTAGAAAATGTATTAATGTATTTAAAATGTGTTGTGAAGTCATAAAAAACAAGATGGCGGCAGTGTGGGGCACAAAAAGTAAACAAAACAGAGCATAGTAGAGGTGGCAAGGATCTGAAGTTGTGGAAGGTTAGGAGAGAGCTCTCTTTCTTATAGGACTTTATGGGTTGTAAGTCTTGTTGTGGTGCTGTTCAGTGTCAAGATGGATTAAAATGGAACCGAGGAACGTGAACAGTTGGGTGCTAAATGATTGTGTGTAGAAAAGATTAGGGTAGGAAAATATTCAAAGAGGTAGCAGAAAACGGTTGATTAAAGATGGTTGGATCAGATAGTGAACAAAGGGAGATAAGATGGAGAAGGGATTGTCCAAAATTTAGTGGGATACAGGACGAGTATAAAGGATAGAGATGACAAGTCGAAGATGGGCTTGCGGTGTGTGGAAAGGAAGTGAAATATCCGGAGATAGAAATAAAAATTAACTTAAAAGGAAAGGGTCTGGAAGTAACAGAGGGAATCGATAAGAGATGAACTGAAGGGTAAAGAGGGTTCAAAGATAATCCTATCCAAACTAGATTAAGTTTATCTAACAGATATGCTAATGGAGAATTGCAGTAAAACAGAAAAACTATTTTAAAATAGGAAGAAAATCTAGTGAAAAGATGAGACTTTTTAATTGGGTATAAAAAGGCAGAATCAGAGTGTAACAGAGTGATGGGGAAAAGCATGCTTAAAGAGAAGCTAAGAGTTTTCATGTATTGGATTAAGCAATTCTCACAGAAAATAAAAAACAAGGGGTACTACGTAGCAGTTTCTGATCAAATAAAGTTGGAATTTGAAACAGTGTCACAGACAATGAAAAAAAATATTTGAGGGATTAAGGAATAAAGAGGAAGGGGAATGGTAGGGGTCAGATGGCAATGCGAATTCTGGGAGAGAAAGGGAAAACCAGAGATATCATGGAAAATGGAACCGGGATAGGGGTGGAAATCTTATAAATAAAGAAGGGACAGTAACAATTTGTGCAATATGCAAATTGGAATGGTATTGGGATAGGAATTGTCCTCCAAAATTTCAAAACAGGAAGAAAATAAGCAGAAAACAGAAACTGGGTCTTAAAGGAGAAGTTAGTAAAACAGAGGAAGGGTCTTGGGAAGAGGTTGATGCAATTTTAGAGACAGAATGTAAATAGACAGTTTGTGGGGAATTGTGGCTAGTATGCATTGTCATGGGGTTGAGTCTGAAAGAGTTGAGGAGAATGAAGGATACTAGGAGAGAGTATCCATTTTGACTTGCTTTAGCCTGTATAAGTTTTGGAGTCTTTCTCCTTATGCATAATTTTACTACTTTTCAGTAGCCTTTTTGTATTTACACAAACCCAACACCTATCTCCTTAGTGTCTGTTTTGTGTATTCGCTTTTCTATCACGTAAATGTGGAGAGCTGGAGGGATAGTATCCAGCTCTCAAATGCCAACTGTTAATTAAGTTTTACGGATGAGCTCCATGACATTTTAACTGCATATTGCAGTTCCTAAAATTTATTTGCCTAACCTTCCTAAAGTGCATTGAGAGTACCTGAAAATTCTCAATACTGACAACCTACTAATGAAGCTTTATGCAATAAATATATTTTGGTACTGGTGCACATGAGGTAGTTTCATTTAGTTGAATTTCTTCCCATCTGAAACTTCACGAGTTAAAAAGACAGATCAGTTGGCTATATCGGCAGCAACATAACTAGTTGCAAGACAATATTTTGTTACCATATCATGGCTCTCTCATGTACTTCAAAAATATACCAAGCCTGTGACAGCAAAAATGTTGTGTTTTAGGTTCAGACAAAGTGAAAGAAGTTATTTTAAACATACACCCTGAAGAATATGATGTGAAGCCAAGGCTATAAGAGGTTGTTTTATCTCAATCTACAAGGAGTCAAAGGAATTTGTTGAGAAAACTCAGGTCTATATTTGCTCTTCAACTTCAAGAAGTCATTTGAGCAAGAAGAGCAAACAGTAGGACCCCAACTTCTCCCAGTTAATCTACGTGATGGTTCCATAATTCAACAGGGGCTATCTCATTGTTGAGAAACAGCATTTTCACTGGATTAAAGAATAAGATTCAAAAGTGATCAGTCAAGAATAAAACAGAAGGCAGTAACAGTCACAAATTCTTAAGGCTCAAAAGGGTGAGAGAAAATAAGAGGGGGGTAAAACTAAACATCCTCTCGTCTGGCCACCTCTACCCTATGACTTACACTATTGGGGGCACTTACATAAAAGTATTCTGAGAATAACCATAATAAAAATTACCATGTAACAGCATAGGTCTTACATCATATTTTTATACGTATTATGCACTTAAATTTTGAAACCAGTTTTCCCATACCTCATTTAAGAAATTAGAACCCTAGGCAAAGATAATCATAACCACCTATCCATCAAAAGCCCAAACTTATATTTATAAATGTACTAAGTCTTGGTGATGATACCTACTTCACTTCTCATAGAAAAGTGTATACAAAAACTAGCATATTTTACTTACATTTTTCTAACAAACACAGCCAAAACCATAGATTCATCATTAAGTCCTAAAATTTCTGACAAACGACGATAAAACTTGGATGTCTTGTGTACTTGGTCACCTACATATATTTTTCTAAACTGCTCAAAAAAAGATATGGTAGCCACTTCGAGGCGTTCACAGCCTCCTTGGGGCAGGCAGGAATCAGTGAGGTTCATTAGCTGCAGTACTCTGAAATGAAAATGAAAAGAATTTATCAATATTTTTTGAAAGAGCTTATACTTTGTTAAATACCCCATTTACTTTTCTAAAACAAAATTAATATTTGAAGGACCTTGGTTTAAGGGATATTCTTAAGATCTATCCAGTACATTAAATGATGAATCCTAGGTACCTTAAATGTAACCCTTGAAGTCACCAGATGTAAGAGACCTTCCCGTTCCATCATTTAAAGTACCTTTTCAGATTTTCACTGGTTATTTAGGCCCATAGTCTAAAAGATAATGCTGTACTTCCCATTACTGTAGATTATCCTCTCTTGCATACAATCTACCAAACTATATTTCTTCATCACCTTTGACTAAGCTTAACTGTGCAGCCCAAAATTGTGCATTGGCTGACCAGTGAAAGAAACTTAGGCTAGAGGAGGATAACACTAACATTTATACAGTTGAACCTCTTAAAACCGGTATTCTATGATCCAGGAACTCCTGTGGTTTGGCTTGATTTTAAATCAGCTCCCATTAGTTTGTTGCGCAGCCACAAGGCTGGCACCATGTATTGTTTACAACTTCAAGACAGCAAAACTTATGCTATACCTCATTTGTTTTTATGAAAATAGTTGTTAGTATTGAAAATATGTGAAGTCAAATATGTTTCTATTACCCTTAAAAGAATAAATATATATTTTTTAACATATTCCTCTTGAGAAGGCACTACCAAGTCAAAACTTTTAATCAAAACAATGATATATTTGGCAATGCACAAATTCCTTACTGTGTGTGCTTCAGACATAGGTAATACATTTTTGATAATTTCTTTTATGTAATTGTTTATTTACCTATTCAATATGCCACCCATTAGGTCATATGATGCTAGATAAATCTTTATCAATGCTAAAAAACTTTATTTCATTAGCGAATAGTTTGGTGTTCATTTTCCTCAATAGATGGCGGAGTGCTGTTTACATTTTGACGGCGACATTCAAATACACTGTGATCACTGAAATTCCTTCATTATTGTTGTCATCTTACTATCCTCTACAATTAAAATAAATGACTTGGAAACTAATAGTGATAATTATGAAGATACAAAATTTAGGATATGAAACTCACTAATAATAATGTTCAGATTCTGAGAAGTTTAGTACTGTAGTTGACTTATGATTAAGGTAACTTAGAAATGTAGGCTAAATGTGTTAAATAAAGTACACTATTTTAAAGAAAATAATACAGGGGGCCCTCGGTAGCGGCAAGGGTTCTGTTCCCGGCCGCCGACGCTAAGCGATTTCAAGTCTACGGCCGCCGCCCACCTTCTTTCGGAATACTAGACCAGTTAACAGAGCCCTAGACAAGCACACAGCACAGTAATCCCGCAATGGCACAATAGTAAAATTATATTTATGTAGTATAGTACTATAGAATTTACTGCACAGTAGCACTGTACAGTACATTATAGTATTATAAATGCTGTAAAGTGAAAAAAAACCCAGCTTTAATCCTTTGGGTGTCTAGTGTATGTAAAGATATAATTAGGTTTTATACAGTGTACAGGTAGCTGTAGTGTTCAAGTTACGATCATTCGTCTTACGATAATCCGATTTTATGAGAGACCAAATTACAATAGCCTAACTTTATCCCATTTTCTAGTTACACAAGTTCAAAAACAGCAAAAGAGAATGATGAAACTAAGGTTTTAATGTTATACTCATTGCGTAAACGTGCACAGCCGTGAACAACCAAACGAGAAACCATTTTTTTTTAAGTACAACCGAATTGGATAACAACATCCATTTGGCTTGTATTTTAATCATCGTACTATAGTACACTATTACCGTAATTATAAGTGACGTTAAGTAGAATAGGACTGGGATACCTTAATGTAATTTTATTCGCTATAGATCAAAGATCAACAGGGAAATGTAATGTTAAATTTAAACCTAGTTATAGCTGAAGCTGAGAAAACTGTTCAAGCTGCTAATGACCATTACTGTGCATTGGCAGCAAGGATAAAACTCCAGTAAACGTATGCCATCAAAAACAACCATATATAAAATTGAGATAAAATCATTTTAATCAAAACTGCTGTGCTTGAAAGAACACATTTTACTGTTGGTTTCACGCCGATAAAAGATAAATAACGTAAAGTTCGTATTACAATGATATAAAGGAAAACTGCGAACAGAATCATGTAATGTTTTACTCAATAAACATGCCGCCAATGTAATCTGTTAATGAAAAAAATTAGTTCACAATTACAACGAGACATATTCAAGTAATATTTCTTCCTAAAAACATATCGTGCTATAAGGAAAAATAACTTTGTCTAATATAAGTCAAGTATCTAGATATTCGTTTCGTTTATGTTAACTGAAAGCAAGAAAACTCGCTTAGAATTGCATTAAATATGGCGAAACAAACTCGTATTCGCCATCAGCTGATATCCAAGCCAAAACACTGGCCGCTCCGCAGAATACTGGCTTAGATTTACTGTAGTATTATATAATACAATAATATGAGAATACATACAATATTACTGGATACAGTGAAGTAATGTATAACTTTTTAAAAGAATTACGGAAAAGATGCATATTTACTTTTTCTTCTGTGCTTCATCTTAATTTCCGTCACTATGCCATCTACATAGCAGCGACATCTTGAGCTCATAAGGTTGTACCTCAATTTTTTGTTCGCGTAACAAAGCAAAAAATCGACCGAGTTTCAGAGTTATATTTTGTACTTCTATCCCATGGAAAAACAAATTCCAGTGTTGCAAAATCGAATGTATGCGCCAGTTTTGTCTTTTAAAATCAATTTATGCAACAATTGTAAATATAAATTGTTATAAAGTGATTCAATGATATAAATTAAAATATTATTATTCGGGCGCGACTGAACAACCTAGTCTTCATCATGTGAAAGGCTGTTACAAAGACTTTAAATGGACATGCGTACTACCACTATATCATATTTATGTACAAAAAAGAAAAAAAATACCCTGTAATACATTTTTCATACACATTTTAAACAAAAGCATGAAAACTCTCAACAAAAAGCTGAAGTTTCATGAACCAAATGAGTTATGATTAGCTCCCAAATTAATCAAATATAACCACAAGAAGTCTTTGTAATGAATTTTTTGGAACAGCGGCGGACAAGAACGAACATGAAAAAATATCCTCTGATACACGCCAAGCGCACTTACAAAAGCTGCCGTGATTTTATATCATATTTTTGTACAAAAATATAAATACCTATACATAATACATTTTCATGCACATTTTAAACACAAAAGCATGAACATTTATAAACTGACACATCAATCGCCTTGCACTATTTGAACTCTATATTTTCAGAAGAGCGGCAGGCAGTGGCAGACAAGAATGAACAAAAAAAACATCTTCTGATAACGTAGAGGGCAGTTTCAAAAACTGCTTTTGTATCATATTTATGCACAGAAATAAATAAAAAATACTCTATACATAATACATTTTCATACACATTTTAAACATAAAAGCATGAACATTTACAAATCGACACATCAATTGCTAAATTTGCACTTTTTTTAACTATATTTTCGGAAGAGAGGCAGGCGGCAGCTCACAAGAACGAACATGAAAAAACGTCCTTTTTGATAACTGGAAGGCAGTTTCAAAAGCTGCCTTTGTAACATATTTATGTGCAAAAATAAAAATACCATATACGTAACACATTTTCATACATATTTTCAACGTATAAGCATGAACATGTATAAATCGACACATCCATAACTAAATATGAAGTTTTTATGATAAAACAAAGTTTAATGTATACTTACCTGGCAGGTATATATATAGCTATATTCTCTGTCAAACTGGCAGAAATTTTCAAAACTCACGGCAACCATTCCCACTTTCGTCAGATTTTCTCTGAACCCTGTCTCCTGAGGGGAGGAGGGTGGGAATTTAATTATATATACCTGCCAGGTAAGTATACATTAAACTTTGTTTTATCATAAAAACTTCATTTTAATGTATGACACTTACCTGGCAGGTCTATGTATAGCTGATTGACACATTTGGAGGTGGGTCAAAGACAGCAACATTGTTAGAGTTCAAATAATTAAAAATTATTATATCACCCTTGGTTCCTTACCTGCTAAGGTAGCTGACTTCATAGGTCCTGCCTCTGAGCCTGCTTAAACCTTAGGAGCTCTCAACTAGGACTTGGCCTGTTTGTTGAAGAAGCCAATAAAGGGTCTGACAACTGGATGTGACCAATGTGTTGACAGGAAACCCACAGCCCTCTCATACCACGGGCATTCATGCTAGGAATTGTTAATTCACCTGAACTACACACATACATCAGCAAAAACAAAACCACAACAAGACTGAAAAGGGAATATCCCTTCTCAGATGACCAAAAAACACCATCACCTGATTAAAAGTTCCCTAGTATATTAGTAAGTTATGGGGTGGAAACTCCTTTGCCCAATACTGTACCAGAGGACACGTACGGACCCAACGTCTGACAATTGTCAAAAGTTGTCTTTATATCTCTCTAATGAGAGGCAAATACTGAATTCGTTCTCCAAAACGTTCTCAATAATTTCTTTGAGGGCTAAGTTCTTCTTAAATGCCAAGGACGTAGCTACCGCCCTGACTTCGTGAGCCTTAACTTTAAGCACTCCGAAGTTCTGTTCTTGGCAAAGCATATGTGCTTCTTTAATAAGTTCTCTCATAAAGAAGGCCAAAGCATTTCTAGTCATGGGCCTACTAGGGTCTTTGACTGAACACCAGAAAGAACCAGATGTCCCTCTGATGCATCTTGTTCTATCCACATAAAAGCGTAAAGCTCTCACTGGGCAGAGAACTCTTTCCTGTTCATGACCCACAAGATCAGACAGACCCAGAATATCAAAGGATCTTGGCCAAGGATTAGAAGGGTTCTCGTTCTTGGCCAAGAAGCCTTCCTGGAAAGTACACACTGCCTTGTTATGCTTCCAGCCTACTTCCTTATTTATCGCCTGAAGCTCACTAATTCTTTTAGCCGTGGCCAAGGCGACTAAAAAGATGGTCTTCTTCGAGACATCTCTCAAAGAGGCCTTGTCTAAAGGTTCAAACTTACTCGAACCTAGATACTTCAATACGACGTCTAGATTCCAGGAAGGGGTCTGCATTGAGGTTGCTTCCTGGTTTCAAAAGATCTTACAAGATCCCTAAGATCTAGACTATTGGAAATATCTAGACCTCTGTGTCTGAACACAGAGGCTAGCATACTCCTATAACCTTTAATCGTCGAGATCGACAACCCTACTTCCTTCTTCAAATAAAGGAGGAAGTCTGCTACCTGGGTCACAGAGGTACTGGATGACGACACCTTCCTCTTCTTACACCACTTACGGAAGGTCTCCCACTTCGACTGGTACACCGTGATTGTAGAGGTTCTTCTAGCTCTAGCCACTGCACTGGCCACTTCTCTTAGAGTATCCCCTCGCTCTGACAAGACTTTCGATAGTCTGAACGCAGTCAGACCTAGAGCGAGGGTATTCTTGTGAAACCTGTCGAAGTGGGGTTGTTTGAGTAAATCTACTCTGAGGGGCAGTGTTCGTGGTGTATCCACTGTCCATTCCAGTACCTCTGTGAACCAACTTTGGGCCGGCCAATAAGGAGCTATCAGAGTTAGCCTTGTTCCGTGGCTCTCTCTGAACTTCTTCATCACCTTTCCTAACACCTTGAACGGAGGAAAGGCGTACGCGTCCGGAACTGTCCAATCCAACAGGAAGGCATCCACTGCCACTGCTTGAGGGTCTGGAACTGGTGAACAGTAGTTCAGTAATCTTTTTGTTTTGGCTGTAGCAAAAAGATCCACTACTGGCTGGCCCCACAAAGCCCACAGACTCTGGCATACTTCTAGATGTAATGTCCACTCTGTCGGAAGAAGTTGCCCTTCCCTGCTCAACAGGTTCGCTCTGACATTCTTCTCCCCCTGAATGAACCTGGTGAGCAGAGAAACATTCTCCTCTTCCGCCCAAAGAAGAACTTCTTTCGCCAGACTGTACAGGGGAAAGGAATGCGTCCCTCCTTGCTTGCGGATGTATGCCAGAGCTGTGGTATTGTCCGAGTTGATCTGCACTGTCTTGTTGTGTACCAACTCCCTGAACGACTTCAAGGCCAAGAAAATCGCCATCAGTTCCTTCCTGTTTATGTGCCAGGTCGCTCCCTCTTTGCTCCAAAGACCTGACACTTCTTGAGGGCCCAGCGTCGCTCCCCCAACCTGCCTGCGTCGAGGCGTCGGAGAACAATGTTAGGTCTGGGTTCTTCTGCTGGAGTGACATACCCTCTGCCAACTTCCCTGGAGTTAGCCACCAACTCAATTCCCTTTTGATTCTGGCGGGAATTTGAAACTGGAAGGAATCCGGTTGTGATCTTCTTGGCCAGACTTCCTTCAGGAAAAACTGTAACGGTCTCATGTGAAGCCTCCCTAGAGAAATGAAACCGCTCTAGCGAAGAGTGTGGTGCCCAGTAAGCTCATCCACTCTCTTGCTGAGCATCGGTCTTTCTCTAGGAAGGTCTTGCACCTTCCGAAGGCATAGGGCTTGCCTGCTAGGGGATGGAAAACCCGAAAAAGTCACTGACGAGATCAGAATCCCCAAATAAACTATCTCTTGATTGGGAGGCATCTGAGACTTCTCTAGGTTCACTATCAGACCCAATTCGTTCGCCAAATCTAAGGTCTGTCTTAGGTCCTCCAGACATTGTCGTCTTGACTGGGATCTTATCAGCCAGTCGTCTAAGTAAAATGAAACTCTGATCCCTAGCAAGTGCAACCACTTCGCCACGGACATCATTCTCGTGAACACTTGCGGGGCTGTACAAAGACTGAAGCAAAGGGCCCTGAATTGAAAGACCCTGTTCTGGATCACGAACCTTAGGTACTTCCTGCAACTTGGATGAATTGGAATATGGAAGTATGCGTCTTGTAGATCCAGGGTCACCATCCAGTCCCCTGGACGCACCGCTGCCAGTACTGACTTGTTTGTTTCCATGGTAAACTTGGTCTTTTCCACGAACAAGTTTAGCTGACTTACGTCCAGTACTGGTCTCCAACCTCCCGAGGATTTCGCAACCAGGAACAGCCGATTGTAAAACCTCGGAGATTCGTGGTCCAGAACAGGTTCTATCGCTCCTTTCTCTAGCATGGAAAGGACTTGGTCCCACAGAGCCTTTTTCCTTTACTAAATCGTTGTAACACGCCCCTAGGGCTCTCGGAGATGTCAAAAGAGGAGGCTTCCTCAAGAAGGGGATTTTGTAGCCTTCTCGAGCTACACTGATGGCCCAGGGATCTGCATTCTTGCTTTGCCAGACTTCCCAAAACTCCTGGAGTCTGGCCCCAACTGACATCTGGAGGACTTGATTCTCATTGTTTAGTAGAGGTCTTTGATCCCCTTTTAGCAGGTAATCTCTTCCCTCTAAAGGAGGGGCGAGTGAAAGTCCTACCTCGAAAGGGCTGTTGAGTAGTTCTAGACTCCTTCGGTGCCTTCTTAACCAGTTTGGAAGGCAAGAACTTCCTCACTGAGGACGTTAGAAGATCCTGCGTTGCCTTCTGAGATAGAGCCAGAGCTATATCTCTAATAATCTCCGACGGAAACAGCTGGTTAGACAAAGGCGAAAACATTAACTCCGACTTTTGAGAGTTCGACACTCCCTTGGCTGCAAAAGAACACAGTAGCAACCTCTTCTTAAGAACTCCTGCTGTAAAAAGGGAGGCAAGCTCGTTAGCCCCATCTCTCAGAGCATTATCCATGCAGGACATAATACTCTTTGGAACCTCCAACTCCGACGAATCCTCACTTTCCAACGTGCGTGCCAAGGCCCCCAACGACCAATCGAGGAAGTTGAAAACCTCAAACGTCCGAAATATTCCCTTTAAAAGGTGATCAAACTCTGACGAAGTCCACCAGATCTTGGCAGAGTGTAATGCCTGTCTGCGTGAACTATCCACAATACTGGAAAAGTCTCCCTGGGAGGAGGCAGGCACTCCCAGGCCAAGACTTTCCCCCGTTGCGTACCACACTCCCGACTTCGAGGCTAACTTGGCTGGAGGGAAAGCAAAAGAAGACTTCCCTGCTTCCTTCTTCTCCTTCAACCACGCATTCACACGTTGAAGCGCTTTCTTCGCCGAAATAGAGAGAGTCATCTTCAGGAATGAGGACTTCTTGGGGGTTTTTGTCTTCGAAAACTGCGAAAGGGGTGACAAAGGAGCAGAAGGTTGAAACTCCCCTTCAAAAGGCGAAAGAAGACAGGAAGTCAGGATCTTATAATCCGACGAAGGATCCATACTCGTCTTCAGCAAACTCCTCCACGTCCTCTTCTGTTGAAGAAATGTCCTGGAAATCGTCGTCCTGTAGAACACTATCGCTGTCTTGGCGAGCGGAGGACGGGTCAACGTCCTGCCGCCTGTGTCCTGCGTCCAACGAGACAAGCTTCTTCTTGCGTCCTGCGTCCTGAACAGCCGCACGACCGTCCGTCCTCGATAAACCACTGCGTCCTGTCTCCCCGGCTAAAGCCGAACGAGAAGGAGGAGGAAAACTCTTGTCATGCGTCCTCTTGGAGGACTTCACGGGGAGGGAATCATCCTTACGTCTATAGGCAGGTTGAATGGGAGTCTCCCAAGAATTGAAGAGTACTGCTAACTTAGCCTGCATGTCTCTTAAAAAGTCTCTAGTATTCTCTCCTGACGAATCGAATGCGACGGAGGAGAGAGTCGAGCAGGGCTAGGACGGCGAGGAGAGTGATCTTGAACTCTACCCGAAGGAGAGGGAAGAGGAGAAGGAATCCAAGCAGAAGGAGGTGATTCAGGAACTGCGTCCTCATCACTCGAAGACAATATCTCCGGACTACTCCATCCTTCACGAACGAGGGAAGGCCTATCAAGAGCTAAGGATGTCCTGAAGGTCCTCTTGAGGGGACGCGAAACTTCTAAATACCGCTGTTCCCTGCCTGATGTCGAGCCATCAGAGGACGCACACTTCCCAGTAGCGCCTTTTCTATGGCGTAGTGCAGCAGCCTGGGACGTAACAACAGGACTGCCTGAAGGGACGACTGACCATGACAAAACCCCTTTCGCCTCCCTTCGACTGTCGACATGCCTTCTCCCTTGGGTCTGGGAGCTTGACAGAAGTCTAGGTCTAGGAGCACGAGAGAGACGATCAGACGCCCCCTCCACTACTCTCATCACTCACATCAAAACCACTCACTTTGTCAGTTACCCCGCTGTATTTGGTCGCCCATAGAAGCAAGGGCAGCGAACACTTTCATATGTGAATCCTTCGCCTCCTCCGATACAGCAGCGGGCGCAGGAGAAAAACCTGGGGGGAAGGTTCTACATGTTCTACGTAGAAGAGCTGGAGAAGAAACAGATTTACTCCTTTTACTAGAAGCATTAGATCTTTCACTTCGAGATACAGATCTCTCACAACGATCTTTCTCCAACCTGTCTACATACTTCGTAAGGATCTTCCACTCCTTCTCTGTCAAATTCTCACATTCTATGCATCTATTCTCCCAAGTGCACACAATCTCTCTACATTTCTTGCAAACTGTGTAAGGGTCCACCGGAGCCTTCGGCAACCTCACCTTACAACTTTCTCTCACACAAACTCTAAACATACCACCTGAATCAGACATATCCAAAGAATATCCAAAGCGAATGCCAAGCCAACGTTCCAAGTACAATACCAAATAATCCGTCCAATATCAGCGAAAAGTCGGCAACGAGATCGAAAATCTAGCAGGGAACCACCAACAATGTTGACGGTTCGGCTGGCAGAGAAAAATCTGACGAAAATGGGAATGGTTCCGAGCGCCAGCGCCATGGGAATGGGGTGGTGGTCACCTGACTACTATGTAAATAGCATTTGCCGCAAGTTTTGAAAATTTCTGCCAGTTTGACAGAGAATATAGCTATACAGTAATACTTTGGGTTACGAACCGATAGTATACGAATTTTTTTAACGTTACGAATGACGCCCTCATTCTGGAATACGAATTTCACTTGGAATACGAATGCGCGAATTTCCATCGTGGGAGGCCGCCTGCTTTGTTTACATCGGACATCGGATGAGCGTGGGATCTGCGAACGCATTTTTTCGGCCAAAAACTTAAACGCCTGCTTTTGTTTTACATCAGACATCGGATGAGCGTGGGATGCTGCGAAGCATTTTTTTTCAGCCAAAATTTAACGAGGGTCACGTGTTGACCCTCTCCCCACGCATCCTTGACCATTTTTTAAACCATAACTCTTTTCACTATCTCGCTGGCGGTAAGATTGAACGCATCTGTCCGTGATACGCTCTCAAATTTGCTTAGTGATTTGCGCACGTGCTGTGTTTCCATGATAGTGCTTATACATTACTATTACCCAAATACTAAAGACAATGGCTCCCAAGATGACGAAGGCAGCAGCAAGAAGGAAAGCATAAGAAAGAAGGAGATGATTACAGTCGAAATGAAGAAGGAAATTATCCAAATGCATGATAAAGGCGAGCGCATGAAAAGACATTGCAGCATTCTTCAAGCGGTCGCAATCAACGATCTGCACTATTTTGAAGAAAAAGGAAGAAATTAAAGCCAGTAAAGCATCAAAAGGTGTCACAGTATTGACGAAACAACGGCCTTATATTCTCGACGATGTAGAAAATTTGCTCATGGTTTGGATAAACGAGAAGCAGCTGGCAGGAGATTCCGTAAGTGAGAGCATCATTTGCGAAAAGGCTCGTAATAGTGCAACAAATTTGTTTATAGATAATGGGGTGGGTCATTCTATAAAATTTTAAAGAACAGGCAAAAGCAAGCCTCCATAGAAAAATATTTTTTTTCAAAAGTGAAAGACGACACAGTGTCACGTAAGAGTAAAATTAGTGATCGTAGTGAACGGTGCTCTCTAGAGAAAGAAACCAGAAAGTCTTCCAGAAGTGTTCACGGAGGGAGATTTCCCCCCCAAGCCCAATCCCTAAACCCTCCTCCTCACCCTTCCCCTCCTCCCGTCTCCGTCAAGCCAGCAGCCCACACTCGCCAAAGGTAAAGTTCAGGTTTTACTTACTGTGCATGCATATTAAATCTAGTGTTTTATATTAATTTCATTCTTCAATTTAGTATTTATGTAATTCCTACACAAATTTTCAACCTTAGTGAACAAAAATAAATGGAAAAATATGAATTGAAATGGTCATTCATGGTCGGGTGGAACGCATTATTTGCTTTTTATAACATTCTTATGGGTAAATCCATTTAGGTTACGAATTTTTTTAGGTTACGAAAGCAGGTTCTGGAACGGATTAAATTCGTAACCCAAGGTTTACTGTATATATACCTGCCAGGTAAGTGTCATACATTAAATTGCACTTATTTAACTCTATATTTTTTACATAGAACAGTGTCAGGGGCATATAGTGTACCCTAATACTTTATGTAATAACTCTCAATAAAAATTTTTAATATCATTTGCATAACCTTTATAGTCTGAACGGTTTTATTACAAATGTAGTACAGGCGGCCCGCGGTTAACGGCGCAATCACTCAACGGCGAATCGGTTTTACGGCGGTCGGTCAAAAAATATCATTACAAAAAATTAAGGCATTTTTAAAGGAATCTTTACGGCAACAAATTTCAGTTAAACAGCACCGCTAGCACCGTTGTCTAACGAGTTCATACATTTGTAGAAATGCCGTTCAGACCATAAAGGTTATGCAAATTATATTAACAAAATTTTATGGAGAGTTATTACAGGTATTAGAGTAAAAATATATGCCTCTGACGCTGTTCTATGCCGAAAATATCGAGTTACACAAGTTGCAAATTTAGCTATGGATGTGTCGATTCATAAATGTTCATGCTTTTGTTTAAAATGTGTATGAAAATGAATTACGTGAAAGGCATTTTTTTTATGTCTGTACAGAAATATGAAGGCAAGCTTTTGAACTGCCCTTCACGTTAATCAAATACGATAATTTTTTCATGTTCTTTCTTGTAAGCCGCTGCCTGCCGCTCTTACCTGAAATATAGATTTAAAAAAGTGCAAATTAGCGATCGATGTGTCGATTTTATAAATGTTTTATGCTTTTTATGTTTAAAATGTGTATGAAATGTATTACGAATAGGGTTATTTTTTATTTCTGTGCAGAAAATATGATAAAAAGGCAGCTTTATTGAAAACTCCCTTTCAAGTTATCGACTACGATGTTTTTTCAAGTTTTGTTCTTGTATGCCACGCCGCTCTTTCCGAAAATATAGAGTTAAAAAGAGTGCAAATTAGCGATCGATGTGTCGATTTTTCAAATGTTTATGCTTTTTATGTTTAAAATGTGTATGAAAATACATTATGTAAAGGTATTTTCATTTTTGTACAGAAATAAGATACAAATTAAGGCAGCCTTTGTAACTACGCTCCACGTGGTCAGGGGATGGTTTTTCATGTTCGTTCTTGTCGCCAGTCCGAAAAAAATGCATTGTGTTATTTTATTAATTATGCATCTTTTCCATAAATCCTTTTAAAAAGTTATACATTATTTCACTGTATCCAAGAATATTGTATGTACAGTAATACTTTGGGTTACGAACCGATTAGTATACGAATTTTTTTAAACTTACGAAGTGACGCCCCTCATTCTGGAATACGAATTTCACTTGGAATACGAATGCGCGAATTTCCATCATGGGAGCCGCCTGCTTTGTTTACATCGGATGAGCGTGGGATCTGCGAACGCATTTTTTTCGGCCAAAACTTAACGCCTGCTTTGTTTACATCGGATGAGCGTGGGATCTGCGAACGCATTTTTTTTGGCCAAAGCTTAACGAGGGTCACGTGACTTCCCTCCTACGCATCCCTTGACCATTTTTAAACCATAACTCTTTCACTATCTCGCTGGCGGTAAGATTGAAACACATCTGTCCGTGATACGCTCTCAAATTTGCTTAGTGATTTGCGCACGTGTTTGTGTTTTTCCGTGATAGTGCTTATACATTACTATTACCCAAATACTAAAGACAATGGCTCCCAAGATGACGAAGGCAAGCAGCAAGAAGGAAAGCATAAGAAAAGAAGGAGATAATTACAGTCGAAATGAAGATAAGGAAATTATCCAAATGCATGATAAAGGCGAGCGACGTGAAAGACACTGCAGCATTCTTCAAGCGGTCGCATTCAACGATCTGCACTATTGAAGAAAAAGGAAGAAATTAAAGCCAGTAAAGCATCAAAAGGTGTCACAGTATTGACGAAAACAATGGCATTATATTCTCGACGATGTAGAAAATTTGCTCATAGAAAAATATTTTTTCAAATTGTGAAAGACAACAATAGTGTCGCGTAAGCGTAAAAATTAGTGATCGTAGTGAACGGTGCTCTCTAGAGAAAGAACCAGAAAGTCTTCCAGAGTGTTAACGGAGGAGATTTCCCCCCCCCCCCCAAAGCCCTAACCCTCTCCTCCTCACACCTTGCCTCCTCCCGTCTCCGCTCAATCCAGCAGCCACACACGCCAAAGGTAAAGTTCAGGTTTTACTGTGCATGCATATTAAATCTAGGTTATATTTAATTTCATTCTTCAATTTTATAATTTTATGTAATTCCTACACGAATGTTTTCAACCTTAGTGAACAAAAATAAATGGAAAAATATGAATTGAAATGGTCATTCATGGTCGGGTGGAACGCATTATTTGCTTTTTATAACATTCTTATGGGAAAATCCATTTGGGTTACGAATTTTTTAGGTTACGAAGCAGGTTCTGGAACGGATTAAATTCGTAACCCAAGTATTACTGTATTCTCATATTATTGTATAAAATTTTAAAATACTACAGGCAAACTTAAGCCCAGTATTCCGCGGAGTAGTGGCCAATGTTGTGGTTTTGAAATCAGCTGATGAATACGAGTTTGTTTCACCATAACGCAATTCTGAGCGAATGCTCTTGCTTCTAGTTAGCATAAACGAATATCTATATACTTGACTTATATGAGACAAAGTTATTTTTCCTTATACAGCGTGTTTTTAGGTGGAAATATTTATTGAATATGTCTCGTTGTGAATGTGAACTACTATTTTTTTCGTTAACAGATTACGTTGGTAGCATGTTTATTGTGTAAAAAATTACGTGATTCCGTTCGCAGTAATCCTTTATATCATCGTAATACGAACTTTATTATTATCTTATATCGGCGTGAAACCAACAGTAAAATGTGTTCTTTCACGCACAGTAGTTTTGATTAAAATTATTTTATCCCAATTTCTATCTACAAGTTGTGTGTGATGGCAGACGTTTACTGAGTTTTATCCTTGTTGCCGATGTACGATAATGTCATTAGCAGCTTGAACAGTTTTCTCAGCTTCTGTTAATAACTAGGTTTAAATTTAACGGTATATTTCCCGATTGATCTTTAATCTATATTGATCTCTGATCTATAGCGAATAAAGTTATTACATTAAGATATCTCAGTTCTATTCTATACATAACGCCATTTATAACAAATACGGCAATGTTGCACTGTAGTATGATGATCGAAAAACAAGCCAAACAGATGTTATCCAGTTCGGTTGTACTTAGAAAAAAAAAAATCGTTTCTCGTTCAGTTGTTCATGGCTGTACACGTTCAGTTGTTCATGGCTGTATAACGT
This sequence comes from Macrobrachium nipponense, assembly GCF_015104395.2. Taxonomy (NCBI): domain Eukaryota; kingdom Metazoa; phylum Arthropoda; class Malacostraca; order Decapoda; family Palaemonidae; genus Macrobrachium; species Macrobrachium nipponense. The sequence continues at coordinate 121,405,116 of NC_087202.1, forward strand.
TTAAACCATACTTTCATCATTCTCTTTTGCTGTTATTGAACTTATGTAACTAGAAGATGGATAAAGTTAGGCCATTGTAATTTGATCACATAAAATCGGACTATCGTAAGACTAATGATCGTAACCTGAACACTACAGCTACCTGTACACTGTATAAACTTTATTATATCTTTACATACTCTAGACACCCACATGACTGTACAGTAAATTCTATAGTACTATACTGCATAAATATAATTTTACTTATTGCGCCGTTGTGGGATTACGGCGCCTTTGACTGGTCTAGTTTCGAAAGAAGGTGTGCGGCGGCCGTAGGCTTTAAAATCGCTCAGCGTCGAAAATCGCTTGGCGTCGGCGGCCAGGAACGGAACCCCTGCCGCTAACCGAGGGCCGCCTGTACTCGCTAGACATAACGGCGCTAATGGCACTGTTAACCGAAAATTGGGCTGTAAAAATACCTTATAATACCTTTTTTTTTTTTAATGAATATTTTCTACACCAGCCATAAAACCAATTCGGCGCCAAGCGATTTTACCGTTAAACGTGGGCCGCCTGTACGGTAGTAGTTATAAAATGATAAAATTAAAATATATGAATAATAAAATTATAAAAAGCAGTGTCAAAAAGTAGACTAGTAGTAGGCTAAGTCGGAAACTAGGTTATGTGTAAGTGGAATTACGTTGCAAGCCTATGTTTGCCCACAGGCTTAATTTTTTAGGGATGTATTCTATATTTCGGGATTTTCTGTGGTCCGGCAGTGGCCTGATCCCAAGGTGGACTGTATAAAGAATTATTAGAAAATCAGAGTATTCAGCAGTATGTATTCAAATCATTCTTAATGTAACAGTTATTAGGGAGCAAAAAACTTCAATATACTAGTTTTGTGTCTTACCACTGGTAGTTCTATATCACTTACTATCTAGCTCTTCATCACAAAGTAATCACAAACCCTAAATCTAATTTTCCCATAACCGACAGACTCTTACACTTATTCTCTCTATGCTCTAGTTTACTTTTCACTGAATGCCATCAACAGATGTTCGTTTATTTGCTGAAATTTGAAATTGCCAGCCATGATCAGGTCTATCATTGCATACTAAATGGGCTTTGCATAGTACTGGAGGAAGTTAGAAAAAGTGGATAAGTCAAGGGAGCTGTTAACAGCAACGACACAGGAGGAAGTACCTTTGTTCATTAACCCAACACCCAAACAAAGTTAAAGATAATGAACCACCCTACAAGAAGATTTTTAACAAGGCAATTGCAAATATTCAACACATCCCTTAGAAAAAGTCTAATTTTGGCAACCATCCTTGAAGAAAAGACAGACAATCCCAGTCTTATGTTGATATGATGTTTGTAATTTGAAAAATGGCTTCCCATTGTTTTGAATTAAGGTGGTGTACCACCTGCATCCTAGTTACTTACTTAGATGTGACAAGTATAATCATTGCTTGTTAGCCCAATTCAAGACTTATACATATGTACACACACATAAAAACTTACCTACAAACAAGTTCTCCATCCATTGCATCATGATCATCACTAGTATTGAATGACACACGTCCTCCTATAGCTGAGCCAATCATGTACACCAGCCACGTTAGCTGACCTAAATATAAAGAAAAACTAGAAGGTAAAAGAAAATTCTTAAAATTACTTAAAAGGTGTACATAACTAATATGCCTTCACTCAGATGTATTCCTATTATATTTTTGGAGGAGGTAACTACATTCTTCAGTATCTATACAATATTCCTTTCTACAATAGTAAAAACTTATCCCTGTAATTATCCATAATTACATGGCAAAATATTTCGGCTAAATAATTTAAATGCTGTAGATATTATTACATTTATTATCGCCTCGTCTACCCAGCATTTAGTTAAATATCGATTGCTAAAAGAGCAGCCATTTTCTCCCTTAATTAACTTTGGGAGGGAGACACGAGGCAAGCAGATAGACCAGAATGTCCGCTTAGGCTTTGGCTTAAAGTAAGAGAGGCAGGCCAGGATGAGATAGGCCTCGATGTGGGCTTCAGGAATCCTTAACATAAGACCTCTTTTTCCTTTCCATACTTGCTAGGTGTTTTGCATCTTGCAGAGACTGCCGGAGGCAATAGGTGCAGCTCAGGCCATTTTGAAAAACAACCTCATCTCCCCAGTCCAGGCCAGAATCTCCAAGAGGACAGATGAGTCCTCTCCTCCGACTGACCTACAGAAGTCAGCCCTTTGTGTAGCCCTACACTGGTTGGCGCCGGGCCCCCTTCACATATCAGACACATGTTCAAGACTCCAGGATTAAAAGTACATCTAGAAAGTGCAAATCCAACCAGCCTTGTATCTCCAAGATGACTCTTGCTAATTTCCATTTTCAAAACTCCTCCTTTATCACTTCTCGATTGAATTTCCTTTTGTCCCCATCGGGCCACATGCTGCACGTGACCTGTCTCAAGTTTAAATTTTCATTGAATATTTCATTTAACATTAGAGTTCCTCCCCAGTGTGTTAGACAATGTGAGTAACTGTAAATTTGGGCAAGAAGTCTTTATTTTACACTGTGTTAATCTGGAACCCCTTTTCCAGATTCGCTGAGTCCGTGTCCTGTCTCGATCACAAGTGCTTCCTTACAGTAACCAAGATCACAATGATCCCTTTTGGAAACCAGCCTTGTTACACATCTGTTTATGGCCAGCTTTTCCTTATTGTGAGATAGATTTGGCCCACATGCGGAAAAGTTGCATTTACTGTTCCCAGGCCATTCAATGGCCTCTTGTAAATAAATGTATGTAAAGTAATTAGCCGAGTTTCCTGGCAACCTCTTTTTCTAAAAATAATAATACCAAAACCCCCCTTTTTTAAGGTAAGTTAAAATCCAGTTACTTTGCATTTCCATATAATATTTCCCGTTTACATATTCAGTTTATACACGGCCCTGATACGTAACAATAAAAAGTTCAAAACCAATTCCCACGTACCAGTCATAAATTTCTCACTTTACATATGCTTTACTAGCAAATATGGGTGGAGCCAATGCACTAAATAATTATTGATTAACAAACATAAGGCCTCTTTGCTTGTAGGCACTTCTAACATCACGAGGGAGTTCCACCTCATCTGTTGTTTTGTTTCTATTCAACTGTCGGTGAGGCTGTTTGTCAGACAGTCCAGCACAAACTAATTAATATCACAATTTGTCGTAAATTGTATTTTTCGTAACTATACAAACCTAAGGTCCTTTAACCAGTCCATATGTTAAAGGACCGAGGGTTTGTATTACGTATCGGAACAAACGTCTTTAAATGAACACCATTTCTACTGATAGCCCGTACAGTTCAATTCAACAGTAAGAGGCAGTGGCTACAGATAGCACTCCTGTTAAGCAATAGACCCTGGAGAAGGATTGGTTCAATGATTATGGTTCTTAGAGAACTAAGGTAGCTCACATTTTTCTCTCAACAGAATAAAAACAACAAATTTTTAATCAATTTGTATTTTTCACAGCTAATATTCCTGAGATCTTAACAATAAGATAACCTTCTTGCACCCCCTGGAAACCAGTTAAAAAATCAAAGATAGTAAAGTAAGGAATCCGTACCCTCTGGCAACTCATGCGTATATGAGGCCACTGACCAGGTTCAGTACCTAGTGATGTGACGCATCAAAGTACACTAATTAGTGAATTGCAGAATTTTTCGCAATTAATTTATAGACTCAACAGTAAAAATCTGCAAATAGGCAAGTTTGCCAATTTTGAAAATGTGAAAATGGGGAGTTCACTGTATTTGCCTATAAATATGCTAAGGGACTGTTGCTGGTTTTACTTATTATCTTGTAATAGTATCTCAGCCTTAATTGCCATTTTGCAAGGTAACATTTGAAAAAATATATATAATATATAATTCACTAAGCATTTCTCCCCATCCCAGTACATATAGTAAACATTGGTCCATAAATACAATCAATGATTGTTGCTGATTTTGGGTTCTTATCTTTACAAAAAAAAAAAAAAAAAAAAAAAAAAAAAAAAAAAAACTACAACCTTGCTATAATTAGTGCATTCTTATAAGTCTTCAAAGTTTTCCCAGTCTCAGGGTATTGTTATGTATGTGCATTTATCCAGACCTGTGAAGGTGAATATCCAACAGCAAATTGAATGACATTCACCCCTTAAACATTTCCTATATTTTTGAAGAACGATTTTTTTTTTTAGCTGAAGTTTCTGACACATTATCTAGACAAAAAGACTTACCTTCTAATATAGCTATTTCTTCTATAGTGTGCTGTTGAGATCTATTATTCATACGAGCAGATATGAGTTCTTGATAGCGTTGTGCCGTCTGTTCAAACAACTGCACCAACAGCGCACAGGTTTTTGCATACTCACAGCGACCAATGGTTGACAGCTGAAGAAAATTAATGGTTACAATTATAAACAGAAACTTAACACGATAAACAAACAATTTCAATGAAAACAGTAATTCACTTTAGACTATAATGTCAGTAAAAGATGAAATTAATTTGGCCTGAAAGTAAAACTAAAATATTTAAAAGATGCAAGAAACAAACATGTATATATACACCCCAATAACCGTAGTTCTTTGGTACAAACACTACTTTAGAGCACTATTACTTGACACCACATACCTGATCTAATTGTTGTTGAATGACAGTAACATCATCCAGAGGATCATCTAAGCCATCTCGAAGCACCACACTAACACTTTCTAATCGAGATGAAACATAGGCACGCACAACTTCAGGTGTATAGGTCTCTAAAAGGTGTGGTTCTGTTGCCTGAAAAGGAAATTCTTTCTTCAATAATATTCAAAAGCAACAGTCAAGGTGTTTTGATGTATTTTGCTATCATTTCATGAAAAGTCAACCTCAATTTTACTACAAACAACTATTAGTTTAACAAAACCAATGCATCTTCAGCCCAGAGGCTTCCTCAGAAGAATCTGGAACAAGGTACAGTTTGACAGGTGGCACGAGATATTGTTCTTCCAAAATACAGGCAGTCCCTGGTTTTCGGCGGACTCTCTTACTGACGATCCGGTTTGCGCCATAAAAATTGGTGATATATGGCGCCATAAAGGGCCAAGTTTCAGTTATCAGCGCCATAAGGTGCCAATGATAGTTATGTCCCCATAACACGTGTAACAGAGGTGCCATTCAGCGGTTATCGGCGCTATTAGCCAAAGCTCAGTACCATAATTCACTGAGTTTTGGTTAATGGCGGTCTTCATAACTTATCAGCACCCTGCCGAGAATGGAAACACACACCCACCCACCCCAAAACTAGAGACTGCCTGTACAGGTTTTCCAAATTATACAGGAGGAGGATCACACCCTTCCCAAGATCCAAAAGCCTCCTAAACTTTGGCTTGTCCTCTTCAGAGCACACCAAAGAAGGCAAAGTCCACCAACTAATTCAAAGCAGTCCACCAACTAATTCAATCACAGATCAAACCATAATGATGCCTGGATGGAAGTCTTGGTAACCAAATCCAAGTTCTTTCTTCATAGAAAGATCAAGACATCTCTTCCACAAGCCATGCTAGGAGGAGGCTATTCAACACGCTGCGGACTACCAAGTCCACCTACATGAGGCTAGCACTTGTGTCCTCGGATATTTATTTCCATTGAAATGTCAAGCCAACAGCACAAGCTACAAAGAAATGGGGGTTAACAAATACTACAACCCAACACGTGACGAGTCTGTAATCTCCAGCATCCCACATGCCAGTGTTGAAGAGAACCCCAGAGTCAGTTTGTGGGACATTGCCAAATGGTGGCAGGCTGCCTCTTGCAAAAACATTAGCCCAGTTCAGTCCGCTGCAACATGGATGAATAAGGCCCTCAAGCCCCAAAGAATCAGCAGTGAACTTAAAAAGTCCCTCCACTGAGATAAAGGAAAAAGGGTATTGCATAAACTATATAAAAAGATCCTGGGGCCCTATTGCCAGAGCCTGAGAGATAGAGCAATGACCCACAACCAGAAGAGTGGGTGTTGCCCAGACATACTCAACAACCTTACCCTCTTGCCACAGCCCAAGGCCAGCACCAGACTTCCTGACAGGTCCAAGTGGCCTATACCCATGCCAATTCATGTTTGCATTCCATGACCTACAGCAGGTAAAATAGAGGATGCATTTGAAACTTAAGCATATCAGACTGTAAGTGTTGTAGCTTACAATTGCAGTTTTCGACCATTTCGGTCGAGTTAAAGTTGACCGAAGGTTGAATTTTTTCTATTAATCGTTATTTATATGAAAATATTTCAAAACTGATAAAAGCTAAAACCATGGGTTGTTTTTAGTTGTATTCTACATAAAATTGCACACATTTTCATATATAAAACTTTATGTAACGGCTAATATAAAACGGTGTAAACATTACGACAATCGGACGAAAAACTTTCTGATTTTTTTCAGAACGAGTTTATTGCAGCACGGTAACGTAAGGAAAACCTTTGTTTTTTTCATAATTCAACCATAAATCACAAAAATATTGGTTGCTAGAGACTTTCCATTCCGTTTGCAAATAAACGGGTAAATGATTGAATCTTTAACTATAATGTAAGAGTTTTAGCTTACAATTGCATTTTTCGACCATTTCGGTAGAGTCAAAGTTGACCGAAGGTTGATATTTTGGCACTTATCATTATTTATATGAAAATATTTCAAAACTGATAAAAGCTACAACCATGGGTTGTTTTTTATGTATTCTACATGAAATTGCACACATTTCCATATATAAAACCTTATGCCACAGCTTATATAAAACGGTGCAAACATTACAACAATCGGACGAAAAAATTCCTGATTTTTTCGGAAGTTACCACGCGGATGTAAGGAAAATGTTTTTTTCATAAATTCACCATAAATCAAAATATTGTGCTAGAGACTTCCAATTTGTTGTAAAATGAAGTTAAATGATTGAATATTACTAGAATATAAGAGTTTTAGCTTACAATTGCGTTTTTCGACCATTTCGCTAGAGTCAAAGTTGACCGAAGGTTGAAATTTTGGCACTCAACGTTATTTATATGAAAATATTTCAAAACTGATAAAAGCTACAACCATGAGTTGTTTATGGTTGTATTCTACATGAAATTGCACACATTTTCATATATAAAACTCTAAGTAATGGCTAATATAAAATGGTGCAAAAATTATGTCAAAGTGACGAAATAATTTCCGAGATGTCGCTGATGCTTTTTAGTGCGAGAAGAAAGAAATTCGCGGTTGCGCGCCTGGGTAACACCTGTAAACAAAACATTAGCTTGATCCGTGAGCTCCCAGCATCCCTCAAGGCGTGTGATTCAAAAGTTTTTGCATAGTAGGCCTATAACTATTTTTCTACGAATTTTTACAAAAACTATTTTGCGTCGATGTACCATACGTCGGTTCAGCACCCGACAAGACGATTTTCGTCGACGTTTAATACGTCCAATCAGCGTTTAAGGGTTAATCTTCTTCTCTTGACTCAAGGATCAGTCACGAAGTTCCTTATCCTCCTACACTTGACTGATGCACGCGGTGACGTCATCAAGCTTTGCAATGACGTTGAACTAGGAGAAGACAAAGAAGACGACAACGATTAACGTCTTTTCCTTTTGTCTTTATCTATTTTCTCCCCTAAAGTTTGCAATTTCTTCACAACGCTATATGTATTCGAAGGCAACGAGGATGTGAAAGAGGCCGTACGCTGTGATGTCAGTCTGTGACATCACTGATGGCGTTGGTTGTGACATCACAATGTGCTGCAAAACCGTTTCCAAAATTCTGCACCGCCGGAAACATTGACGTCATTGCCATTGCCATGGAGTTGTCCCCATAAATTTCAGACAAGGTGGATCCAAGGTACTCATAGTCGAAGGACCCGGAGGGAAGCATGACATCATATAGTGGGATAACAACTGCTCCAAGGTTGGTACGCCTGATAAGGCTAACGCTGACCACATTCCTTCCATCCTCTGTGCATCAGGGGCTGAGAGCTGGGACAAAGATGGAGATGCTCCCCCTCTTCCTGCCGGGAATGAAGGAGCGTAATTACGTACAAAATTTCCCAAAACCCCTCCTGGTGTTTCCAATAACGAATCGTTAGAAGAAACTATAGTAGTATGGGAAACATCAAAACCAGGTGAAGAAACATGTGAAACGTAAGGAGCAGGCTGATGTATAGCCGATACAAAAGAAGCTGAAGACGCTTGACCATCCAAAGATGGCGGTGTTTCCTTTCCCATAAAACTTCTTCCTTTGTTCAACCGACCAACTGCGACAAACTGAACAAGTACAGGCGGTCCCCGGGTTACGACGGTTCCGGCTTACGACGTTCCGAGGTTACGACGCTTTTTCTTAAATATTCAATGGAAAAAATCCGTCCTGGTTACGACGCTTGTTCCGAGGTTACGACGCTGACGCTTCCGACGCTCCGAGTTAACGACGCTTTAAAAAAACGCATACTATGATAAAAATCCTTTATAGTTTAGCACAGTATATTAATAAAAAATAAGTTTCTGGTTAGATTACAACAAAAATTTTGAGATTATGATGATTTTCGAACACTTTTTATGTTGTATTTTTCTATGTTTTTTAGTGACGCCTCATATGCGGAACTAGTTTCCGAGCGAATGAATACATACAGTTTACATATAACAGTCCAAAAGCGCAAATAATGAAAAAAAAATGATATTGTTAAACTACAATAAAGTTTGTACATACTTACCTGGCAGAATATATACTTAGCTATAGTCTCAGACGTTTCCCGACAGAATTTCAAATCTCACGGCACACGCGACAGGTAGGTCAGGTGGTCTACCTTACCCGCGCTGGGTGGCGGATGTACGAACCACTCCCGTAAGCTTGTCAGATTTTTTCTCTTCCACCTGTCTCCTGAGGGGAGGCTGGTGGGGGGCCATTAATCAGTATATATCTGCCAGGTAAGTATGTACAAAACTTTATTGTAGTTTAACATATCATTTTTTTTGTACATGAACTTCCTACAGATATATACTTAGCTGATTGGCACCCTTGGTGGAGGGTAAGAGACAGCTCAATAATACAGGTAAGACGGGAAACAACTAATGTTGTAGGATATAAAAACCTTGGTTCTCACCTTTTCAGGATGAAGACTTCATAGATACTATCTCTGAGTCTGCATTGCCTGGAGAGCTACAGCTAGGGACGTGACCCTGATGCTGAAAGACTCTCGGATCTACCACTGGGATATGTGATCCCCTATTGTGGTAGAATCCAAGTCGGATGCTGTTAGAGGGACCTTGTCCGCTTACCTAACAGATCCTTACCACTACCTCGCAAGGAGCCAAAACCCACCAGACCACCTAATAACAAAATACAAAGGGTTAATATTACGACAAAAAAAGAGGTGCCTCCTGCAACCTCTTTCAGAACACCAAAAAACAACAATATAAAATATATAGCCAAATATAAAAAATTTACACAGGATAAGTTTCAGCTCCCTGCCCCAGCACCGAATCCGCCGATACGAAAGGACCCAGGCGAAGCATTTATCATATGTGATTTTTACATCACGAAGGTAGTGTGTTTGCGAAAACCAATTGGCATCTCCAAAAAGTCGCCTCCATCAAGTTCCGCACAGACATATTTTTTTCTGAATGCAAGCGAAGTTGCGATGGCTCTCACCTCGTGAGCTTTCACTTTCAGAAGTCTAAAATGTTCTTCCTTACAGGCAACATGTGCCTCTGTAATAAGGCTCTCAGAAAAAAGGAAGAGCATTCTTCGACATGGGCCGAGTGGGGTCCTTTACGGAGCACCAAAGCACATCTTGATTAGCCTTAAGTTGTTCCTTCCTCTTAAGGAAATACTTCATAATTCTCATAGGGCAAAGAGTTCTTTCAGGCTCTTCCCCTACTAGAAAAGATAAACTACGAACTTCAAAGCTCCTGGGCCAAGGCGTGATGGGTTTTCATTCTGCAAGGAAACTTGGAAGAAACGAACACACCATAGAATCTTCCTTAAACCCTACATTGCCCTCAATAGCTTGGAGCTCACTCACTCTCTTAGCTGTAGCTAGGGCCAAAAGGAAGATAGCCTTCTTCGTCAGATCCTTGAAGAGGCTAAGCCAGGAGGTTCGAATCTAGACGATCCAAGGAATTGTAGAACTACGTCTAGATTCCAGTTCGGTACTACATGAGGACGCTTAATGGTTTTCAAATTATCTAATAAGATCATGCAGGTCCTTATCATCGGATATATTTAAGCCTCTATGCCGAAATACCGCCGCCAAACATGACTAGCGGTTATCCCTTAATAGTTGACACAACCAGATGACATTCTTCTTTTGAGGAAAATAAGGAAATCCGCAATTTGGGTCACAGAGGTACTGGAAGAGGAAATGTTCTTCCTCTTGCACCAACGTCTGAAGACATCCCACTTTGATGGGTAACAACCCAAGGTGGGTAAGGTCTACTCGCTCTTGCGAATTGCTTTAGCAGCTGTCTGAAAAGCCTTCGCTCTGACCAAACTTTGGACAGTCTGAAACCAGTCAGACTGAGAGCGAGGAGATTTTGTCTGGTACCTCGGAAGTCGGAAGGGGGGTTGTCTGAGTAGATCGCTCCTTAGCGGGAGCGATCTTGGAAGGTCCACCACCATTCCAGTACCTCTGTGAACCATTCTTGGGCCGGCCAAAAAGGGAGCGATTAAGGTCATTCTCGTTGAATCGGACTCTACGAACTTCTTGATGGTTAGCCCCAGGATCTTGAAGGGGGGAAAACGCGTAGACGTCGAGTCCGTTTCAGTCTAGAAGAAGAGCATCTATTGCTAATGCCTCTGGATCCGATATCGGAGAGCAGTAAGGATCCAGCCTCTTGTTCTTTGCCGTGGCAAAGAGGTCTATGTGTGGCCTGCCCCATAACTTCCACAGGCTCTGGCATACATCCAGATGAAGGGTCCACTCTGTGGGAAGGACCTGATCTTTCCTGCTGAGGATGATCTGCTCTTACATTCTTTCTCCCTGCACGAACCTGGTGAGAAGCTTGATTCCTCTTTCTTCTGCCCACAGAATAAGGTCTCTTGCTGTCTCGTACAGGAGAAGAATGCGTCTCCCCCCCTGGTTTCCTGATATATGCCAGAGCTGTAGTGTTGTCCGCGTTGACCTGCACTACGATCTTCTGACTTTGGGCTCGAAAGCCTTCAGAGCCAACCACACAGCCATCAACTCCTTTCTGTTGATGTGCCAGGCTACCTGGTCCCCACCCAGGTACCTGACACTTCGATGGTTCCCAGAGTTGCACCCCACCCCGTGTCCGACGCGTCGGAGAACAACACCAGGTTGGGGGTCTGTGATTGAAGAGACAGTCCCTTCGCAAAGAGGTTGGGATCTGTCCACCATAAGAGATGTTTCTTGATGTACCTGGGATAACGACAGGGAGAACGTCAAATCCTGAGAACGACGACTCCAATTCCGATGAAGAAAGAATTGGAGCGGTCTCAGGTGCAACCTTCCTAGGGAAACGAATTGCTCCAGCGAGGAGAGCGTCCCCAGCAGACTCATCCACTCCCTCACTGTGCATACTTCTTTCCCTAAGAACCGGTTGTTACTCCTCTCGAATCCTCGGGCTATCCTTTCCTGCGAGGGAAAAAAGCCGAAAAACTCGAGAGGTTCATCTGTATCCCGAGATCACACACTCTAGCTCGGGAATTAGAGACGACTTCTTGAAAATGACGAGAAGTCCCAAAGCCTTCGTCAATTCTAGTTACTTGTAAGTCCTTCAAACAACGATCTTCTGAATCTGGACCCTTATTAGCCAATCGTCGAGGTACATGGATCCCTCACCCCTTTCAAATGAAGCCATTGAGCCACATTCCTCAAAAATCCCCCCGTGAACACTTGAGGGGGACCGTCGAGAGGCCGAAAACACAGAGCCCTGAACTGAAAAATTTTCCCCCCCATCATGAATCTGAGAAACTTCCTCGAGGAAGGATGGATCGGTACGTGGAAGTAAGCGTCCTGTAAATCCAAGGAAACCATCCAGTCCCCTGGACGAAGTGCTGCCAGCACTGATGAAGGCGTTTCCATCGTGAACTTCTCTTTTCTACGAAGAAGTTCAGGGCGCTTACATCCAAACACCGGTCTCCATCCCCCTGAGGACTTCGGAACTAGGAAAAGGCGGTTGTAGAACCCGATGAATGATGGTCTGTCACTAGTTCGATAGCCCCCTTCTCCAGCATCTGATCTACTGCTAGATGGAGAGCTTGATTCATGATGGGGTCTCTGTACCTGGCCGTCAGTTCCCTTGGGATGGTCGTCAAGGGAGGTCTTTCGACGGAAAGGGATGAGGTAACCTCTCCTCAAAATAGAGAAAGGGTCCAAGGATCCGCCCCTTTTTGGGCCCAGACTTCTGCAAACTCTAAGAGTTTGGCGCCCACCGTTGTTTTGAAGACTTTTGCAAGTATTTGGGGCTTTAACAGACTTGGCGAAAGTCTTACCCCTTCTTGAAGGTCTAAAACGACCTCTAAACGTAGAGGCTCTCGATGAAGACGCCCCTCGAAAGGGTTCTCGAACACTTGCTTTTTCCTTCTTAGTCTTGGTAGGGAAGGAAGGGGGAGGGCGAGGTTTTCTTGCCGACTGTGCCAAAAGGTCCTCCGGGTGGCTTTGGCCGACAGTGATCTTGAAATGTCTGCACTCGATGTTTAGGGAACAACTTAGCAGACAGAGGAGCAAAACAGCAAAGAAGACCTCTGGGCATGGGAGACAGACTTCGTTAAGAAGGAACAATAAAACCGACCTCTTCTTCACGATACCCGGCCCCATACAGGGAGGCGATTTCACTCGCTCCGTCTCTTACGATTTGTCCATTAACAAGACAAAACACACATAAGATCTTCTGGCGAAATTGACTCTGGCACTTCAATTTTCTTGGCTAGGACTCCCAACGACCAATCAAGGAAGTTAAATACCCCTATTCTAGCACTCTAAACATGCCTTTGAGCATGTGATCCCAATTCATTCATTGCCCAAGTCGTCTTAGCAGAGTTAAGGGCAGTTCTCCTTGTCGAATCTACCAGCGCCGAAAATCCGAATCAGCCGAAGACGGTAGACCCAATCCTAAGGACTCTCCTGTTTCATACAGAAACCAGCGCGTCCTGATAACTTTTTCGAAGGAGGAAAAGCGAACATCGTTTTCCCCGCTTCTTCTTTGGAAGCCATCAGGAACCAAAACTCCTCAGTGCCTTCTTCATAGAAAAAGTTGGCTTCATCCTCACAAAAGAAGAACTCTTCGCTGTCTTCGCCGTTTGAAAAAAAGTGAGTGAGGAGAAGGAGGAGCCGTAGGAGAAAGGGAATCCCCAAAAACTTGCAAAAGTAGCTCTGTAAGCTTCTTGTAAGAAGACACAGCAGCAGAAGTGTTCGGTTCCTCATCCGAACCTTCTAGGACGTCTTGTCGAGGCGAGCGCGGAAGATCCTTAGGTGACGAAGGATCCTAGTAGGAGTTGGAGTTTAGGTAGAGGTTGGAGAACGCCCTCTCTTAGAAGAGTTCACATCCACTGGAGAATGAAGAGAAGATCTGGGATGTCTACGATAAGACTCCCTCTTCGAAGTAGACGAATCTCAGCCGAAGGAGAGGTAGGGCTCTACTCCGAGAATCCTCGGAAATATCCACAGGGCGTTTACGAGGAGGCGAGCGCCTACTATACTCTTTGCGCCTATCCCGAGGCGAGCGGCTGCCAGGAGAAGAGCGCCTATCGAGAGCAGAGCACTTGCGCGGCTCTCTATACCTGTCCAGTTGCGTACGATCAACGGAAGTTCGACTGGAAGGCGAAATGCGCCTACTAGGAGAAGCTGCTTGCGAGACTCATGACGTCTAACAAGAGGGTTAACATTCAGGAGAAGGGCGCTCAAAGCTAATGAGCGCCTACTTGGAGAAGGGCGCTTCCGAGATTCCTGTTGTCTACCAAGAGACAAACGGTCGGAGAAGTGCGCCTAGAAGCGGGAGAGCGCCTACACGGAGAAGGGCGCTTGAAAGACTCTTGTTGTCTGCCCCTAGAGAATAATCAGGAGTATGACGCCTTAAAAGAAAAGAGCGAGCGCCTACTAGGAGATCGATGTGCAGTAGGCTCTTGGCGCCTACCTTGCGGGGAGCGGCTAACAGTAGGCCGTCTATCATGCACCTGACTCCTACCAGACTCTTGATGCCTGTCAGGAGAGAAGTCACGATCCGACACTCGAGGAGAGTGACATCTGGACGAAGAACGCCTACTTGCATAAGGGCGCCTTCTAGAATCTTGAGGCTGCTGAGGAGAAGTCTCACGCGAGGGAGTTGAAGAAATAGCGTGATGAGCAGGTGCAGTGCACTTACCGGAAGCGGGAATCCAATCTGGAGAAAAAACTTCTTTCTCCACAGAGCGTCCTACCGATGTTTGGCGCCTTGAAGTCGAAAAGAGAGCCAGGCGAGCGAGGGCGCTCACGCGAGCCCCTACCTTCATACGAAACTCCCCATATAAGGAAGAACGCCTAAAAACGAGAACGATCCTCTGAAGAGCGGCGCCTAGATCTCTTGATCGGAAGAGAAACGTCCTTCTTCCTACGTGATCTACTGCTAGAGAGTCTGCTAGCGCCGTGATCTGAGCTTGAAGTCCCGCGAGTACTCTCGTAGGCGAATCTTGCTGTTCTTCCTCGGAAGCAGGCGCCGAGCGCGGAGTGCGAGAAGAAGAACGATCACAGGATTTCTTGGGTTTCTTCGCCTCCACCGACGATTCTTCCGGGAAAACCTCCGGACTAAGAAAGCCAAAGGACTGGCAGGGAGCTTTCCAAGCCCTCTTCAACGGTTCAACGGACGCGACGCATCCGGGGAGTTCCAACCTCTCTTCGGAGAGGGAGACGCCGAAGAGGAGAAGCATTGGCGTAGTAGCTCCTTCTTGTAGCGATCCGAGGCAGCCTGGGAGCGTACTTCAGGATCTGCCGAGGGGACGCCTGACCGGTGGGGGTTCTCCCTAGCCCTCTTGCGGCTTTCGACTTCCTACTCCACTGGAACTGGGAGTCTGGAAGAGGTCTAGGCCTAGAGGCACTAAGAGCCGGTCAGACGCACCCTCCACAACACTGGGGACACTGCACTGATCACTAACACTCTCCTTACCTTCCAACTGACGAATCTTTTGATCCATCGAACGAATCGTGGCTCTCAGAGCTGCCGCCTCCGAAGGCGAATCTTCGGCTTCGGTGCGGGGAGCAGGGGCTGCAAACTTGGGAAGAAGGTTCTAATTCTACGTTAGTATTAGGATCCACATCCAACTCACTCATTCTAGATCCACTAGAACTTCTAGAGGAAGCCTTACGCACTCTATCACGTCCAACTTCCTAACATAAGAAGAGAGAGCCTTATATTCTTCTTCATTCAATCCCTTACATTCACTACAAGGGTTAGCAAAAGAACATTCATTCCCCCTGCATTTCATGCAAACCGTGGGGGTCTACCGAAGCTTTCGGCAACCTCACCTTACATCCTTCATTCACGCAAACCCTAAACAAAACCGAAGTTTTAACTACCGAATCTAGATCAGACATCGTTAAAGAAAATCAAACTCAAAATCAAACCGGTCCACAATCAGCGTATGCCAAGCCAAAAACAAAGCGAATACGTCACCAAAAGAAGTCCAAATTAACTCCAGGCAAGCGAGAATCGAAAACTATCGAGAGGAACCGACAACAGTTGTTATCGTTCCCGCGACAGAGAAAAATCGACAAGCTTACGGGAGTGGTTCGTACATCCGCCACCCAGCGGCGGGTAATGGTAGACCACCTGACCTACCTGTCGCGTGTGCCGCGAGATTTGAAATTTTGTCGGGAACGTCGGAGACTATAGCTAAGTATATATCTGTCAGGGAAGTTCATGTACAAAATCATTGCTTGTTTCCAGTAATAATAACAAAACTAAGTTTCTGGTTAGATTACAACGCAAATTCCAAGTATCCAAAGAGAGACATTATCCAGTAATTTGATCAGAGAGAGAGAGAGAGAGAGAGAGAGAGAGAAGAGAGAGGAGAGAGAGAGAGAGACGAGAGAGAGAGAGAGGAGAGAGGAGGAGTCTTCCGACGCTCCGAGTTAAGGACAGAGAAGTGTTTCGTTTCGTTAAACGGCCTCTGACTCATGCCAGTAAATGTTTTGTTGATACTAATAATATAAGCCTATTAAAGATACGTTTACTTTAATTAGTCTATATGATACGTAAATAGTAATCAACTGTTCTTGTAGCCCTCAATATTTGGCAAAATCGAAGTATCCAAAGAGAGACATTATCCAGTACGTAATTTGATCAGAGCAGAGAGAGAGAGAGAGAGAGAGAGAGAGAGAGAGAGAGAGAGATCGAGAGAAGAGAGGACGAGAGAGAGATAGAGAGGAGAGAGACGCTTGGCAACAATGGTCTCGGGGGTTTTTATAGCTTCCTTCTGCTTGATGATCGTGGATATTGTAGAAGGATTTCGACCATACTCGTTTGCCAAATCGACGATACGAACGCCACGTTCATGCTTTGCTATAATTTCATGTTTGCTTCCATCGAAATCATTTTCTTTTGGGTTGGTTTTTCTTATCACTGCTTTGTCTTTAGCTTTGAGACCCATGGTTAATAATAAAATAGACAAAATAACACGAAAAATAGGCGCAAATACAACGAACTAAACAACGACGTGTTAACATGCAGCACCAACAAACAAACAGACTGAACGCCATTTATCGGTCGCCTATACAACTAACACTCATCGCAAAATCATATCTCAAATATTTCGTTGTATATCAAAGCTTGTATTTTCGCAAATTTTCTGTTGTATCTCAAAACATTCGTATATTAGGGCAATCGTATGTCAAGTTTTCCAATGTAATTTGATCAGAGAGAGAGAGAGAGAGAGAGAGAGAGAGAGAGAGAGAGAGAGAGAGAGAGAGAGAGAGAGAGAGAGAGAGACGCTTGGCAACAATGGTCTCGGGGATTGACGTAACGTTTATTTTCTGAACAGATAGGACAGAGACGTGTTCGTTTCATTAAACGGCCTCTGACTCATGGCAGGAAATGTTTTGTTGATACTAATATATAAGCCTATTTAAGATACATTTACTTTAATTAGTCTATATGATACGTAAATAGTAATCAGCTGTTCTTGTAGCCCTCAAGATTTTGCAAAATCACTCCAGGTTGTACATAAAACTTCAAGAATGTAGTGTCACCAGAGGATTACAATAGTTTTTACCTTCAAGAACCAGCATTCTTTTATGAAAATAACTCCAGTTGTACATAAAACTACAGGAAACAACATGTAGTGTAACCAAAGGATTACAAGTAAGGTTTTTATAACTTTTTATTAGTTTAAGACATATTTCCCCAAGCGTCGTTCCGGCTTACGACGATTTTCGGCTTACGACGCGTCTCAAGAACGGAACCCCCGTCGTAACCCGGGACTGCCTGTATTGGTAATAGTACATAAGTTTTCTCTGCACCTACACATTGGGTTTAGATCCGTAGACACTCCAGGGCATTTCCTTTTTCTCTTGCGAGATCCTGAAGAAAGTTCCGTTGGTGAAGCAAAATTCTCCATTATCTCACAAACTGAGATCACCCAGGGAAAGATAAAAAGAAAAGCAATGAAAATACATGTGCAAACTAAACCAGCTTTAAAGAGATAGAGAATAATCACATCCTCTCGTAAAGGCAATAGGAAAGTAACTGATAGGTCACGGGATGCATTGTGGGAACTACAATGGCCCGTGACCGGGTACAGATGCCAATAGTCCCTGTATCACGCAAGTTTTTTTTAATTAATTCTACCTGTTGTCCAGCTGGCACTAGTATATATCCTAATGTTAGACCAAAGGTTTGTTTTGTATATGAACAAATTTAATTTTGTCTTGGTAATCTGTCAAAATGACTTTTGAAGATCCTGATATACGAATCAACTCATTTTACAAGATACTTCTCCCTTAGTAACATCATGATGACGACCACCTCTGTGATCAATATAAACAGCCCAAAAACCAAAATGGTGATAATTAATTTTCACGGTTTTTCTTACACATTCCAACCCTTCCATATAATCAAATCATGCACCAGTAACCTTACCATTAAAATAAAGTATAAAGTTTAAAGTTACAAACCTTCATGTATGGAACAGACCCAACCATGCGTTGCCATAGGGAGAGAAGGTAATGAACACTATTTGGAGCAAACTGCCACATATTGAGGGACTCGACTGTGAATTTTGCAATGAGTTGTATTGCATCTGGGTAGTGTTCAACAGTTACCAGTTCCCCTAACTGGTAATTGCTTTTCAATCTAAGAAGAAGTCGACAAAACTCATGGTAGTTGGAAGGATCACTCAAGCCCTGAAACAAAGTTAACCATGATTTAAGTGCTCCCAAATGTATTCCAAAGATCCAACATGTCTTCAAAATGATATTCTTACTCCCCAATGAACAGGATGTTTTATTCACAAACTGCATAAAATATATCTAAAAATTATTTTTCATCAAATGAACCTACTCACCACTTACTTTTAAAGTAACATAGAACAGTATATTATTCAATTTTGTTAAATACACTACTGAAATTCAACAGTAAGACACAGGATCTTTTAATAAATATGCAAAAGTACACTGTCCTTACCTGTGGATTCTGTAATATTTTTCTAACTCCATTGACTAGCTGGGACAGGAACTTGGCACGCTCCTCATTACTAAATAAAGTACGCCTCACAGAGGCTATCTGGACTAAACAGGACAATGCCTGAAAATGAAAGAAAATTCAATATATAAGAATAAGTTGCTATGAGTAAAGGAGGTAAAATGTATGGAAATATATGAAAACATAAATAATACACACAAGTTCTCAGAACAAGGATTTCATTGGTCATACCAAATTAAAATGGATAAATTTTATATCTAACAATTTTAAATAACCTTTAAAATAGAAAGTAGAGGCAGTTCCCGGTTATCAGCGGACTCAGTTAATGACGATCCAGTTTTATGGGGCTTGTCAAGTGGCATAAAATCGGCGATTTATGGCGCCATAATGGTCCAAGTTTCAGTTATCAGCACAAGCACCATAAATTGCCAAGTTTCAGTTAATGGCGGTTATCACTAATCAGCACCCCGCCGATAACCGGAGACTGCCTGTAGTATAAAACCTAATTTTCCTCTTCTTCATTATCCCTGGGTCCCTAGTGTTGATACAAGATACTTGTGTTGTGCAAGTTTCATTAATAACTAGTACTATTTAACAGAGTAGGAACATTAGTTTTACAACCCAAACTCACATTTCACCTGGGATATAGACCAGCAAGAACAATTAACTCCTCTTTAAAGTAATTTACATTAACAAGGATGTCTCCCACGCAGAATAATTTTCCAAACCTCAAATGGCTTCTTTTTTTGTCTAAGAGGAGATGCAAACTGAGGCACAACTTTCCAGTACTGGACTAAACAAACTATAAGACCATTTATAGTCATTTCACAAAAATTTCCTACAACAAAGTTTAGACTGGAGAGCAAAACAATTACATTCACATACAGTACATTCAAAAAAGGGAGTTATCTTAGTTCATTAAAAGCTGTTGTGCTCTTAAAATTAAATTAAAAAGTCTATATGTATCAATCCTCATGAGTGGATTACAATGTATAGTATAAACTGTGATAAAAATGACATATTTTTAACCAATTTGTATTTTTCATAATTAACAAACCTGGGGTCTTAACATTAGAATAAATACTTAGCACCAGCTGGAAACCAGTAAAACTTAAAATAATTGTGTACACAAGAGACTATTGGCATCTGTGCTTGGTCACGAGACATGTGGAGCCACCCACATACCCCTCTTTAACTCGTGACCCCGTTAGTTATTCTTCCAACCCAGGTAAGTTGATAGAGGGGTGGTTAGAGGTGGGCCTTTGTATGTTAAGACCTCAGGTTTGTTAGTTATGAAAAATACATATTGGTTAAAAATTTGTCATTTGTTCATATATGAAACAAACCTTCAGTTCTAACATTAGGATAGACTTACTTTTGGTGGGAGGTAAGTACTATTAACCAACTGGGAGTTTGCCACCTTTGATCAGTTTTCTGAATACCAGTATTCTACGAAACAACTGACCAGTATTTCAGAATCTAAGATATATATGAATATCATAGAGTCAGACTTCTGGGTTTCTACAAAATGTCATAGTTCATTGCGTCTCAGGAAGAGAAGAACATCTGTTCTAACAAACCAATTCATCCACTTAAGTAGGTTTGTTATCATTCCTCTCCCCCTTGCTAAAGAGAGGAATGTCTTGCTACTGATAAGTATCTTACACTGATAATAACCCTAACAGTATAGCTACTTCACTCACCTGTATCTTGTCCATTCCAGCTTGTGATGGTACTCTCTTCTTACTGCCCGAAGTAAAGAAGGAGAAAAAAATTTGAAAAGGAAAGAGGCCAGTTATCTATTCTATTTCACATTCATACCATCATCTTAGACAAGATACCAACTGACCGCCAGGGGTGCTGGATGAGTTACACAATTTGTTGAGCAGCCAGCAGAAGGACCCAGGAAAATGTGTCCAAGGACCTCTGGGCAACATCCTTTATGTAGGGAATTGAAAGTGGTTTGTCATAATGATGAACCATCTCTCAAAATTCAATGAGCAGACACCTCCTTAAATTGCTCAGTACGAGTTCATTCCTCTGAACG
The DNA here is from genome assembly GCF_015104395.2 of Macrobrachium nipponense. Lineage (NCBI taxonomy): Eukaryota > Metazoa > Arthropoda > Malacostraca > Decapoda > Palaemonidae > Macrobrachium > Macrobrachium nipponense. The sequence continues at coordinate 121,425,813 of NC_087202.1, forward strand.
TCACGGGTTCTTGCCTTCCCGCCATCATCGGACTCTCTCGTTTCTGTTGAATAAGGCCTTTCTGGCACTTCTTCCTAGCTCAGCCTGTCCCAACGTAAACTCTTCATCAAACATGTCGAAGAAGTACGAGGTTCTGAAAGAACCTTCTCATTAAACGTCCAAGGAACTGCGGGTAAAATTCTTCATGTAGAACATGAAAATGGTTTGATACAGTCATGAACCAACCTTCACGATCATTTTAACAGATATGTTCTTAATTGTCAGAGGTGACCTTCCCTTCTGTATGACCCAAATTGGTACAAACTTGACAACAAGGAGTAGGCTTTTTAATCACCTCAAATAATAAAAATACATGGAAATTTCTGACCGCTCTTCCTCCGTTTGGCTTGTCTTCACCTAACATCTACCACATTTACGTTTCAGGTGACTGAGTCCTTAAGATAACCACGGAGTACTTTGACAAGTCAAAGCCGGCCCTCCTGAAGGTCTCTAACACAACTTCACACCATACTGAGTGTGACAAAAACAGAGATATATCTGTCATCATGACCTGTGATATACTGGCTCATTATCCTGGTTCCTGGGGCAAATTGGAAACTATTGTTCCCAACTACTTTTGAATCTACATAAAAAAAACCTGGCTATTGAGTACTCCCACTCTACCAAGGTCAGAGAGAAAACAGTTTTCATGTAGTAGATCTGAGTTTTTTATGTGCACAAGCCAGTTCAATGCTCGAGTCATCTGAAGATTACTTAGTGTGACTATGATATTCACATACCCAATGACCCAATCACCAGTCAGATGTGTAGCCCATACAGGTAACTAGAGAGACTTTCCTCTACTCTGACAACAGTTCCACAAGATCTTTGTCTACTGACACAATGCCTTGAATGGACAGAAACCTCCTCTATAAAGGCAGTCACAGCAGAGGGCTCATTTTGTATATGTGAGACGAAGAACTCTGAAGTCGTCTTACATTAGAGCTGATACTCTGCCCACAAAATCTTAGAACTGTTACTTTGAAAAAGTAACAGACCTGAGATATTAATCCTACCTATCAGTAGTACCTCTTCCCCACACGAACCTGGTAGAGAAGGCTGTGCTAAGATAAATCTTTTCAGTCTCTCATCTTAGGTCCTCCTCAATTAATGGAACCCCTTCCTCTGTTCAGGATATGATGGAACAGATAGAACAGAGGGCCTGTGTAACCTCCAGGTTGTTCCCAGTATCCCGAATGGAATCTTCTGCCTGCTCAAAAAGAGATAACCCTGTAGTGTAGACAGGTCTTACGTAAGTCTCCAAGTATACTAATATCATCATAGGAAAACCCAAAGGAATGTCCTATGATAATATATTCTACTGTCCAAGGAATTAACCTGTTAGACAGGACAGGGCTCCTTTGGCGTTACTTTCCAACCGTGAAACATCCTATGCGGTGATCTGTTACAATGTACGCGCATATGTTCAATATGTTGCCTTCCAAAAGAGAAACCATATACTGCCAGAAACCACCATGGGGTCATTCTCAAGCAACCTAGCTCAAAATTGTACCCAACATAACTTAACCCAACCTCAAACTCTTCAAGAATGGGAAATTCTCAACCTTCCTTTTCCAGAAATCATGAAGTTTTATGACCTGCTTCAGTTAAATGAAGATCGAACCCGCTAGGCTAGGTTCATGACTTCATGTCTTCAATACTTAGAAACTAGGCCAGGATGGCAGGGACTCATTCGAAGGTGCTAGGTTAGTCTAGCAACCAACCACTTGGACTAGGTTGAGTAGGTATGGTAAAATTCGAACTGGTTAATTTATTTCAAGTTGGCAAGACCAGGTTCACACTGGCTTGGCTAGGTTAGGCTAGGTTAATTCTTCCACCAATAAGGCTAAGCTAACTCCTCCATCACTTTGGCTAGGCTAAGTTGATCAGTATAATTACACTAACAAGTCTAGGCTAGGATAGACTACCTTATTCTAGAATCTCAACGACTTAATTTAAGTTAAAGTTGTCCAAGAAAGTTCAGACTATATATGTTAGGCTAAAACCACAACCACGGTCCAACTGCTAGGCTGAGGTGGTAAAAGTGTTCCAAATGGGTAGCCTAGGTACTAGTCAGACCAAGCTAAGATAGTAAAGGCATGTTCAAGTAGAAAGGCCATGCTAAGTCATCAACCCATTATTAGGCTAAGTTGACATGTATGTCGGAACTAGCTAACCCAGGAGTTAGGCTAAGCTAACTAAGAACTGTACCACTCAGACTAAGCTAAGATAGTAAATGCAGGTTCGAAAGCTAAGACCTCAACCATTTGCTAGGCTCAGTTGGTACATGTATGCTCGAACTAGGGTACATGTATGCCTGAACCAGTTAGTTGGACAGTCTAAGCTAAGAACTACTACTCAGATTAGACTAAGATAATAGCGGCAGATTCAGACTAGCTGGGGTAGGCTACGAATTCAACCGCTTGTTAGGCTAAAGGGTATGACTTGATTAGCTGGGCTATAGCATCCTAGGTTACAAGTGGACTACTTAGGCTTTGCTACCTAAAATGGTGAAAGAAAGAAGTTCCACCTCCTTTTGACTTGAAGTTTTCTTCCTGGCTTATACTCCAGAAACTCACTCAATGAGTAGGCCTGAATCTTAGTTTATGGGATACCTATCACAACCAATTCTACTCCCAAGAAAAAACCACCTTGTGCGATCAGAAACTGAAATGTGTTTCGTGAGTTATCGTCAAGTGGAATGGTTCCACAGTACTTTACTGCAAAGGAACCAAACTATCGATGAACTATAAATACTTGTCTAAGAGTAAAAGTGTTTGGTCAATATTCTTATAGGAACAAACCAGATTATACCAAAAAAGTATATAAAACAAGGAAATTCTTCTTATCTGTAAAGGTTTGAAGTTTTGGGTCAATCCAAAGTCTGTTAATTCCCATAATGCACTATGTGATTACTAGATGAATCCATACTGGTTGTGATGGGCGCCAACGTTGGTAGACAGCAGGTGAATGTGGCTGATGCACCTTCACTTCTCTTAAACGTAAATGAGAGGGTGGTACATCTCATTAACTACTGCGTGGACCTTATGGCCGTCAAGCATTGTGTGCGCTGTAAAACTACGACTGTTCTCGTTCTAATGATAACCAGTCCCCATAGTTCTTACAAACGATTTCTACACCCGTCACTGTTTTCACAGTTGCCTCCTATGACTGTCATAGTCCTTACGGCAGTCATATTCCTCACAGCTGTCATAGTTCTTACATTGGTTATAATTCTCATAGTCTTCATAGTCCTCATGGCCATCATAGTTCTTGCAGTTGTTATAGTTCTCATGACTGTCACAGTTCTTAAATCCGCCCTGGTTCTAAAGTCTATCACAGCTCTACGGCCGCCATGGTTTTCAAAACCCAGGCTATCACTGGACTGTTGATAACCTAAACAGCAAATGTCAATAGTAGACTGAGCTAATAACTACTGCTTAAGCTTTCCCCTTTGGAGGGATGTGGCAGTCCCCGGCTCGAAGACGAAGAAAAAATAATTCTTCTCCACTTGGCACAAGGATCTGTTATCATACCCTTATTCCAAAATTTAACTGGAGCACGCACCAGCATTGCCGTGGCTTATCCTATGAGAAAATTCAAGATCACGACGACGACGACGACTCCCGTCTTCCATCTTGCTTGTCTTTTCAATTTCCTTTCCAAAACTGTCAAATTTCTCCATAAGTGCATGCTCGCATAATTATATTGACGCCACCAAAGACAAGAGGCTGGCAGCAGTAGGCTGTCGTGGCATCATGACTGCCACCAATTTGATAGCAGTTTTGGCTATGACATCATCATGCTTGATGGAAGCATGAGGTTGTCGATGATACTCTTGCTGCCAAGATGAAGAAAAATTCTTCTTCTCCTCTTGGCACGAGAATCAGTCAGGAAGTCCCTGATTCAAGCATTCTCCAACTCTTCACAGCCATACTAGACCAAGCTTCCATCAGTCACCTGTTCGACATTTACAACTACTTCTTGTGCTTTCTTATAATAGGGATGTAACAGTCCTGGCTCGAAGATGGAGATGAAACTTCTCCTCTTGGTCCAAGGATCAGCCACGAAGTCCCAATTCTCCAACGATTGGCAGGAAAACGCACTGGCGTAAACATCACCGAAGCTTGTTGACGCCTAAGGGGAAGACTTGCATCTTCTCCACCAGTATGTTTGTTATTTCTCCTAACGCTGGCAATTTGTCTAAAAAAAATGTGCATGTCACTAAATCAGGAAGCGTACTTGTACAGTGCTCTTGTACATCAAAGAAGTGAAAATGGAAGCACATCTCTGTGTAGGCCGCAGCTGTGATGTGACTCATGGAGGGCGACATGTTTATGACGTCACTGATCATCTTGAATGTGACACCAGGACTCGACAGGAAGTGCAAGGCTGTTATTATTCCTGTAGGTATAGTAACCACAACTCAAAAGGCTGAGGTGTTGTACTATCTGCTTCTCTACAGATGTCGATGCATTCGACCGCCATTCAGTACATATCAGGGTAGAAGGGACATCCATAGCGAAGCACCCTGGAGGGAAGTGCTTCTTGGGTTGGTACTCCTGATAGGCCTAACACCGATCGCACATCCCCATCAACTCTGCCTCCGTATCTGGAACGAAAACAAGATGGCGATGCACACCCCACCCTGCAGGGAAAGGAGCACAATTAGTCAAAATTACTTCCCAAAGCACCTCCTGATACACCAAGCTTTGGATTCATGGGCAAGCCATATGGTATATGTGAAATATCCAAAGTACAGGCAGGCAAATTAACTGTATCTGAACAGTTTCTGTACCTATGACCTCCTAAACAATGTGTGTACTCCGACTTCAAAAACGTTGAAGATAATATCTGGGTGCTTATCTGCTTCTTGTGATATCCAGGAAATCTTGAACCATGAGAATGTTCCATGTTCACAATATCGCCCGGAAATTCCACACTCAACAGATTCAAAACAACAGTGTGCTAACTAAACTGGCTTTAAAAGGACGAAAGCAAAGCACGTCCTCTCTTTAAAGGTGGTAAGAAAATAACTAACAGGATCATGAGTTAAAGAGGGGTATGTGGGTGGCTCCGCATGACTTGTGACCAAGCACAGATGCCAATACGTAGTTCCTTGCGTACACAATTTTTTAACTTTACTGGTTTCCAGCTGGCACTAAGTTATTTATCCTTATGTTAAGATCGAAGGTTTGTTTCCAATATGAACAATCTAAAATTACTCATCAATATAACACTATTTCAAGAGAAAACTTTGTTTCCTATATGAACAATCTAAAATTACTCATCAATATAACACTATTTCAAGAGAAAACTTAACTAATCGATATAACACCATTTCAATAGAAAAAACTTAACAACACATACACTATAACATACCACTGGTGACAAGGAAGTTGGTAATGACGCATATAGATCAAAAAACAGCTGAACTGTGGAAAAATCAAGAAAAGCTGGTCTCCAGGATGTAGGGATCTGTACTGTTCCTAGATCATCACTACTTTCATCGACTGAAGTACCAATGAAGTCAAATGTCAAACAGTTCAGTGCTGAAAAAGAATAATCCTGTTATGCTTCAGAGAAGAAAAAAATCAATATATTTTTTGGTAAAAATGTCAATACCTTTCATACTTCCAAAAACGTATTGTGTCCAAAATTCCTAGTTAGGACCACACATGGGCAGGCAAATATTATATCCAACTAACCTAAAAAAAATATGATAACACACAAATCAAAGAACTGTGGTACATTTGTAAGTTACTCTTGCACAAAGACAATCATTTTACCTGTGATTCCATAATTTGATATTACACAAACAAATGTAAAATAGAACAAAAATATGGATGAAAAGCTACAGCGAGTGCAAGTAAAATTCACGAGCAAACAATCTCTAAAAGAACCTAAGATCAAATGAAAATACTCCTATAAAATGGAAAAAGTCAAAACAATGGCTTATCTTTAACACTGAGAGACCTCTCAATTGGTAATACATTTACAGCCTGTATATTGTATACTGGTAACATTTACACCGTTAGCTTAATCTATGCTATTCAGTTCTCTACTACATTCTCCTGCTGCTAACCTTTTTTTCACATCCTAACATCTATAAAATTCTTATTTTCAGTGATGTTTAACTGGTCAATGCAATTAAACCAGTAAAATACATTACTAAGCAGTACTGAACCACAATCAGAGGTAATTACCTATACACAATCCCTCATTTTTAACATAAAAATCATCTGCATATCGTAACAATGAAAAGAATCCACTTCCAGCAGTTTGGTACATTAAAATAAAATGGCATTTTATACATTAATGGTGTATAATTCTTACTTCTGTCCATTATACGAGTTTCCCTGAACTAAAAGCTGATCATCTACATTGCAGAACTGATCACATTTAACGCAACTCACTGACTTTTGTGTTCCTAATGTTAAATTAAAAATTTTTTACATACTACTCCTCTGGCAGTTCCGGTTATTGGGGGGGGGGGGGGGGGGGGGGGGGGGGGGGGGAGGGGGGGGGGGGGGGGCTTCCATTCTTGATGGGGTGCTGATAAGTGAAAACTGCCATTAACCTGAACTCGGCAATTTATGGTGCTTATGGCACAAGGTTTCGGTTAATGGCACCGATAACCGGTTAACAGTGCCTATGTTAGGTATGTTATGGCACCATGAACAAATATGCACCTTATGGCGCCAATAACCGAAACTGCCTGTACTCACAAGGTAGGTGATGGGACACTGCTTACTGATTCTACTTTTCAACTTTGAAAATTCTGACTGGGAAGGGTAAGGGCTGATTTGCTCCTGTATTAGTTCTACTCCTAGCACAGGTTAATTTATTAATCAAATTTAGAACACTTGTAAAACTTCACTCACCCAATCGCAAAAGATTGGTCATTAAACCATGCTGACTCTCATCATTGAAATTAAGTGTTTTGGAACTTTCAAGTGCTGTCCTTAGAAGGGTACACGATAACTGGAAGATATCATATAGCTGAGTGTCTCTAAATGAGCTTGCAATTTTCCGATGCTTGGTTAGGGACTTGTTGGCATCTGATTCAGATATTTGATTCATTTCAGCTGTCAACTGGGCAAGAAGCTGCACACCTATAACACAATGCTCAACCGATCCCTGAAAATGGATGAGACACAGTTAGGCATACAAACAATGAAATGAATCTGAACAATATAAATAGTAATCCTAACTGAACTGTAATCCCTTATGCCTCAACACCTACATTATGGTGTAAATCAGTGCTAAAGGTAACTGGTATTAATCTAACTATGAAGTGCAACCACAAAAGTAAGCATAATGAAAATTTCAGATACAACAACAAACTACTGTACATAATAGAAGTATAGGGTCAACTTTCATGATTTCCAGGATTATTTGCAGTGATGAACTAAGACTAGTAACAAACTGTGTTGCAGTTAGCCAGCCTGCTTAATGAAAATGTAATATCCCACCCTGGATATGTTGTAATGCAAATGGCACATCATGCAGTATTTCAACCAGCCCAATTTGGTAATCACAGGGCTGACCGAAAGGGTTTGTCTTGAGTAGCAAGGTTTAGATTCTATTGATTAAATTCCAGCACTGAAAAACTTGTAATTGGGTTTACTGAAAATGATGGAGATTGACAAAATTTTTAAGTAGTTTCCAAAATTTGCCACTGGTTGCCAAGTGCTACATATGCAGTATTTTGAACATCTACTCAAAAAATATCAATTAATATTATTTTGCAATCTGAAAATGTAGGGTTTGAGCTACATGGGCTATTCAGTCAATATCCATTTGTAAAATGTTAGTGACCATTGTGTGACAAGTCAAAATTATTTTATGTGTCTGTCCTTTTCACATGACGAATTCCATAGCCTAAAATTTTGTTTGATTTGTTTTAATGCTACTATCTTCCTTATTATTCCATATATTTTGTCATTTACTGTTGGGCTTTATGATTACTAATATAAATATCTTTGTGCAAGGATTTTGATGCCTTTGACTACAGTACAATGACAGAACAATATGGCATGATAATGATGCAATACCAGTACAATTCATCACAAAACTAATGTCAACAATCATGACATCTGTATAATATACAGCAACTTCCAAAGACAGTAACAATATCACAAAGATGTTATGACACACCTCTGACTACAAGACCACTTCACAACTCATCTTTAGACCAAGATGATGAGATGTATTCATGCAAGTGATACTACTGAGAAAATTACTGGGTGTCAATTGGCAAATTCTACAGGTAAAATTAAGTTAGAGTGGACTTATGTGATCAACCGATGCATACTCCTTGTACAGTTTATTGCAATTTTCTTTTGAAGAAATCTAATGAATGTGGACTTAAAAACAAATATACACGTTTTGAAAAGTAATGGGTTTGTTGTAGAACAACTATAATTCTTTAGGAAACATTTCCAGTTCAAGTATTACAAAAGCTCATCAACCTTTACACTCGTCATTACTCGTTACACTATGTCTTCAGAAAATACAATTATGCACTAAATGAAGACTTCATAAAATTAACTTTACCTGTAGGAACTGTGAAACATCGCCAACCACATTTCTGAAAGCCCAGTCTTCCTTTTCCAAGCCATCAAACCAACCCAACTTTGTAATACGACCAAATAATACCACTAAACCCTGGGTGACATAATGCACCAACTTTGGACGTGTAGCTAAATAGTTCAAAACGTAGTTACCTGAAACATACGAAAAAATGAAATATTAAATTGAGTGTTCCACACAATACTTTTAGGTTACAAAGTTTTCCTATAAACCCATCAATCATAAATAGCCTTAATACGAGCAAATAGCTATTAGCCACACCAGCATAAAAAATCTACACTCCAAGTTTTTCTGACGATCAATATTTGCGAGTGTGGATATTAATATGTTCAAAAAAATTACTACTCACAAGTGTTTCATATAAAAGCATCTAATCATAATTACATGCATAACTCTGAAGATCAAGAAAATTTTATGTCACTCCCCAGATAATAGAGTCAAGTACTCTGCAATTTATGTTAACCCTTAAACGCCGAATGGACGTATTAAACGTCGAGTCAAAATGTCTCCCGTATGCCGAATGGACGTACCATCCGTCGACTCAAAAAAATTTTTTTTTTAAATTCGCGGAAAAATACTTATAGGCCTACCAGCCTAAAACTTTTGAATCACGCGCCTTGGGGGATGCTGGGAGTTCACGGATCGAGGTGTTTTGTTGTTTGTTACAATCGTTACGCAGGCGCGCAAGCGCGAATTTCTTTCTTGCCGCACTAAAAAGTATCTGTGACACATCTCTGAAATTATTTAGTCACTTTGACATAATTTTTTTTACCATTTTAAAATGTTATTGTTATAATACAATTAAGTTTGTTCATACTTAAATGGCAGATATATATATAGCTGTATTTTCTGAAGTCCGACAGAATTTAAAAATTCGCGGCACACGCAGTGGGCGGCCAGGTGGTAGTACCCATTCCCGCCGCTGGGAGGCGGATATCAGGAACTATTCCCATTTTCTATTCATATTTTATCAGTGCCACTGTCTCCTGAGGGGAGGTGGGTGGGCACTTTAATTATATATATCTGCCAGGTAAGTATGAACAAACTTAATTGTATTATAACAATAACATTTTGTTCATGAAACTTACCTGACAGATATATATATATAGCTGAATCCCACCTTCGGATGGTGGGAAGAGACAGAATAGGATTTTTGGGAAACTAAATTAAGTAGATGATATACATCTTGGTTCCTGACCTGTTAGCATAGCCGACTTCATGATTACTGTCACCAAAGTCTGCTTCTGCGTTACTAGAGTTCCGCCAGAAGGAAGGTAGAGAACCTGTAATGCTGGTGCGCTCTAGATGATCTGTCAACGGGGGCGTGACCACAATGTGACTAGACCATATGACCATACTTCTGAGGGCACCGAAGCTAAAACCACCACCTGACCTAACCTATCAAAGTTAGTTCCATAACATTCTAGGCTAAAGAAAAGGAACGCGCCTCAAGCGACCAACCCTTCAAAGTTAAAAGCACACCTATCCCTTTTCTATAGGATAGGATTCGTGTTGCTTCCTGCACCCAATAATATATCTACGGATATGTATGGTCCTAGCGACTTACGGATCTGAAATGTCGTCTTCACATCCCGTCGGGAGTGTGAAGCGAACACAGAGTTGCTTCGCTAAAGCGTGGCACTCAGGATGTTACTGAGTGTCATGCTCTGTTAAATGCTTCCGAGGCCGCGCCCTCACCTCTTGAGCATTCATATTAAGAAAAAATCTCAAATCTTTATGCAAACATAATGAATGAGACCTCTTAAAAGAACTCCTTGGCTATAATGCCAGGGTGTTCTTGGACATGAACCGATCTGGTCTTTTTACGGAACACCGCAGATTGTCGGGAGTGTGAAGCGAACCCAGAGTTGCTTCGCTAAAGCGTGGCACTCAGGATGTTACTGAGTGTCATGCTCTGTTGAAATGCTTCCGAGGCCGCGCCCTCACCTCTTGAGCATTCATATTAAGAAAAAATCTCAAATCTTTATGCAAACATAATGAATGAGACCTCTTAAAAGAACTCCTTGGCTATAATGCCAGGGTGTTCTTGGACATGAACCAGTCTGGTCTTTTTACGGAACACGCAGATTGTCCGTTGACCTTGACTTTCTATAGTTTTATCAAGATAAAACTTGAGAGACCCTACAGGGCACAGGACTCTCTAATGCCCTTGCCCAATAATTTGTGCCATACCCTTGGTCTCCAAGCCTTCGGGTCAAGGGTTATGACAGGTTTTTAGTTCTTTTATCAAGAACAGAAGGCTTAGAGGACAGACCGCATTATGTCCTTTAAAGCCAAAACCTCTGATGATGGCTAAAAACCTCACTAACCCTCCTTGCCGTGGCTAGAGCAGTTAGAATATTAGCCTTTCTGGTCCCACGTGTATTAAGTTCGCAGAAAGGATAGGTTCGAAATGCTTTTGGCATCAGAAACTCAGACTACGTCTAAGTTCCATGCCGGAACCTTTGATCCAGAGAATTTCAAGATCTCCACAGACCTCAAAGATCGTGAAGCTTTGTTGTTTGACAGAACCGAATCTCTGAGCCTAGAGGCCGTCAACAACATATTTGCATATTCTACAATAGTTAGGACTTCTATCTTATTCTCATACTTCATACGGAAAGATAGAACCATAACGAAATTCACAGAGGTCGAGGTGGAGGAACAGTCATTTCCCTTCACTATCTCCAGAAACGGCCCCCTCCGATTGAACACTGAAAACAGGCAGCACTGCTTTGCCTTGGCCAAGAGACTGCCATTAATCTTGAAGATCTTATCGCTTCTCGATAGTCTGAACTCCTTCAGACTCAGAGAGGAGAGATATTAGATACTTCACTAAGTGACGATGTTAGATTACACCGATTCTCTCGGGAAGGGTCTGGACAATTCTCTGAATTACCTGACCTCTGTGAATCCAACCTCTTAGAGGCCAACATGTGGCGACTAAAGCTAATCCTCTAGGATCATGAATAAGGGAACAACTTAAGAGGAAGCTCCTTCGTCTTCAATATTACGAAAAACTTAACGAAAGGACGCCCTCAGTCTCTCCTCACTTTCGACATACTTCTAAGTGAGGATTACTCAGACGTCAGTAGTTGTTGCCTTCGATCGAGAAGACCCGCACGGACGTGCACTAGTTTAACGAACCTCTTGAGGATCGTTACGTTTCCGTGCCCAAGCCCATAACCAATTCTCTCTTCTCGAGCTATGAGAGAGCTGAGAAATTATCCGAGATGATTTGGGCCACTCGATCCAAACTCACCCTTCGAGGAACTGGAGAGCCGACCAATTTGGCTTCCAATTCTTTCAGACAATGTGCCAGAACATCTGTTCTCTGTTCGGATGTCTGGCACCCTCTCGCTATCACCCGAGGTGATCCTCAAGCCGTTGAGAGAAAATTAGAATTACAAGATCTTTGATGTTATTCCAATTTCTTCGTGAGGAAAATTTGTAGAGGTCTGAATTGCTGTTTATTCAGGGAAAACAAGCTTCTCCAGCGAGGAAATGGTCCCCAGCAAACTCATCCATTCCCTCACTCAGCCTGCTTCCTTCCCTAAATAAGGCTGCGCTTTGCATAAGCAGGGAGCATATTATAGTGGTATGCCGCGGTAGATTCGTACAGAATGTTACCGTGCGGTAAACCCGCACCGAACAAGTATAAGAGATATCTTGTTGAAATTTTCTAAGTAAACGGCAGGCATGATCATTCAAGATTACTAGAAATTTCCTCAACCCGAGGCTAAAATCCATGATTTGTAGGGCAGAGAGACGGTTTATTCAGCCATTCCCGCAAGGGAGGGAGAGACGTAACCAACCGCGCATGAAACCGAGCTAGCCGGTACTGCGTAGATCACAGTAACAGCAGCCTTGTTCATCGTCTCGCACTATGTGCCTGAGTTGCCAGTTACTCCTTTACGAAGGGATAGGTATGAAATTATCGAGCAAAAGGAACTCTTCAAGCAGGCATATTTAAAAAACAAACGAAACAAAAATTCGCTAAATACAGAAGCTGAGTTGGTGTTTGCAGTTCAATTAGAATACTTCTCGTCTAAGTCGCAATCCGTAGAATTAACTAGGATATGCGCCTACCCCCCCCTCGGACAATTCAACTGCTTAGTAGAATCATGTCGCGAGGTTAATATACGTAGTATATTTATAGTATTCTGAACAACGATCTCCATCCTAAATTCTTTCCTTCAAGAAAACAAAATAAGGATTGGGAGATCGACCACCTTCGATCTCTATCAAAAAGAGTGAAGGAGAAGTCTTCCTCGAAGGAAAGCTTCAATGGTGAACAGAATACTATCTGCCTGAGTTGCCAGCTACTCCCTTTACGAAGGAATAGGTATGATATTATCGAGCAAAAGGAAACTCTCAAGCAGGCCTATTTAAACGAAACAGAATTCGCTAAATACAGAAGCTGAGTTGGTGTTGTCGTAACAATACCTGAAGAGTTGTTCTTACTCCGAAAACTCTTGGAAGGTTGAAGGAAGTGTCAAATAAATACTTAGAACAACAGTTCTTTCGGCTTCTATCCGCAGAGGTAAATACGATATGCGTATATGACTTGACCCATGCGTTAGCAAAATGACGCCAAAGGATAAAACTACGTAAGTATTGTAGTAATTTGAACATCGAATTCTCTACTACATCTTTCCTCGACGAGGAAGAGAGAAAGAAAGGAAAACGACTGTCCACGTTCTAATGAACGAGACTTTTAAAAGAACTCCTTGACTCTTTGCCAAGACTCTTTTCCAAGAAAAGGGAGTAATATTCGAATAGAGATCATCAAGAGAGAACCGAGGATCGAAAAGACCGTTCAATGTTCTTATGATATTGGACAAAAGACTTCCTGGATAGTCTACAAGTCTTTCTCTTAACCCCGGATGAGCCTCTGAAATGAATGAGAGCTCTCCGAAATTTGTTAATGAGTTTATCCGCTTAAACGATAAAAACGTTAAAATCTATGTCAATGAGAACTACCCCATTTATGAGGGGTCCCCCACTTAAATGACAATGGGGAAAACGTCCTGACTTGACAAAACTATTAGCACTTTGCTATTAGGGAAAACCCTTTAACATGACCGAAAGTCACCCAGGAATCGAGTATATAATCTTCCCGATTCTCAAAGAAATCGATGAAGAGAAAGAGGGATCGAAGAAAAAATTCGGGTATGTCTCTCCGCTAACTCCGAATCCTTTTAAAAATTTCTGTAAAGAAATGTCCTCAACAGCAAATAAGACGCCTTCAACAAGTCTTTTCTCTCGCAAAGCGTCCTGCCGAGCTTCCACCGAAGCGTCCTGGCGAATGTCCACAAAAGCGTCCTGCTGAGCGTCCTCAAAAGCGTGCTGGAAAGCTTCCTGCTGAGCGTCCTCAAAAGCGTCCTGCCGAGCGTCCTCAAAAGCGTCCTGCTTAGCGTCCTGGAAAGCGTCCTGCTGAGCGTCCTCAAAAAACGTCCTGCTTAGCTACGAGCGTGTCTGAGCAGAGAACACCAAGTCTTCTGAACGACGTTTCAGAGAGGAACTCGTTGAGCGCCTTGATGCATGCAAGGCCCGCCAAGAGGCGTCCTGGCGAGCGACCTTGCCAACATCTCAATGTTATGACGAACCGCGTTTTTGCGTATGACGTTGAATATTTTTAAGGGACGTCCTCATGCGAGTCTCCATGGAGCCGCACGCTGCTCCGAAGAGTGTGAACACTAAAGGAAGACGTATGGCTTTCGTCTTCCGCAAGGTGCTTGCCGAGCGTCCTGGAGAATGTCTCTACTTATAGGACGTCGAGCACCTCCAAAAGCTTCCTCACGTCTAAATTGCCCTTCTTATGCGACCAGAGACATAAGTTGTTTGACTGTGCAAAGCAGCTTGCCGGCCGTCAAACTTATCAGCTTGCTTTTTCGAAGTAAAGCGAACGTTACATAACGTATACGGAGCGCCATGGAGGAGAGGAGACGAATACTGAGTTGCTCCTCCAAAAGGTGGAATCAAGAATGTCCTTGATTACCAAATTCTTTGGAATTGCTAGCGAGGTTGAAACAGCTCTAACTTCATGAGCGTTCACTCGCAGGAGGCTCAAATCACTCTTCTGGCAAGATGAATGAGCCTCCTTAATAATGTATAAATGATGTATACATGAGCGTTCACTCGCAGGAGGCTCAAATCACTCTTCTGGCAAGATGAATGAGCCTCCTTAATAATGTATAAATGATGTATACATGAGCGTTCACTCGCAGGAGGCTCAAATCACTCTTCTGGCAAGATGAATGAGCCTCCTTAAATGTCCCTTAGGAAAAGAGCCAGTGCATTCTTCTAAACGGGAAAATGTGGTCTCTTTACTCTTTCATCCTCTCGTGACGAGAGAGAGGACGTGAAGCGTCCTCTTCTCTTAAGCTTCTTTAGGGGGCGCGAGTCCTTCCGAGAACTCCAACCCCTGTGTGGGGAGGGCGCCTCGGAGGACGAGAAGCAATCCTTCAAGATTCGTGCACGTGCACGATCTTTAGCAGCCTGGGAAGCGTCAACAGGTTCTGCCAAAGGGACGCCAGATCGGTGGGGAGCCCCCGTAACCCTCTTGCGGCTTTCGACATGCCCTCTCCCTGAGTCCTGGGAGTCCGACAGAGGTCCAGGCCTAGAGGCATTATGGGGCCGATCTGACGCCCCCTCCACAACACAAGGGGCACTACACTTCACAACACTGATTGGAGAGCGAGCACTTTAGTCTAAGATTACTTGATGTAATCCTCTAGCAGACACTTCTTCTAGGCCCGTAAGCCATACCACAGGGTTAGGCAAAATAAAATCTACAGGAGGTTAGAAGGTTCATTATTTCTAACTTCTGTTTACTGTGGAGGAAAACTCCTGATTCTAACACGCTCTAAAATGCGTAAATGAATCCTCCTTCTTCCGTAATCAGTCACACATTACACTAATTACATTGAACTTATGCAAAGAAAACATGGTAAACGTCATATATACTAAGCGAGTGTCTACCGAAAGTTCCGGTAGCCTCACCTTACCATGCAGACAACAAAGTCTGAAACTAGGCTAACTAGCTTCAGACATCAAATGCAATGAAAAAATTTACGATAGCGTATGCCTAGCCACAAATCCAAGTTAATAATCGAAAGAATAATTAGGATACTTAAGTGGCTAATGAAGTTTTTCAAAATCCTAGGCGGAGGTCTGTAAACAGTTGTTTACGACGGCGACAGAAAAAAATATGAATAGAAAATGGGAATAGTTCCTGATATCCGCCTCCCAGCGGCGGGAATGGGTACTACCACCTGGCCGCCCACTGCGTGTGCCGCGAATTTTTAAATTCTGTCGGACTTCAGAAAATACAGCTATATATATATCTGTCAGGTAAGTTTCATGAACAAATTAGCCGTTACATGGAGTATTATATATGAAAATGTGCGCATTTTTATGTAGAATACAATAAAAAAAATACTCATGATAGTAGCTTTTATCAGTTTTGAGATATTTTTATATAAATAACAATAAGTGCCAAATTTTCAACCTTCGGTCAACTTTGACTACCGAATTGGTAAAAAAACACCATTGTAAGCTGAAACTTATATTTTAGTAACTCTTCCGAAAAAAATCATACATGCGATTGTGGTAATGTTTGCACCATTTTAAAATTAGCCGTTACATAAAGTTTTATATATGGAAATGTGCGCAATTTCATGCACAATACAACTAAAAACTACCCATGGTTGTAGCTTTTATCAATTTTGAGATATTTTCATATAAAAAATGATAAGTGACAAATTTTCAACCTTCGGTCAACTTTGACTCTACCGAAATGGTCGAAAAACACAATTGTAAGGTAAAATGCTTATATTCTAGTAATATTCAAGCATTTACCTTCATTTTGCAACAAATTGGAAGTCTCTAACACAATATTTCGATTTATGGTGAATTTATGAAAAAAATAACATTTTCTTTACGTCTGCGCGGTAATTCTTCCGAAAAAATCATACATGCGATTGTGGTAATGTTTGCACCATTTTAAATTAGCCATTACATAAAGTTTTATATATGAAAATGTGCGCAATTTCATGTAGAATATAACAAAAAATAATTGAAGGTTGTAGCTTTTCTCATTTTTGAAATATTTGCATATAAATCACGATAAATAGAAAAAAAACCATGTTCGGTCAACTTTGACTACCGAAATGGTCAAAAAACGCAATTGTAAGCTAAAACTCTTACAGTCTATAATATTCAGTCATTTATCTTCATCTTGAAACGAATTCAAAGTCTCTAGCACAATATTTAGATTTATGGTGAATTTTAAAAAAAAAATTTCCTTCCCTCCGCGCGCGGATTCTCCGCCACAAATCTCCGAAATGCGTACGTCCCATTCTCGGAATATTTGCTTTGTTTCATATTAGGCATTTCATAGAGTTTTATATGTGAAAATGTGCGCAATTTCATGTAGAATAAAACGAAACAATATTTGAAGGTTGTAGCTTTTCTTATTTCCAAAATAATTGCATATAAAAAATATATATATAAAAAAACCGACATTCGGTCAACTTTTAACTCGTCAGATATGGTCGAAAACTCCATTTGTAAGCTAATACTCTTACAGTATAGTAATATTCAATCATTTGTCTTCATTTTGAAAGAAATTGGAAGTCTCTAGGACAATATTTAGATTTATGGTGAATTTTAAAAAAAAATATTTGTTTACGTCCGCGCGTTACGAATTCATGCATTATTTTGTGATAATATTTTCTCTGTGTTGCTTTTATAGTTTTACAATGTGTTATATACCAAAATGATTGCAATGTACAACTTTTACCTTTAACCGTTTTGCGCACAGCGCGATTTGAATACAATTATATTTGAAATTTCGTTTTTGCGCTATCATATATCGCATTATTTATATATGATAATGATAATTTTTTTCATTTCTGATTGTTACATACTAAACTTCAGCCAATGATAAAAAAAGGAGCCAAAAATGAACTCTTCATCTTGAAAACTAAGCGCGCTGTGATTTTTTTTTTTAAATATTTTTTCCGCTTCCGCGCTCACTCTGAAACACCTCCGACACACGGGAGACATTTTTTTTTTTACCGTTTCGGCGTTTAAGGGTTAATGAGGAGCAGGCCCAAGGTGTAGCTCAATGTTCCTAAAGAATTACACTTAACAAAACTTAAAAAATACACTTGTAACAACATAAATATAAAAATCTACAGAAAAATAAGTACAGTGGACCCCCCTGTATTTGAGTTCTCCGGTTTCGCGGATTTCTCTCTGGAACATTCCCCTCCCCCCCGCATTGATCACGGAAAATTCACATATTAGCGGTATTTTTCAATGAGAAATATCCACAAACTCCTGTTTTTTTTCATCAATTTCATCATAAAATGCACTTTTTGTGATAAAACTTAAAAAAACCAAGTACTATAAAAAATTTTAGTGGGTTTTTCTAGAGTTTTTAACTAACAAAATAGGAGGTTTTAAGCATTATTGTAGGGGTTCCCACTATTCACAGAGGGGTTTGGTACACATCCCCTGCGAATACGGAGGGACCACCAGGTTTGTCACAAAGAACTGGGGCAGGGCAGTCAGCATAGATTTAGAAATTACGAAAAGCCTTGAAGGAAAAGATTGGGTAAAGAAGGTGCTCCCCTGATAATCAAGCAACTTTTGCATCCTCATCAGCCTGTACTACACACTTTTAGAAAAAATAGAAAAGTGAATGAGAATAAATGCCCGATTGTACCCTCAAGCAAGGGAACTCGAATCAAAGACCAAGGAAGGCCACCTAATCTTTTCATAAAGGATTTTTGTACTTTCTAAATCTATGCCGACTGCCCTGCTCCAGTTGTTGTGGCAAACCTGGTGAAGTTATTTACATTTCCAGGTGTGCTGGCTCAATCTTGTCAACCAGCTGCTTCCAGAACTTTTTCCACTGACATTTGGTCAGGATATGACAGTCCAAGGTTGGTAAACAAGGTTTGTATTTGGAGTAACCTTCTCTAAGAAGAGTTGCATACCAAGGATTAATGTTCCCTTCTATCAACTGGTTTGAATTTGGAGTGTTCTTCTCCTAGAAATGTTGCCCGCCAGGCTAAAAACTCTCATCTACCCTGACTCATGTAGGCAGGGACATCACACCCTGAAGTGAACTCGTTTATCCAGACCTCTGAGCCTAACAACGGCTCTTCTCAGGCTGTTTTTCAGGAATTAATCCTGGATAGATAGATAGATAGAGAGATAGATAGAGATTTTATTCAGGAAACCAGTTTTACTTGGGAACATGATGATCCTATTAAATACAAAATCTTTGCCTTCATCAAAAATGCCTTTCTACGCCATGTTTTGCAAATAAAAGTTTCTTTTATTGTTCCAAATTGGACAATCTACTCATAAGTGTTGGACAGTCATTGGTGTCTGGCATGCACTACTACATTTCATTGGGTCTGGATGTGGATTTGACATCAAATGATCGTGCAAAAATCTAGTATGGCCTATATGTAGTCTTGTTAGTAACACTTCTTTTGCTCTTTCTTTCTGAAATGATGACATCCATGAATTAACTTCACTTTTTATATTTGTCAATTTGTTTGTAGTTGGCACTGATGTCCAATCTATTTGCCAGTCTTGACATATTAGAGGCTTAATTGAGGTTATCCAGTCTGATACTGGGGCATGTGTCATTGCTGATTGAATAGTGCAAGCTATTTTGGCAGCTGTATCTGCTTTTTCATTTAACTTCAATTCCCACATGTGCTAGAATCCAACATATTTTCATTAATAGTCCCGATTGAACGAGTTGGTGTATTTTTATTGGGATTTCTTGTACAAGGTGATTTGTAGACTTGTATTTGTTTATAGCATCAATAACACTTCGTGAATCACTGAAAATTATGGCGGAAATTGCTCTCTTCTCAGATATTATGTCTAGTGCTATTCGTATGGCTGCGAGTTCAGCTGTGCATACTGATGATATTGGGGAAAGACTTATCTTTTGAGAATGCTGAATCTCCTACTCCAGTGTTGCTCTTTGATCCATCTGTATAGATCATGAGTAGATCTCCCTTTCTTCTGATGTGCTCCAATGCATGTTGGCAGTACATTTCAGTGTTTGCCATATTTCTTTTAAGTAGATATGATAGAGCAGTACATATTTTTACTCTTTTCAAAGTCCAGGGTGGAGGGAATTCCATTGCTGGATGGAAAATTGGTTTAATATTATGTGAATTCATTAAATATTTGCTTCTTTGTGGGAGAGGTAGCACTATGGTTTTCTCATCTTTGGTTATAATTCAGAAAACATGTAGCAGCAGATATTCCTGCTTGAAGGGAAATGCCCCTACGAATAGTTACCAAGTTGCGGTGAGTAATCTCCATTCTCTTTTCCTAGGCAATATTCACTATTCTCTAATGTTCCCTTCTGCAAGACAGATTGAAGATAGATTTTCAACTAATCCAGACAATTTGGGAGGGTTCATCTCTAGAAAGGGATGGTGGAACCCTAACACAGAACTTATAGGATCCAAGGTTCCTTGCCAGTAGCCTTGTAAACCCTCCAAAATCTATGGAGACAGGACTAGACAGGCTGATGAAGAGATCAGATAGAGAACAGCAAGGCTGAAAACTCTTTTGTCATCTCAATTACATAACTTATAAATGGATCAGCTTTAACTCCATTCCTAAAGGGTAACTGGAGCTGCAAGACAGTGTCAGAAAAATGGTGACGAGAACAGGGATAATTTCTATGGGGCAACACAAAGCCTGATAGCACTGTGGCATGATATATCTTTAAGTGACTCAAGGAAGAATTTAAAATCCAGGCAGAGGGTGGACCAGGCAGATGGAGTTATCAAGGCTGAAGCACCCAAATTAATAGTGACCCCACCCCAACCACCATTTTTTAACCATGTCTTTGAGAAAAAGGCTAGGGACCATGGGGTTGGATACATGCATGAAACAGTTCTGCTGAAGAGAGCAAGAGAACTCCAAGATGTCCAGCATCTAAGCACCACCTAAAATCCAACTTTATTAGTTAAACAGCATCATACACTCCCTGCAGAACCTCTAATATATCTTCAATTCCACAGCCATCTATGGTGTTGAATAATATGTAAATGAGGTAGGGCATCGTTAGCAATAGCCTAAACGGAGACTGAAGCCAGCCTTGCCTGTAAAGGTCCCAGAGCACACATAAAGGTGGCTCCCTACTTTCAGGTTGTACAGATTTGTAACAAGATGACTTGAAAGCTCCAGTACATAATGCAAAACATTCATCATGATTTGAATCAAAACTGTAAGACTGATTTCCTTACAGATCCAACTGATAGGAGTTGCCCTATACAAAAAATTATATCATCATAATAAAATGAGATTTGATGTATACTTAACCCTCTTACGCCGAAGCGGTAAAAAAAAAAAAGGTCTCCCGTGTGCCGGAGGTGTTTCAGAGTGAGCGCGGAAGCGGAAAAAATATTTTTTTCAAAAAATCACAGCGCGCTTAGTTTTCAAGATTAAGAGTTCATTTTTGGCTTCTTTTTTTGTCATTGGCTGAAGTTTAGTATGCAACCATCAGAAATTAAAAAAAATTATCATTATCATATATGAATAATGCGATATATGATAGCGCAAAAACAAAATTTCATATATAATTGTATTCAAATCGCACTGTGCGCAAAATGGTTAAAGTTAACAAGTTACTTTTTTTTTCGTTGTAATGTACACTAAATTGCAATCATTTTGGTATATAACACATTGTAAAACGATAAAAGCAACACAGAGAAAATATTATCACAAAATAATGCATGAATTCGTAACGCGCGGATGTAAACAAATATTTAAAAAAAAAATTCACCATAAATCTAAATATTGTCCTAGAGACTTCCAATTTCTTTCAAAATGAAGACAAATGATTGAATATTACTAAACTGTAAGAATATTAGCTTACAAATGCAGTTTTCGACCATATCTGATGAGTTAAAGTTGACCGAATGTCGAATTTTTTTATATATATATTTTTATATGCAATTATTTTGGAAATAAGAAAAGCTACAACCTTCAAATATTTTTAGTTTTATTCTACATGAAATTGCGCACATTTTCATATATAAAACTCTATGAAATGTCTAATATGAAACAGAGCAAATATTCCAAGAATGGGACGTATGCATTTCGGAGATTTGTGGCGGAGAATCCGCGCGCGGAGGGAAGGAAAGATTTTTTTTAAAATTCACCATAAATCTAAATATTTTGCTAGAGACTTCGAATTTGTTTCAAGGTGAAGATAAATGACTGAATATTATAGATTGTAAGAGTTTTAGCTTACAATTGCGTTTTTTTACCATTTCGGTAGAGTCAAAGTTGACCGAACGTGGTTTTTTTTCTATTTATCGTCATTTATATGCAAATATTTCAAAAATGAGAAAAGCTACAACCTTCAATTATTTTTGGTTGTATTCTACAGGAAATTGCACACATTTTCATATATAAAACTTTATGTAACAGCTAATTTAAAATGGTGCAAATATTACCACAATCGCGCGGACGTAAAGAAAATGTTATTTTTTCATAAATTCACCATAAATCGAAATATTGTGCTAGAGACTTCCAATTTGTTGCAAAATGAAGGTAAATGCTTGAATATTACTATAATATAAGCATTTTAGCTTACAATTGCGTTTTTCGACCATTTCGGTAGAGTCAAAGTTGACCTAAGGTTGAAATTTTGGCAATTATCGTTATTTATATGAAAATATCTCAAAACTGATAAAAGCTACAACCATGGGTTGTTTTTAGTTGTATTGTGCATGAAATTGCGCACATTTCCATATATAAAACTTTATATAACGGCTAATTTTAAAATGGTGCAAACATTACCACAATCGCATGTATGATTTTTTTCGGAAGAGTTACCGCGCGGACGTAAGGAAAAAGTTTTTTCATAAATTCACCATAAATCGAAATATTGTGCTAGAGACTTCCAATTAGTTGCAAAATTAAGGTAAATGATTGAATATTACTAAAATATAAGTGTTTTAGCTTACATTTGCGTTTTTAGACCATTTCGGTAGAGTCAAAGTTGACCGAAGGTTGAAATTTTGGCAATTATCGTTATTTATATGAAAATATCTACATAAAAATGCACACATTTCATATATAATACTTCATGTAACGGCTAATTTACAATGGTACAAAAATTATGTCAAAGTGACGAAATAATTTCCGAGATGTGTCACAGATACTTTTTAGTGCGGCAAGAAAGAAATTCGCGCTTGCGTGCCTCCGTAACGATTGTAAACAAAATAATACCTTGATCCGTGAACTCCCAGCATCCCCCAAGGCGCGTGATTCAAAAGTTTTAGGCTTGAAGGCCTATAAGTATTTTTCCGCGAATTTTTAAAAAAAACTTTTGTAAGTCGACGTAAAATACGTCCAGTCGGCACACGGGAGACAAAAAATGTCGACGTAAAATACGTCCACTCGGCGTAAGAGGGTTAACAAGTAATTACATAGCTAAGAGTTTCTAGTACTGGCAGCTGAAATATGAAAATCGCTCTAACGATTTTGTTTTTGGTGTAGACAGATATCCCCATCAAGGGTCACCTACTACACAGAGGGAGCCTTACAGCAAGGGCCTCTCCAAGTGCTAGTAAAGCACAGACACTGCCCCTGCCCTGGCCACAGTACCATTAAAAAAATCATGATACCAGAATACCAAAACAACCTACCCCAATAATTTAAAAAAACACCACCACCCAATGGAAGTTAAAACAAGGTTATACCTGAGGGCCAAAGAAGTAACCACCAAACTAATCTCATGTCCCTTCACTTCAGAACAGGTAACACTTCTTCAACATACAAATAGGCCTCACAAATGAGATCTCCGGAGAAATGAGAGAGCATTCTCGGAGAGAAGATGAGAGGGTTCGGTTAAGGAACCCTCTAAGTTCTTCAGTCATGCAAAGGTAGAACTTGAGCGGTCTCACCGGGGAAAGAGACCTCTCCTCTTCATCTAGACCCATCATGTCAGACAAGTCATTAATTGTAAAAGACCGAGGCCCAGGTTTAGTATGAAACTAAAGGTATCCCAGTTGGAGAACCCAATCCTTTTATCTAAGGCTTGAATTTCACTTACCCTTCTGGCTGAGGTCAAAGCTATCAGAAAAATGGTTAGAGGTTTTCCTTGTTAGATTCCTAAGAGAACAAGAAGCCAGGGGTTCGAATGGAGGGCCAGACAAACATTTTAGTATTACGTCCAGATTGCAGGGATTTCGTTAAGATTCCTTATGTTTGCATGTATCGAAAAATTTAATAAAGTCTGTTAAGTCTTGATTAGAAGACAAACATGGCCCTGTACCCTTTAACGGTTATAGATAATCCTCTCGACTTACTTAGGTACAGAAAAATCAGTGATCTCAGTTACAGTCACTTGAGAAGAAGAGACTTGGTTTCTTCTGCACCAAGACCTGAAAATAGACCATTTGTTTTGGTAGACATAAGAGGACTATTGACATCTACATTTTGATATCGCCTCTGCTGCCAACTCTGTCAGAGCCAGCATAGATAACCCTTGATGGAACCTCATTATGTGTGGTTGTCAGAGCAGTTTTTGTTTTTTGGGGGAGTAATCTGGGAAAATCTGCTGACTGACTGATTAGGTCTGGAAACCATTCTATGAAAGGCCAGAATAGGACAATGAGGATCATTGAGATTTTTCTGAGATGAGATGTTTCGGTGAGTCTGGAACTTCTTGTGAACCTCTCTTATCATTCCAAAGTGAGAAAATGAGTACAACTTTTGTGACCACTCCAGGAGCATGGATGGATGTATGATATTTAGGGCTAAAGCCCAGGCACTGGGGCCAAGAAGGCCATTCAGTGCCGTAATGAAGGTTAAATAAGTTTAATTATGGTAAATGAATGAATGAATTAGTGAAAGAAATGATTCATAAAATTAGACGTGACTAATAAATAAATTAAAAATATGAATTTCAATGAATGGAGTAATATATATTAAAAATAGTTTAATGTCTTTAAAAATCTGTATATGAATTATAATAATTTATCTAAATATTATTAAAAATTTCTATACACTTGCAGACTGCTGGATTAAGGGTCCATTCCATAGGAATGACTTGATTGGAGTGGCTGGATTAGTCTGCTAAACACGTTCAATTTTCTCTGAACAAGCCTTGTCACCAACTTAGTATGGTTCTCTTTGGCCCAAAGAAGAAGGCCTTTCACAGCCTCGCTAAGAGAGGAATGGGTTCCCCTTGTTTGGAAACGAACGTGAAGGCTGTTGTGTTGTCCGAACGTATAGCCAATACCTTGTCTCGGGCTTCCAATGCAAACACTTTGAAGACCCAGGGTTACGGCTTTAAACTCTTTTAGGTTGATATGCCAGGCCTCTGCTGTAATGTCCACATTCCAGAGATCTCTCTGTTCCCTATCAGAGCTCCCCAAGCCAACGTTGGATGTATCTGCATAGAAACTGAGGTCTGGGTTTAGAGGCGAGAGGGACTTTCCTATAAGAAGTCCTTCTTCTGATCTCCAACAACACAGATGTTCATTTATCCCCTTTGGAATCTGGGACACTAAGTCATCCGAGAACTCTTTCCTGTTCCATTTCTAAGAAAGAACTGCAAGACTCTTAAGTGCAACCTCCCAAGAGGAACAAATTGCTGTATGGAGGACAGGGTTCCGAGGAGGCTCACCCAATTCTTGGCTGAGCACTCCTAGAGATATAGGAATTTGTCCATTGTTTGAACACGACTAGTATACACTTTTGGAGGAGGGAAAAGCCTGAAAACAAAGAGTCCAGAGTCGTCCCTTAATAGACTACCCATTGGGATGGAACTAGTTGAGACTTTTGCAGATTGATCAGGAGACCTAACTCTTGTTGAGCCAATGTTAAGTTCTTCTGCAGACATCCCATGCAGCATGAGTGATGTCAAGCAAAGGAGCCATTCGTTGAGATGAAGAGCATGGTGACTCCCACAAGATGGAGCCAACCTACTGGAGGAGAGAGAACCCGAGTGAAAACCTGTGGTACCATTGTGAGACCAAAACAGGGGCACAAAACTGAAATACAGGCAATCCCTTTATGGGGGGGGGTTTCCGTTCTTGGTTGGGTGCTGATAAGCAAAAACCACCATTAACCGAAACCCAGCGATTTATGGCGCTTATGGCGACGAGTTTCTGTTAATGGTGCCAATAACTGAAAGTCAGCCTGTTATGGCGCTGGACAAGCACCATACAACCGGATCACTATAAACAGAGACTGCCGATAACCAGAGACTACCTGTACCTGGCCTCTGAAGACAAACTTGAGATATTTCCTCGACTCAGGATGAATGGGGACATGAAAATATGCATCTTGCATATCTATGGGTATAGATACCATCCACTCCCCTTGATGAATGGAAGCAAGAATCGATCGGTTTGCCTCCATTTTGAATTTTGTCTTCCTTACGAAGGCTTTCAGAGCTGACATCCTGTACTGGCCTCCACCCACCTGATGCCTTTGCTACCACATACAGGCGGTTGTGAAAGCCTTCGGATTGAAGATTTTCCACTCTCTATAGTCTCTTTCAGAACGACAGCAGACACCTCTTTGGCAAGAGCGGAATACTTCTCTGAGCCGAGAGAGTATGTAGTCAATGTGATGGGATTCTTGACTTAGGGTGGTTTGGCAACAACTTCATTCATGGCCTTCTTGGCCGAAGTTGAAAGTACTATACGAGGGAGTTTAGAAAAGACTGAAGGAACACTAATCATCTGGAACATGAATGCAGGTGAAGTCGGGGCTGCTAGTTTGATAAAGTTAGGATAACTTTTAACAAAATACTACAAAAGGGATCCATAAGCAGTCGGGGGTTTTGAATCCTCAGCGATATGATCCTCCTCTCCCGCAGGCACCAGTGCAGAGGGCACTCAGGCGCCAGTGGTTCTGAGGCCAAAGGGAGCTTAGCTGAATTAAGTGGTTCATGCAACAATAGGCACTCGTGCAGCCGAGGGAGCTCATATGCCGATGGGCACTTGTACGCCAGAGGGAGCTTATGCACCGATGGGCGCTCTGACGCCAAAGAGAAATCGGGAAGCACTGCACACTCAGTAGCAGAAGCAAGTGGGCATTCGGGAGCTACTAAAGGATACACAATATTCTATTTTGACACTGGTCACTCAGGTGCAAAAGAGCTAAAAGGAACTATGCGCTCAGGGGCGCATACACTAACTGGAACTGCTTGAGAACCAGAAGTCGACACTGGTGCTAATTGGCACAATGAACCAAAGCGCTTACACTGACCTGGAGAACCTTCAGAGGAAAAAGTCTCTGGACTATCCCAGATACTGCAGGAGGGCTTCAAGTCTTTAACCTTCTTTGTGGGTACCTGAGGAGTGCAAGAAACTTTCTCTGCAGACCTTCTCAGTGCCCTAGATCTATCACTGCCATGCCATGAGCGCCATTTCTTGGGACTGGAAGCATCCAAACTGGAAGATAATTATGTACACTATTCAAGACACCTTTCCAATGGCTGTTTTTCGCCACATGGGAAACACCAACAGGTGCGACTGAGAGGCTGACTGCGTGGGGCAGGCCCCACTAACTTCCCTTTGGCCTCTGGTATAACTTCTTCCAGGTGCGGGGGAGTATGTCAATGACCTCTGCCCAGAGAATCAGCAGGACGGACAGCCAGCTCCTCCACCAATTCTGCACTTTTCTCTCGATTGAGAACAACACGAACTGATTCCCTCAAATGAGCCATAGAGTCAGCTGGCAACTTAAATTTACGTACGAACCTCGCTTTCAGGCTGGCAATGGCAATGGGTTCGGAAACACGGGATGAGAGACTTGGATTAGGACAATACAGAAAAATAACAGGTAGATCTGAGGAGGATTCCAAAGATTCCTGGCTAGCTAAAGATCTTTCATATCTAGCAGTTGGCTTATGTGACCTACTTTTCTCTAATTTGGAAATATGAGAAGACAAAACCTTCCATTGCTTCTCATCCCAGCCAACACATTCAGAACATCGTAATTCTGGAAAGCAACTTTGACCCCTACAGTTCCTACTTACCGTATGTGCGTTGCACTTAGCATATGTCAACTGTGTCCTGCAACCCTTGCTAGTTTCAGGTATATGTCTCTCCTGAGTCAAGACTTCGTTGGTGAAAAAAAGTGAAAAAACTTCAAACGCTTCCCTTGAAAATCAGTTGTGATAGGCAGATCGTGGGGTTGGATGGGTAGGACTAGATAAATTATATAGGTATTATTAATATTAATTTTATTATAAAAATTCCATATTAACGAACATCACCTTAACACTTTACTGCCGACTGGACGTATTTTACGTCGACTTACAAAAGTTTTTTTTTAAATTCGCGGAAAAATACTTATAGGCCTACCAGCCTAAAACTTTTGCATCACGCGCCTTGGGGGATGCTGGGAGTTCACGGATCAAGGTGTTGTTTTGTTTACAATCGTTACGCAGGCGCGCAAGGGCGAATTTCTTTCTTGCCGCACTAAAAAGTATCTGTGACACATTTCGGAAATTATTTCGTCACTTTGACATAATTTTTTTACCATTTTAAATTAGCCGTTACATGGAGTATTATATATGAAAATGTGTGCATTTTTATGTAGAATACAACAAAAAAATACTCATGATTGTAGCTTTTATCAGTTTTGAGATATTTTCATATAAATAACGATGAGTGCCAGAATTTCAACCTTTCTATCAACTTTGACTACCGAAATGGTTGAAAAAAGCAATTGTAAGCTAAAAACTCTTATATTTTAGTAATATTCAATCATTTACCTTAATTTTACAACTAATTGGAAGTCTCTAGCACAATATTTCGATTTATGGTGAATTTATGAAAAAACCTTTTCCTTACGTCCGCGCGGTAACTCTTCCGAAAAAAATCATACGTGCGATTGTGGTAATGTTTGCACCATTTTAAATTAGCCGTTACATAAAGTTTTATATTTGAAAATGTGCGCAATTCCATGCACAATACAACTAAAAACAACCCATGGTTGTAGCTTTTACCAATTTTGAAATATTTTCATATAAAAAATGATAGTGAAAAATTTCATCCTTCGGTCAACTTTGACTCTACCGAAATGGTCGAAAAACGCAATTGTAAGCTAAAACGCTTATATTCAAGTAATATTCAAGCATTTACCTTAATTTTGCAACAAATTGGAAGTCTCTCGCACAATATTTCGATTTATGGTGAATTTATGAAAAAAATTACATTTTCTTTACGTCCGCGCGGTAACTCTTCCAAAATAATCATACGTGCGATTGTGGAAATGTTTGCACCACTTTAAATTAGCCGTTACATAAAGTTTTATATATGAAAATGTGCGCAATTTCATGTAGAATACAACAAAAAATAAATGAAGGTTGTAGCTTTTCTCATTTTTGAAATATTTGCATATAAATCACGATAAATAGAAAAAACACGTTCGGTCAACTTTGACTCTACCAAAATGGTCGAAAAATGCAATTGTAAGCTAAATCTCTTACAGTCTAGTAATATTCAGTCATTTATCTTCATCTTGAAACAAATTTGAAGTCTCTAGCACAATATTTAGATTTATGGTGAATTTAAAAAAAAAAAATTTTCCTTCCCTCCGTGGAATATTTGCTCCGTTTCATATTAGGCATTTCATAGAGTTTTATATATGAAAATGTGTGCAATTTCATGTAGAATAAAACGAAAAATATTTGAAGGTTGTAGCTTTTCTTATTTCCGAAATAATTGCATATAAAAAATATATAAAAAAAATTCGACATTCGGTCAACTTCAACTCGTCAGATATGGTCGAAAACTGCATTTGTAAGCTAATACTCTTACAGTATAGTAATATTCAATCATTTGTCTTCATTTTGAAAGAAATTGGAAGTCTCTACGACAATATTTAGATTTTATGGTGAATTTTGAAAAAAATATTGTTTACGTCCGAGCGTTACGAATTCATGCATTATTTTGTGATAATATTTTCTCTGTGTTGCTTTTATCGTTTTACAATGTGTTATATACCAAAGTGATTGCAATTTAGTGTACATTACAACGAAAAAAAAGTAACTTGTTACCTTTAACCGTTTTGCGCACAGCGCAATTTGAATACAATTATATATTTAATTTTGTTTTTGCGCTATCATATATCGCATTATTCATATATGATAATTATAATTTTTTTCATTCTGATGGTTGCATACTAAACTTCAGCCAATGACAAAAAAAAGGAGCCAAAAATGAACTCTTAATCTTGAAAACTAAGCGCGCTGTGATTTTTTGAAAAAAATATTTTTTCCGCTTCCGTGCTCACTCTGAAACACCTCCGGCACTCGGGAGACATTTTTTTTTTTACCGCTTCGGCGTTTAAGGGTTAATATAATTTATCTAGCCCAATTTACAACCACATTGAAAAGAAGGAGGGAATCTGAATAAAATTTCCCTTTTGGGCAGAATAGGAGGAACCAACCTAATCAAATTAAAGGAAAAGGAAGAAAAAGAAAAATAATAAAAGGACATAAAAACAACAAAGAAATATAAACCATATGCTGAGTTCATAGCTCAACCCAAGTCTAAGATACTAAGAACTCTCTAAATCTCCCACCATAATGCAGCCGAACTACAGTAGTAAAGATCAAAGAGTAAGTGCATAGTCAGTCCATCTGTATGCGGTAGGTAAAGGACAAAGAGTAACTGCATAGTCAGTCCGTCTGTACAAGTCAGATAACCAACCAAGTGACAAGTCAGGACAACATTTAGGACAGCAAGGCTACACCCTGATGACTTCAATAATCACTAAAACCACCAGCGACCCCTGCTCTTTCACGAATGTCTGGCGCTGAGATAAAGGAGTAGGTTATTTTCCCGAATGAGTGCCTGGACTGCCTGGGGGCGATTCAAAGCTAGGCGAACATTGGGGGTGTATCAACGCAACCCAAAGTCGCCAGCAGCAATATCGTCTCATGAGCAACTCTTGACTCGAGCTTTTTGGTGCCAAGAGAAAGGAGCGCAGAGCGAAAGGCAACTCAGTCACGGAGGATGAGTGCCTGACAGTCCAAACTGGTCTCATGTTAAGCGATCATCAGTGTGTGTAACAACAAAACTGATTTCATCAACAAGAAACTCAGCTACTAAATGTCGCCTGATCTCGCGTGAGTGTCTGACTCCAAGAAAACAGGAGAGACAAAAAGCAGATGGTGAACAAGTCACCAAATGACAGCATAAGACCCATTGACTAATTCACTGTCCAGACAGGCAATGGAAGAAGCATGAGTCATCAGGACAGGCGAACCAGTGGCTAGTCCTAAGTCAGCATTGACTTTGAGAAGTGTAGTCACCAGTGCCGACAACCCAGTGGCTGATCCAATATCAGACTGACAATGGAAGCAGCGTGAATCATCAACGTGGCCAGTCTTTATGTCATCAAAAACACCTATAAATACCAAACTGCCTAATTTCCATTATAACTAAATCAAAAAAACTCCAAAAGTTATAATGCAAAAAAAAATAAAAAAAATAAAAAAAACAACAACAACAACAAAAATAAGATACGGGTAGCAACAAAATGTAAAACAGGAAGACTGCCTAATTCTCCTGACTGACGACCTATCTTGCCGTCACCAACAGACCCAAAGAACGCAGGTCACCTAGAACTAGAGATACATCCCTCAAGTAAAACGAGGCAAAAACAGAATTAGAACAACAAGTCATTGCCTCAAGTACCTTGGTGACAAAGACGTTCTTCATAAAAGCTACAGATGTAGCGACTGCTCTAATACTGTGTGCTTTCCGCCCCTGGCCTTCATGGGCAACCGAACCGCCAGTTTTAACAATAAGATCTCTGGGGAAAAAGGAAACACCAATTCTTTGACAAGTCTCTTGACATTTCGGGTTGATGCAAACAGATGACGGGGACAACCCTGAATGTCCTTCGTGCGACGTAAATAGCACAAGAGCACTCTAACAGGGCAAAGAACTAATTCCTCATTCAAATTATCAACAAAGTCAATTAACCACTTCAGAATGAAAGAGCTAGGAATGGGAGTATCAGACGATTCAGTCTTAGCGACAAATTCGGGAAGGTATGACAAAATCATATCTTGTCTAGATCTGGCAACCAGAAAAGTGAGTGCTTGCAGTTCACCCACCCTCTTGGCTGTAGCCAGTGAGACAAGGAAGAGTGTCTTAGAAGAGAGGTCCCTAAAATCGGCCGTATTCAGAGGCTCAAACGGAGGGAACATCAAGGCTTGAAGGACTTTAATTATTAATGTCCCATATTGGAGGAGAACACTGCGGACTGGGTCTAGATAGGGAAAACGATCGAATCAAATCTCAAATGACATTAAAGATTTCAGGGAACCTCGCCTTAAAAGCATACGAAAGCATCGACCTATAACCCTTCATGGACGAAGGTGACAGGCCCGTCATGATGTACATGAACTAAAAACTCCACTATTTTTGGTAAGGAAGGTCTAGAAATTGAATGCCCTTGAGACCTACACCAACGTCTGAAAACCGACCATTTAGCTTGATAATTTACTCTAGTTGATTGTTGTCTGGCAAGAGCCAACTGTCGAGCCACTCTGGAGGAGAACCCTTCATGCTTGGAGAATCTCCTGACAGTCTCCAAGCATGAAGATGAAGCATGTGGAGCCTCTGATCACCTTCACTTTGAAGAAGACTGACCTTACTAGAGCTAACTGAGAAAATGCATATGCTTGAAGGCCCTCCGAGTCCTGCAACACAGTGTCGGTCCCTGCACTCTGGGGAAACTGGTAAGGGGCGAAGAAGATCTGGCAACAAAAATTCTTTAGGGTGGCAAACAGATTGACTGTGACCGGCCACTTCTTTCTGAGGCTGTCAAAGACTTCCTGGCAGTGTCCATTCCGACCCTTGAACTTCATTTGGTCTCGACAAAGCATCTGCTAAGACATTGTGATGGCCCCCGGATAAACTCAGGGACCAACGTAATCCTCCTGTCTCCGCCCAACACAGGATTGATCGGGCTTCTTGAGTGAGAAGGTCCGACTGTGTACCTCCTTGGTTTCTGAAGTACAAGACTGCTGTAGTGTTGTCGATGAAGATCGCTACAACAGACTTCAACAGCTAATCCTGAAATGAAAGGAGGTCTAGGTACAATGGCCTTAGTTCCCTCCAATTTACTGACATGATCCTCTCTTCCTCTGACCAAAGGCCCAAAGCAGCTTCGGAGCCCAGATGCGCACCTCAACCTTGATCCGAGGTGTCTGACCAAATTAGGTCTGGCAGAACTGAAACAAGAGATGTCCCTGACTCGAGGCGATGAACTTGCATCCACCAACGGAGATCCTTCTGACATTGTGGAGAGGAGGCAACTATTGCGTCCTTGGACACGAAATCCCATGGCTGGAGAAGGGTCGACTTAAGGAACCTAATTCTGAGATGACCTCCGGGAACCAGTTGGATGAGTCCTCCAAAGAGACTGGCCGCATAACAGGGGGCAGAAATTCTTCGGCCAGACTTAGAAGTTTGTCTATCCATTTCTGTGAGGGAGAAGCCCTCAAAATCTGGGAATTCAAAACAATCCCCAGGTAAGTCATGATCTGGCAAGGGATTAGATTGGACTTGTCGAAGTTGACCAAATGCCCAATTCAACATTTCTCTAGAGAGTCAGCCTGGACTAGCCAACCGTCCAGATACCGATGCATCCTTACTCTTAACTGATGCACAATAGCCAAAACAGCAGCCATCGCCCAAGATAATACCTGTGGAGCAGTGGTGAGAACGAAACAAAGGGTCTTGAACTGGGAAAATCCCAAGTCTGTGAAAAACCACAGATAAGGTCTGCTCTTTGAATGGATGGGGATTTGCAGATAAGCATCCTGCAGATCGATGGAAGTCATCCAGTCCCCCTTCCTGACAGATGGAAGAACAGTCTGAACCGTCTCCATCCAGAACTTGGACTTTAGAATGAACTTGTTCAGGACCGAAAGATCTAAGATGGGGCGCCAAGTACCCAAGGCCTTAGAACCACAAACACCCGTAAGTAAAACCTGGGAGAAAGAGGAGCTCGCTCAATGGCATCTTTCTCCAAGAGGGCCAAAAGCTCCTTCTCCAAGGCTTGACCCCTGATTGAGTGAGGGGAATAACTGCTGAACTCGAGAGGATGATTGGAAAGTGGAGGGCTCAAAACAAAAGTGACCTCATAACCTACCTTCAGGACCTCCACCACCCAAGCATCCACAGCTCTCTCCTGCCAAGCTGATCAATGACGAGAGAGACAAGCTCCTACTGTGGTCTCCGGGCGAGGTAATGACACCTACTTCCGAAAATTTTTACGCCCAAACAAGGAAGAAGAAGAAGGACCTCCTGGAGGTTGAGCTCTTCCTCTGCCCTTAGATCCATGCCAAGAACCTCTCCTGTGTTTCAAAGGGTGAGTGCAAGAGAAGGAAGCCACAGTGCCAGAAACCTGAGATGTACTCGGGAAAACAAGCCAGAGAAGGAGGAGGTTGTTGAGCTGGAGCAGAAGGTGCAAGTCTGGCAATTAACTTTCGTTTAATCCTTTTAGAAAGGGGAGGAAAACCTGAGGAAAAGGCTCTTAATAAGGCCCAGTGAGCTTGGGAAGAGGCATCACCTTTATGTGCCTTCAAAACCTCAGAAAGCACAGACAAAAATGGGAACCGCTGAAAGGAGAAGAGGACAATAAACGATTTCTCTGAATCTCCAAAACAGAAGAGGGTAACTGCGCCAAATACAGGTTACGCCTTAGAGAAATGAGAAAGGCCTGCTTAAAAGCAGCAAGCTCGTTCTGATATACAGAAGCAATTGAAACAGACAAGCAAAATTTCTCAAAAAGAGCAGCAGCATCAGGAGGAGCAAACCCGGAGTCCTTGACTTGCAAGGAGCTCATAACAGAATCCATGGCAATAAAGTCTTCGACCGAGACCAAGACCGAAGCCTTGGAAAGCAAAAGGTTAACCCGAAAGTCGGACAAAATCAGGAAGTATCATCCGCCCCCAGATAAACTCCTCTCCGGTGTCATAGAAGAGAAGAGAGCTTCCTCTTCCCTTCCCCGATCACCTATTTAGCAGCAACGTCCGCCCTCACTCTTGCAAACCTCTGAGCAAGGGAAAACGTCAAAAATTCCCGCGACCGGGAAGACCCATCAAGAAAAATCCCTTCCGTAATAGTACACCAAGGCAGAGGCTGCTTCTGCTCTTTAGGCCTCGCCTGAGGAGGAAAACTCAAAACTAAATAAAAAAGTTTCTTGAACTCGACATCATGAACACCATTCTACAAAACACCAATAATATCACACGAATCCACGTCGTCATCATCTTCGTCAGATCCTAACAGTGAAACTTCCCCGCAAAGTAACATCCTGATGACTAGCTGTCTTGGGTCTAACACTAATACGCCTCCCTCCTTCTCTTAAATAAGCGCCCTTTGGCACTGTTACAAGACTAACAGGGGACACATTGGGTAAAGAATCATCAGGCACCTGCCCAGACCAGATCCCCCCTTCGTTACGACGGGGTTCACAAGCCAGGGTATCTGTCGCACCGTTACCCAGGGTGCTGTCAACAGATACCTGACGAAGAGCTGAAATTGAATTTAAAAAATAGTTTGACATACCAGTAAAAGCTGCTTCAAAATTTTCTGACAGTTTGTTAAACTTTGCTGAAATGTCTCTATCTAAACTATGCTGTAATGTTGCAAATTTCTTATTCCAACTAATTTCCAGCGCCAAAAACCGAGTCAAAATCAGAAACAACTTCATTAGTTATTGGTTGTACCGAAACCAAAGAACCAGAACCATAGGTGCACAAGTCAAGGAAATCATTAGATACAGGTCTAGCTACCGATTTCTCTTTCTCCTAAAGCAATCTTTTATGTTGCACGGTTCTTTGATGCTTAACATACGCTGTCATATCTACTTCAGATCAAGACTTACATAAGTCGCAATGAGGCATCAAGACACAAACCTGTCCACAACAAGAGTTACAAATGTCATGGGGTTCATACTCTGCTATTCATCCTTGTCCCACAAGCTGGGCAATTCCTGATGTTGCTAGAAGGAAGAGTTGAATCATCTTGACTATCCATCGAACAGATCACGTAAATCTAGGTCGCGCAAAAGCACATTAAAATAAAATATATGCAACAATAGCAACAAAAGTTAACTCACTAATTTTGTGATTTCATAAATGGTCAATAACATAAAGCCGTATTAACAAATAATGAGGGCTTTAAAGGCACAAAACGCTTCAGAAATTTATAAAGAGCGGCCGTGATGTAAACAACATGGGCACTCGTTAAAAACTGACTTTCAAGGGAAGGTTTTGTAAGTGTCAACAGCAGTGTTACCACT
Organism: Macrobrachium nipponense; assembly: GCF_015104395.2. Taxonomy (NCBI): domain Eukaryota; kingdom Metazoa; phylum Arthropoda; class Malacostraca; order Decapoda; family Palaemonidae; genus Macrobrachium; species Macrobrachium nipponense. Next base: position 121,461,810 of record NC_087202.1, read on the forward strand.
GGCGGACACAGTAGGAAATAACAGGGTTGCCTATGTGGTAAATTTTGGTCTGATTTTTGAGGATTTAGGACTAGATAAATTATACAGGTAATGTTTACTAATATGCAAATTTTTAAAGAGCTGCTTCTCACAATCTTTGTCGGAAGCCAGCAGAAATTAACTGAGCTCATTTGCTAAGTTGTTTACCTTCTACCCCTGCTGGTACTAGAAATTCTTAGCTACATACATAATTACTTGGTAAGTTACTTCCTTAAATACATAAATCTGACCTGTAAGCAATCCATGCCACGCAAATTTTGTCTCAATTATGTTTTAAGTGTTTTCATTCTTTTTTTTACATAACAAAATCTTAGCTTCCCAAATATGATGAGGATCAATATTAAGCCTAGTATTAAATCCGCTTAAGGATCTTATACACTATTTTAATTTCATTACAGTAATGCAACTGTTCTGGGGTAGAACTTGAGTTTTTATTCATCTTTCAAGCTGAGGTGGAAAAAAATAAATAAAACAAAATAACTTCTATACACCAATGTGAGTTTGCACATAAAACTATTACAAGTACCTTCAATAACTAGTAAATATTGCTCACAAGGAGTCACTGATTATTACAAATTTTTTATCCATAATTCAATAACTAGAATGAATTAATTTTCATAACTATGATTAAAATATTCAATAAAAACAACCAACTTAAAATTATAGTTCAATGGCCAGTACAGTGAGAGGATGAGTGCCAAGAATATCAATTTAGGATCAATGACTACTTTAAAGAATAGTAGACCAGTTTCTAAGACACCTTCAAGCCACAGGGTATCTCTCAACTTCCTACAACAGACTGTGAATGTTGAGATGTCTGTGGCCAAGATTGCTTTCTTTGATTAACCGACTGAATGTGGTTGTTGAACGAGAAGATGGCAGGCAATAATCAGGCTTTTTTATGTAATAAAGAAATACGTAGTATATTTATGCCATTACTGTTTTTTCAGTATGTGGGGAAGAGGATAGTCACTCAACAATACAATACAATCTTTTTCATGTTTAACAGAGTTATTTATTTTATATGCATTTAGATGAAACAATTCTTGCAAAATTCATAAAATCCCAAACTTTTTTATTAAGAAGTAATGATGCAAGGTTCTTCAAAGGAAAGAAAAAACCTACTAGTGTATGGTGAAATAGTAATGTAATCACATTTGTCTCTAACATTGTATATTGTACATTCTCCTCAAGGCTCAGAGCTAATGTGATTAGATAATACAATTAAGAGAACAATTCAAAATTCATGTAACCTAAGATGAAGAAATTTCTTTAGCTAAATGGATTCCATATACTAAAGTACAGTATTTACAAAACCCACGAGTAATGATCATCTGATGGACATCACAAAAACTGAACTACCCCAGAAGAAACACCTATTACATAATAGCTGTTACAAATGAGAAAAGGCTTAAGGTGATATAAAAAAACAAGAACTGAAAATGCTACATACGACAAACTTGAGAAAGATGAACCATGCTACTTACGGATATCAATTCTCTGCTGAAGAGAAAGCGTACATGGGTTTCGAGAGACCAATTTAGTTAAAGTGGTTGCTGCCAAGTACTGGGAGTATGATGACTGAGCCCGATCCAGTAACATTTGGCACTGAGTGAGTGTAGCAGCACTTCGACCCGACTGGAATTCCACCAGGGCCTTTTCTGCTTCTTGTCGTCGCACGCCATCACTTGCTTCATGGAGCTGTTTACACAACAACTCTAGCTTCACCACCTCCTAAAATAGAGAGAATAAACAAAAAGCTATACAAGCAACTTGAAGAAAAATGACTGCTGGAAATATCAAAGTTTATTATGAAAGAATTTTCTTCCCCTCAACTTCATCAACTTTGATGTCTGTCGATAAAGGGGGAGAAAACATATTTGCCAATGCAGGCAGTCCCCGGCTTACGACAGGTTTGGCTAATAACATTCCGAGGTTACAACAATTATATTCATCAGAAATTATTTCCAAATTTACGACGCACGTTCCAGGGTTACAGCGCTTATGACTCCAAAATTGCAAAATTATCAATATTTGAAGATTTTTTAAGAGAAAAATGCAATAAATATGCATTTACAGTTTTAATACACCCAAAGCATTAAAAGTAAGGTTATTCTTAGGATTTTTTATGATTTTCCAACTTACGACATCTCAAGAACGGAACTCCCATCGTAAGCTGGGGACTGACTCTACAGAGAAAGAAAGAAAGAAAAAAAAGTTATACTTCGACTTAAAAACTCATCATATAATGAAAAATGAACTTGTCTCATATAAGTAAAGTATCTATATATCCATTTATGCCAAATAGAAGCAAGAAAATTCACTCAGAATTGAGTTATAACTTTTATTTGCCATTAGCTGATTTCCAAACCAAAACACATACCACTACGTTAGTATCTTATAATACAATAATAATACAGGGTACTTATGGGAGCTTTGGTGCTGACGCTCGAGCCACTGGAGCCTCTGCGCCAAATGGTATAAGGTGCTAATGTGCGCCATCTAACTCTTGTGATACGAGCTTATGTCATGCTGAAGTGAGCACTTCTGCTGGAAGGGAGAAATGTTCACAACCTCTGCATCAGCTTAGATGCAATGCCCTCCTTGCAGAGGAGACATGAGAAACATCTCAGAAAAATCTTCTAAATGTATTGCCAAAGCGAGTACAGGCAGCCCCCCAGTTATCGGGGACTCAGTTATTCCTGATCCGGTTTTATGTGGCTAGTCTAGTGCCATAACGGAACAAGTTCTGGTTATCAGCGCAATAAGGCACAAATCACTGAGTTTCAATTAATGGCAGTTTCCACTTATCGGCACACCCCCGGGAATCGAAGCCAAGCCAAAAACATTGATCTGTACAAGAAAATGCAGTACTATTTCTTCTGTTATCATAAATTTCGATAACATCAAATAAATTATGAGCAATGGCGTCTGTACAGATTCCATGAGTCACATGACAGGAAGGTATGCTTACACGGCCTTCACTGCGAGCAGAAACATGAGAGAGCATACATGTTTGAGTTTCACCTCTGTTTTTCCTTGTTTTGGCAAGAATTTCATCATGCCAAAGAGGAAAAGACAAGCAAAACATCTCGCTAATGTACGAAAGAAGAAAATTCGCTTTAAAAAAAAAAGAAGTTCAAAAGATCATAATGTCTGCGATATTAACAGAGTTAGTGAAGGAGAGAGTGTGTGTGTATGTGTTGCGTAAGTGGCCCTTCTCGCCTGACACAGTGCCCCAGGCTACAATCTTTGAGCAAAGGGATCTTCATTTATGATTAAATTATGATAAATAAGTTTTGGTTTATTAATACCCAAAAAGGAATATGATATTGTTATGATACAATAAAGTTTCATACATACTTACCTGGCAGATATATACATAGCTATCGACTCAAAGGAGCGAATGAGGTCGTGCAAATCTTTATCATTCGTCAAATCTAATCCCCTGTTTCTGAAGACTGCTGAAAGCATACTTCTGTACCCCTTAATAGTTGGTACAGAGAGATGCGACTTTTCCCTCAGGAAAAAAAAGGAAATCCGCAATTTCGGTTACAGAGGTATTGGAAGAGGACAGCTTCTTCGACCTGCACCAGTTTCTGAAAACTTCCCACTTCGATTGGTACACTCGCCTAGTAGATGTTCTGCGGGCTCTAGCAATTGCGCTTGCCGCTTTGCGAGAAAACCCTCTCGCTCCCGACAAGTCTTCGATAGTCGAAAGGCAGTCAGAGCAAGAGCGAATAGATTTTGATGGTACCTCTCGAAGTGGGGTTGTTTGAGCAGATCTATCCTGTTTGGAAGAGATCTGGGGAAGTCCACTGTCCACTCCATCACCTCTGTGAACCAAATTCGGGATGGCCAATATGGGGCTATCAGAGTCATCTTGGTTCCCTTCGAGGCCACAAACTTTCTGACTACTTCCCCAGTATCTTGAATGGGGGAAAAGCGTACACATCTAGCCCTGACCAGTCCAGAGAAGGGCGCTCTATTGCATAAGCCCTGGGATCTTCCACTAGGCGCAAAATGTATCTATCCTTTTGGAGGAAACGTGGCGAATAGATCTACCTGCGGTTTCCCCCAAAGATACCAAACGCTCTGACAGACTCGAGTGGAGGGTCCATTCTGTAGGAAGGACCTGGAACCTCCTGCTCAGTCTGTCCGCTCTCACGTTCCTCTCCCCTTGGACGAATCTTGTTAGAAGAACCATGTTCCTTTGATTCGGCCAAATCAGCAGATCTCTTGCTAGTTCGTATAGGGCGAGAGAGTGAGTTCCTCCTTGTTTTTTGACATAAGCCAGAGCGGTTGTATTGTCGGAGTTTATCTGTATTACTTTGTCTCTGACTATGTGCTCGAAGCTCTTTAGCGCGAGGTGAATTGCAAATAGCTTTCTTGCAATTTATGTGCCATGACACCTGCTCTTCCGACCAGGTGCCTGACACTTCTTTGGACACTAAGGTCGCACCCCAACCTGTCTCCGACGCGTCTCAGAACAATGTCAGGTTTGGGTTCTGTACTTCCAAGGATACTCCTTTGTTTTCTTCTAAGGGGTCAACCACCACCTCAATTGATCTTTTATTTCCGATGAGATTGGAAACGTGTTCGAGAGCTGTCCTGTCTTCCAGCTCCAACTGCTTCTCAGGAAGAACTGAAGCGGACGGAGATGTAATCTTCCTAAAGGAAAGAACTGTTCAAGCGAGGAAAGGGTCCCCAGAAGGCTCAACATTCCCTCGCTGAAGTACGCTCTTCTCTAGAAGCCTCAATACTGTGGCACAGCCTTTCCTTATTCTCTCTTGAGACGGAAACACTCGAAAACCCCGAGAATCCATCTGAATCCCCAGATAGACTACGTTCTGGCTGGGGACCATCTGAGATTTCTCGAGGTTCACGATTAATCCAAATCTCTTCGTCAATTTCCAGGATTGTTGACAGATCCTCCAAACACTGCTTTCGAGACCTGGCCCTGATGAGCCAGTCATCCAGGTATAGGGAGACGTTTATCCCTTTTCATGTGTAGATTGTTTTTTGACACATTTTTCATCAAGTCTGTAAAGACTTGGGGAGCCGTAGATAGGCCGAAACACAGGGCCCTGAACTGATAGATTCTTCCATCGAACATGAAACGAAGGAATTTCCTCGACGAATGGTGAATGGGGACGTGGAAATATGCGTCTTGAAGATCTAGGGACGCCATCCAATCTCCTTGACGGAGAGCTGCAAGTACTGAGCAGACGTTTCCATGCTGAACTTCTGTTGTTCTACGAATTTGTTCAGCGAGCTTACATCCAGTACTGGTCTCCATCCCCCCCGAGGCTTTCGCTACGAGAAACAAAGCGATTGTTAAACCCCGGAGCTGTGATCCAGTACCAGTTCTATTGCTCTTTTGTCCCACATCTGTTCCACCATCTGACGAAGAGTATCCATCAGAACAGGGTCCCTGTATCTGGCGGACAGTTCCCTCGGTGATGTTGTCAAGGGGGGCCTGTCCTTGAATGGGATATAATAACCCTTTCTGATTATTGACATCGACCAAGGATCGGATCCTATGTCTTCCCATGCTCCCGCAAAGAACTGTAACCTGGCTCCTACAGGTGTCTGGAGGAAAGATTTCTCATTTTCCCTTCTTAGAGGGACGGAAGGCAGATCTTCCCCTTCTCTCCGTTGTCTTCCTTCTGGCGATGGATCTAGCCTGAGGGCCTCCTCGAAAGGGCTGCTGTTGCTGAGCTGGCCTAGTAGCTTTCTCTCCTCACTGGCCACAGGTCTATTCTTCCTTGAGGATTGTCTTAGAAGATCTTGAGTGGCCTTCTCAGTTAGTGAATGAGCAATGTCTCTCACCAACTGAGAAGGAAATAAATGTTCTGAGAGAGGCGCAAACAATAAAGCGGATCTCTGCGAAGGAGAGACGGCCTTCGTGAGAAAAGCACTTCTTTAGTATTCCCGAACCAAAGAGGGAGCATACTTCCGCCGATCCATCTTGAACCGCCTTATCAATGCATGCAAGGATGCTATGTAAGGTTTCGGGGTTTAGTTGTTCCTTTTCATGGGACTTCTTAGCAATAACCCCAAGGGACCAATCCAGGAAGTTAAATACTTCTAAAGTGTGGAAAAGTCCCTTGAGGAGATGGTCCATTTCCGAAAGACCCCATGTTGCCTTAGCTGAATTTAAGGCATGTCTCCTCGAGGAGTCTACGAGACTCAAGAAGTCTGACTCAGCCGAAACGGGCAGAGCAAACAATCCCATATTCTCTCCCGTTTCGTACCATATGCCTCTCCTACCCGATAGTTTAGCGGGAGGCATGCAAAAGACTGTCCTTCCTAACTCCTTCTTTGTCTTGATCCAGGAGTCAAGAGATTGTAGGGCCCTTTTCATAGAAATGGCCGGCTTCATTTTCAGAAAAGATGAAGATTTGTGCTGCTTTTCGTGCTAGAAAAAAAGAGAGCACGGAGAAGGAGGAGCGGCTGGAGTCAAGGCATCTCCATATTCTTCTAAGAGAAGAGAAGAAAGAACTTTATAATTTGAAAGTCCTTCCTTGTTAGTGATTTCGTCCTCCGAGACGTCTTCTAAAATAGGCTCGGAAGGAGAAGGCTCTCTTCTCTCATCTGTCTCCTCCTTTGATCTCTTCCTTTCCGAAGAAGAAGCACTTCTATTAGGAGAGGGACTAAGAGTAACTCTCTCTCTACGTCTATCATTAGGCGAGTCGTGCATAACCGTTTTACTCCTTGTAGAATCCTGTCGGATATCAAGCTCTTCATGAGGAGAATGCGCCTGGCGTTTAGCAGGAGTATCTCGCTGAGAATACTCCTGGTGCCTGGTAGGAGTATCGTGTTTGGAATACTCCTCGCGCCTGGCAGGAGCAACACGCTTCGAATACTCCTGGCGTCTGGCAGGCGCATCGCGCTCCGAATACTCCTGGCGCCTGGTAGGAGTATTAAGTTCCGAATACTCCTGGCGTCTGGTAGGCGCATCGCGCTCCGAATACTCCTGGCGCCTGGTAGGAGTATTAAGTTCCGAATACTCCTGGCGCCTGGAAGGAGTATTAAGTTCAGAATACTCCTGGCGCCTGGGAGGAGTATCGAGATCAGAGTACTCCTGTCGCCTGGCAGGCGCATCTCTTTCCAAATACTCCTGAAGTTTGGTAGGAGTATCACACATGGAAGGCGCATTCCGTTTGAAGAGTATATTGCGCCTAGCAGGCGCTTTACTCCTATCAGGAGATCCCTCTTCTCCATTTGGATCTTGTTGCTTGGATGAAGTTCCAGTTCTTGAACGGTCTACAGGAGACTCAGGCTCTTTGCGCCTACTTGGCGCCAGACGCTTGGCAGGAGTTACTTCCTTTTCCAATTCTCTCCTGCCTAACGCACCGCTTCCCCCAGAGATGGTCGCCTGTGCGACACCTCCCCTGGAAGGTTCGTTGCGCCTGACAGGAGATCGGTATTTGGATCTCTTAATCGGAAGCCTATCATCCTTCTTACGAGTAGGCTCTTTAGAAAGTACTCCTACCAAAGACGCTAATTGCTCCCTGTACATTCACCAAAATTCTCTTGGTCGAAGGCTCATTCGAACATGAGAGGGAGATCTGGAAGGCGCTCGAGGATCTCTTACAGTCCAAGGATACAACTGCTCCTTAGCCTTCTTTATTACCGAAGACGCATCTTCTTCAGAGAAGTGCTCGGGGCTAGAATTGAGCTTAGGTTCTTTCCAATTCCGTTTCAGCGGACGTGAAAGCTTAGACTCCTTCCATCCTCTCTCGGAGAAGGCGAACTAGATGACAAAAAGCACTCTCGTAGGATGCTTTTCCTATAGCTGTCCCTGGCAGTCTGAGATGTAATAGATTCTGCCGAAGGGACGCCTGATCGTTGGGGATTCTCCACGACCCCCGTACGGCTTTCGACTTTCCTTCTCCTCTGGGCCAGGGAGCTTGGAAGAGGTCTAGACCTGGGAGCGTCGCAGAGACGACCAGACGCCCCCTCCACTACACTGGGGACACTAAAATCATTTGAGCACCCACATTCACTTCTCTTACCTTCCAATGCTGCCATTTTTTCCTGCATTTCTGAAGGGAAGCTCTGAGTTTCCGCCATTTCTGAGGCAGAATCAGAGGGGTTAACAACTTGTGAACGGGCTGAAATAGAATGGGCATAATTATCAGAAGCAGCAGCTACTGAACTAGATAAAAGTTCACGAGATTTAGACATTTTTCGGCTTTTGTAAGCCGCCTTCCTCTCTCTATCTTTCTGTAACTTCTTCAAGTAAGAAGTTAGATTCTTCCATTCTTGCGCACTCAGTTTCTCACACTCATTACACGTATTCTCAAATGAGCATTCAACCATTCTACAACCACTGCATGCAGTGTGAGGATCTACCGAAGCTTTCGGAATCCTCACCTTACAGCCCTCATTCACACACACACTGAAACTAACACTAGAATCAGACATATTCACGAAATCAAAGCCAAGTCCAAAAAAAACAGTCCACGATAGCGAATGCCAAACAACAATCCAAGTACGTCACCAAAAATCAGTCGAAAGATGATCAAAAGCATTGTGAAAAAAGAATTCCAGTCAGGAGGAGGAAATAACAACAATGTTGATACCACCGGCGACAGAGAGAATCTGATTAGAAAACGGGAATGGTTCCTAGTCCTGCACCCAGAGCAGGGCGGTAGATCACCTGACCTACCTGTAGCAAGTGCCGCGAAATTGGAATTTCTGTCGGGGACGACAGTCGATAGCTAGGGTAGAATATCACGACAGGCCAACCCTCATCACGGTGGACGGGTCTTATTCACTCGATATTTAATTGGTGAAACATGAATACAATTGCAACTCTAAGCATACCATTTAAAAGACTGAAGTTTCGTCAACATATTGTGATATATGAAAGCCCCATACGAATTAAAATAAGCATGTGAGCTCTTCGTAAAATATGTTTTCAAGGCAGTTTTGAAATACAATATGGCGGCTACGTTTTGCATGGACGGTTTCTCATCAGTGACGGCCACCATCTTTCAGCCTTCCCAGCACTCATTTGAACAATGTTAGCGTATGTATGTAACGTTTATTGATCTTACTCAAGATTGCAGTTGTAATCAGCACAATAAAACAACATTTTTGTTGCCTATATTAGTGAAAGTATGAAACTTGTTATTCCCGGGGTTATGGTTGGAACTGAATTCATTCTTACCTCGTAATCAGTGGTTTTATCCTTACTGCCATCACAACTGAAACTCCACAGTGCTTACTTGATTGTAATTATACACATTTTGGTCTTAATTCACTCCACAGTGCACTCGAACCACATTGCTGTTCGTGTTTCCTAAGCACTCACTCCGTAAACAAAGTTACGAGCAGCAGACGACAACACTGATTATGAGATGCAAAGCTTTATTCCCTTAATTGTTTACTTTACTCAATATTTAGTTTAACTCTACTTCAAATGTTTATTTAATTCATGTCCATTATCCCTTTTTTGCAACCAAATTAACCCCCCAAAATTACAAATGTTTCGGATGTATACTTACGAGCAGACGACTGAGAAAAAATGGCTCATCGTTGCCAATCTAGTGGAGCGTCACACATACGCCGATGCATTTACAAACTGTTTCGATGAATTCTAGTTGTCATAGTAATGCAGTAATGATAAAATTGCTCTAATATGTATATATACTACAAATAGATACGCTAATTTCACTTATTTCCCCGGTTTTGTGTAAGTCTTATACCTAGTTTGGAGGGTAAACACATACAATTGACAACACTGATAAACAATTGAAGAGCGCAAAACGCCGCAAAGAATGCCGTAGTCCCTTGAATAAGTACGAATAAGTGCTGGTAAGAGGTGGGTTTACGATTGTTGTGATGAAAGTGCCCCAGCGTCTATGGGTACAAGTGGTGTGCAGATTTAGCACATGAAATGGGAAGTTTGTTGACACAAGCGACTCCGTAAACATCAAGATAGCGTCAATCTTCGAAACATTTTTAGTTGTAAGTAAAAATTTCTAAAGCGTTTGGTGAGATTTCCACTATTTAAATCTTAAAATTTGGCCTTAATTTCTAACTTTGGAGAAAATACTTACTTCGAAAGGAGAGTAGAGGTCTTTAGCTCCGTTTCTCACCAACAACAAGTCGCGACTGATGCCCATCTCCGGTGTCAGGACGCGTTATAATGTACTTTTTCGGAGGGTGGCTAGCGTTGATTGTAGGTGGCCTGCTTGGCCTGCTGTGATATTCTACCCTATGTATATATCTGACTGGTAAGTTGAATGTATGAAAATTTTTTTTTTTTTAAAATGTATAGTAATCATGATTTATTAACATTGTAAAACAATATAAAATTTATAGTAATCATGATTTATTTACATTGTCTTTGTAAAAATACAAAGAAAAACTTTGAACGCCCATATCTCAAAACTATACTTATTGACCTACAAATTTTATCTTTTCCCTCAGGTTTACAGCTATAGCATTGGAATTTGGTATATAACTTAGAAAGACATTATAAAAAAAATAAAATGAAGCCCTTTTTCCCAACTTTTGTTTCTTTTTTTTTCCCTTAATTTTTTTCCTGGTTTCTAAAGGGTTTATTTTTTTACCATAATGAAAAAATTCATATCTAGCAAAAAATTACTTAGAAAAAAAACTTTTGATTGGAGGTCTACATCAGGTCTATACAGTTGTGCCTGTTACGAAATTAATCCGTTCCGAAGCGACCTTTATAACCTGATTTTTTTTGTCTCTAGAACTACGTTTTACATGTAAATTCCCTAATTCGTTCCAAGCCCTACAAAAACACCACAGTAAATTTTATAAAGCTAAATTGACCAATAAACAATGAAATACAACAATTTGGACCATTCAATACCTAACCTAACCGTGACTGGACCTGTAAATAAAGTGTATTAGTGTACAGGATAAAGAAATACTGTGCTACTCACATGTGCATACATATGTAGTAAAATGTGGAACCTTACCTTTCGAGTGAGACAATGTCCAAAAGTGGCGACAGAGGAGGAGGACAAATGGCAGAAAACACGAACACTTAACTTTGCGAAACACATTAAAAAATGGCAGAAAACATTAACACTAAACTTTATGAAACACATTAACAAATGGCTGAAAACATTAACACTTCTTGATTATCTCCATCTTTGTCTCCATAGAAAGCATCCTCTTCTTTCTGTGAACTTCTGCAACATTCTTGGGACCCATGGCTAATAACGTAAGTAAGTTCACGCACAACATGATTAAGTAACTTAACAGTAGAACGAAAGCAAAATCACAAACACGAATTTATGTTAACAAACGAAATCTATGTAAACTAATGAATTCCAGGTGTTTATGAGAACACTGCCGCAACAAAATTGTCAAGGAATGCCTTTAAATAGATGCAAGATGGGACAGATGCTGACCAACTGGAGAGCAGGATCTTACAGCGGTGACTAGCTTCAGGAACCAATGGGACAGTGGGAGGATGGTGGCGAGTCTACTGAGTTGGCAGCATGCGAGTTTTAAAATTGTTCTCGGCAGTCTGGGCGAATCTCAGACTTTACAGTACGTACACCCTTTCGCAACCTGAATCATTTTCGTACACAGAAGCAAAAAAATCTTTGTCTTTGCCTTCTTAAGCTGGATTTTTCGTACAAGGGGACTTTCGTATGTAGAGGTATGACTGTAAATGGTAGTAATCCCAGGTCTTCATATTAATTATCAAGGGAGGAGATAGAATTTGAAAAATGGTGATTTCTGGGATAATTCATCCTGGCATCACAAAACTGAAGGTCAGAGGCGAAAATCATATGCGGTTTGGAGATGTCCCAAGTCACCTTGTTAAGTGGTATGAATGTCAGTCCTGTCTTTGAAAATGGCATTAGCCAGCCAGGCCCCTTAAATACCAAGTTCAAAAGTAATTTGTATTTTTCCAACATAAAAACAGGCTTTCATATACTGTATAGAGTACTCTGAATCATCTCATACCACTAAACACTAATGAGCTGGCCTTAATCTTCCAGCATGCTCAGCCACATCTGCTTTCATACGCTCACTGAGTATTATGCTGTTTTCGCTGTGCTTTCTCTTTATTTCCAAAGGGTGTGTCACGTAATCAAGCCCTATCTTCCTTTTTGCAGCATATTACCCTTCTCAGGCCTTACCTCCTCCAGTAACACTGTGCTTTAGATTTGCACAGCGAACAGCTGGTGCTGAAAAGAGGCATTCAGTGCCTGTGTGTGTGTGTGTGTAACCCAGCCACATGGCAACCTCCTTCAAGTGGACTGGCTCATTGTGTAGTGGCCTTGAGTGTGCATTTCCCCCTACAGTGGTACCTCGACATACGAAAGGCTCAACTTACGAAAAATTCCAGTTACGAAAGCAAATACGAAGGTTTTTTGGGCTCTACATACGAAAATAGTTCAGGTTACGAAAGGTTGTTGCTGTAAAATCTTGAGATTCGCCAGAACCACCGATAACAATTTTAAAACTCGCACGCCGCCAACTGAGTAGACTCGCCACCATCCTCCAGCTATCCCATTGGTTCCTGATGCTAGTCACCGCCATAAGATCCTGCTCTCCTATTGGTCAGCATCTCTCCCATCGTGCATCTTCTAAATAGCGGCGTTGTGTGAGAACTTTAGTACATACATATACTACATAACTTAATTACGTACAGTATACATAGTCATGGGTCCCAAGAAAGTTGCTGAAGTTCACGGAAAGAAGAGGATGCTTTCTATGGAGACAAAAATGGAGATTATCAAGAAGTATGAAGCTGGCATGCGGTTGAGTGTGATCGCTATGGAATATGGCCGAAATCCATTGACGATAGGCACCATCCTTAAGCAGAAGGAAGCCATCAAAGCAGCTACACCTTCCAAGGGCGTGACTATTTTGTCCAACAAGAGCCACATGCATGATGAGATGGAGAGGCTGCTTCTTGTATGGATTAAGGACAAAGAAATCGCTGGCGATACAATAACAGAGACGGCAATCTGCCACAAGGCCAGCACTATTTTCGGCAATCTGATTGCCCAGGCCGAAATGACGGAGGAGAAGGGACATCGACGCCAACCCCAGACTTCAAGGCTTCTCATGGGTGGTTTTTAAAAATTCCGGAAACGGACTGGCATCCATTCGTGGTGCAGCATGGGGAGGCGGCCAGCTCGGACACGAAAGGGGCCGAAGCCTTTATTAAGATGTTCGACGAGATGACGATCAACGAAGGCTACAGTTCTCAGCAAGTCTTCAACTGTGATGAGAAGGCCTTTGGCCTTTTTTAGGAAAAAAAAAATAGCCTCATACTGAACTACATCAATTGCAGGAAGAGAAGAAGCTAACACCCGGGCATAAAGGCCTTATGAAAAAACCGGCCTTAAACTTTCACACTTTGTACAAACGCCAGTGGGGATTGCAAGGTGAAGCCCCTACTTGTCTATCATTCGGAGACTCCTCGAGCCTTCAAGGCCCACAAAGTGCTAAAGGAGAAGCTTCCAGTGATGTGGAGGGCTAATGCGACTGGGGGAAACGACATGAGCAAAAAGAGTGGCGTCCAGCTGAACATAAGACAATTTTTCCCCAGCTCTGCCTCTCCACACAAGCAGCTCACTTTATGAGTTACTGATGACTTTTATCATGCACCGGCAACAAGGATATAACCCCAGTAACCTCATGCCTTCAACCACACCGTAGATAAAACTGACAGAGAATAATTTTAATAAAAACTTCAGGACTTGAAAGAACACATTCTAGTGTTGTTGTCACTCTGATAAAAGATAAGTAACGTAACTAACGGTAAAGCTCGTACTTCAATGAAATCAAGATAAAATGCTGAACGGAATCAGGTAATATTTCTACACAATAAACATGCCCACAATGCAATCTGTTATAAAAAAATAACTTAGTTCACGTGACGTATTAAACTCATATTTCGACCTAACAGCACGTTGTATAATGACAAATTACCTTATCTCATTAAGTAAAGTATCTAGATATTTTATGCTAACTAGAAGCAAGGCAATTTGCTCCGAATTGAGTTAAATATGGCGAACTAAACTTGAATTCGCCATCAGCTGATTTCCAAACTAAAACATTGCCCGCTTTGTTAGTATTTTATGATACAATAATATGAGAATACATACAATATTACTGGATATAGTACTGTATAACTTTTTAAAAGATTCACAGAAAAGATGCATATTCTTGTTTTTATTTCATAAATATACGTAGCCATCAGCAGCATGACATCGCTCAATTATACCGATGTCGGTCCGAATCTGATTCCCGTTTCGTGTTCAAGTTTTTTCTACTGATATATAATAGTCAGAATGCACTGAACTTCCAGAATTGGCTTACACTACTAAATTACTAAATTATATTGTATATGTAGTAGTATACTGTAGGCTAGGCTACTGTATTCGTATGTATACAATATATGTACCATGATATCATCATCATCATTGTAAACACGAGGTCAACTTGTTAATGTTATTCAATTTCTCTTTGTACTGAATTATCAAAAGCAAATGTGCATTGAACCTAGAGAATTAGCTGAGATTAATAATTACTATACCATATATGTATAAAGTATACTGTATAGTGTAAGCTATGCTACTCTATATGTATAGATGGTACTGATTACCATAGTGTAGGCTAGGCTAGTATATTATTCTTACGGTACATTAACAAGGGCCGACTTACGTCCAAATTATCTTACGACCAGTTGGCCATAACCAATTGTAGTCATAAGTCGACAACTAGCTGTACTATGCCATCTAGAATTCAAGGAAACAGTTTGTAAAGGCATAAATGTATGTAGTACGTTCCACTATATTGGCAACGATGACTTTCCATTCCTACCATGCATTAAAAGTTGTTTCAGCCATACAATTATAAAAAAATAAAAAAAATAAAAATACTAATACCCATACAATTATAAAACAAAAAAAAATAATAAAAATAGTAATACAGACTTAGTAAATAAATGAAAAGTACTAGCAAACAAGGACAAATTTTTTGTCATAAACAATTCACTAACCCGTCGTCTGCTCGACTCATGGATTCTGGCTATCAAACGTACATGGCTGAAAAATTATTCCCGACATGGCTTTGATGTAAACAAACTCACGTATTCAAAGTGAAATTTAGAGTGAGTTAAGAACAAAGTGTATAATTACAATCAAATAAGCACTGTGGAGTTTCAGTTGTGATGTCAATATGGATAAACCACCATTACAAGGTCAAAATGCATTTCAGTTCAAACCACGACCCTGGGAATAAGACTTCTCATACTTTCACAAGTATAGGCAACAAAATGTTGTCTTATTGTGCTGATTACAACTACAATCTTGAGTAATATCAATAAATGTTACTTATATACACAAATATTGCAGTCACAACCATGCCACGCCATATTGGATTTAAAAAACTGCCTTGAACGCATAGGTATTTTACGAAAACTTCAGATGCTTACTTCACTTCGTATGGCGGTTTCATTTAGCTATCTAATTTTGTCGACGA
Source organism: Macrobrachium nipponense (assembly GCF_015104395.2). Classification (NCBI taxonomy): domain Eukaryota; kingdom Metazoa; phylum Arthropoda; class Malacostraca; order Decapoda; family Palaemonidae; genus Macrobrachium; species Macrobrachium nipponense. The sequence continues at coordinate 121,477,353 of NC_087202.1, forward strand.
AACTTCAATCTTTTAAATGGCATGCTTAAGTATTGAATTGTATTTTTGTTTCACCAATTAAATCTAAAATGAAAAACTGGCCCATTTTTCCAATCAATTGGCCGCACAGTGATGCTTTGCCCTGTGTTATGAATGGAATTGGGCACAATCATGAGCCACCACATATGTATGTTGGTGAAAATGCAACAATTTTCCAGACTGGAGAAGTTAAGGTTAAGCAAACGATCCACTGGGCTCCGACGCCACTCGGGTAATTTGCCGTTCGCCGCTGCCAGGCTTCCCCTGCTTAAGAGAAATGGAAGAGAAAATGAACCTAAAGTGGCACTGGCCATCAACCATGGCTTAAGACATGCCCAATCAACTGACCCAGGTTAGGTCACTCAATGGGCAGCCTAAAGTGACCCATGAGAAGACCAAATCTACTGCCAATGGCACAGTGACCTAGGCAGGTCAAACAATGCCTGCTTTGCACCCAAAGAAGGAAACGAGTCAATGACGACCACCTCCTCCTCGTCGTAGTAATACCCTGACCTATGACCTCCTTTAAACCCAACAAAGAAACGACCTCCCTGGATCGACCTATACTACGACAACAGGCCTAGGATACACAAACCAACCACCTAGACCACGTGCTCCGCCCACACCACACAGGCACCCAGGGCCGAAAGGGCGGCCTATAAATAGGCGGCGGCGTCGTTCGTACCTTGCTGTGCATTTCATTCGAGTCCGGAAAACTCCCCATGATCCTGGTGGGCCGGGAGGAGGGAAGGAAGGAAGAAGGCAGCGGCCCGTCCGTCCGTCCGTCCGTCGGGTGCGAGAGAAGGAAGGGCCTTCCTGCCGCAGTCCCGGTCCTGTCTCGAGCCTTCTTCTCCTCCTGAGGACTCACGGTTCCCCGGGGCTGAGGACGACACTAGTGGAGGGCGGCGGCCTTTGTCCCATGAACGGCTTGGGCGACAAACAAAACGAGTCCGTCGCGGCCAACAGCGACTTCACATCGTCAACTTGGAGGAACAGCAGCAGCAGCATCTGAATATGATGAAACTGCTCGAGCTCTTCGTTTTGCCGTTCGATTTTGAGGGCGAAATCACTGCCAGATTGGGGCGAAACCGACGCGACGCCTTCCCCGAGACTGCTGCTTCCCCCTCGACAGGTTATTCAAGTGATAATCATTGACAAAAACAAATGGACGAGAGAAAAATCAGATTGTTTTGATGCGTACCTGGTCGTCAGCCATGGTGGTGCTGCCATCTGTCGGGAGCGGCGGGGCCGGGAGTCCGAGGGGGGTCAGCTGGTTGATTCACCCCAATTCGAAACAACATTCCCCCCTCCCCCCATTCCACCACCAATCCCTAACGGAGAACATTCGGATTCAACACTTCATCAGTGAATAAATAGCAATTGATAACAAATCATCTACAGATGAAACGACCCTTTCCCTGATATCAGGGCCGCAGAACAGCACAGGAGGCAGGAACAGAGTTGTCAAACTGTTAGACTTTGCACGTAGTAATATGCACATTTGGTGCTAACAGTTTTAACGAAGGCATTCTTCTGGTCAGCGTCGAGAACAAGGGATTTTACTATGAACACTATCCGGTTGATCTAAGTAATCGAATGCTTTTAACTAAAACATTATACTGCATTGCTTTTTGGCACTGCGTTTCATTGCTGCATGGGAAAGCAGGCACACGCAAGAGCCGATTAAGTATAAACGTTGTTGCACCAGGTAAAATTGATAACATATCAGAGGCCTAATTGAAATTGAGGATTATCGGTAAAACACTGAATTGACGAAACCTACAACAGTAATTTTGCTAGCAAGACTGATTGAGAGTAATCACACTTGTGCATAGGTCTAGGGATCGACAAGAAGTCTTGTCTTTCCAAAGGTAAACAAAAACAAAGTTATTAGACCATGTATACAAACAAGTTACGCCCCACCTCCCAATGACATATTAGTCTAGATTATGCACTGTCTTACTCCCATCAGTCTTGTCATCGTTTCCTCTTCCCTTGACTATTAATTGTTACTTTTTATCCATTTGTTCTACGTGGTACAGTATCCTGAATCGTCATAAGAAAGCACTCGCTATATCAGCTCATCTTTGCCAATTCTCAGGATTACATCACTACAGGCTGTTCCCAAACAACTTTCGGTATACCATATTTATGATGTATATATATATATATATATATAATATATATATATATATATATATATTTGTGTGTGTGTATCAATGACAAGTACATCCTACTAATTTTATGGTTAATTACTTTTCTGTCTCAGTTTTCTACCTAGTTTTGTCACTTTAATGATTACGATGTGGTTATTTAAAGCCCAATTCTCACTAACATTCACCTCTCTGCCAAACATTCTTTCTCCATTTCTGTAATTTTTCTAGAAGAAGATGTATACACAACTAATTCGTATATTTCTTCATCATATACATACCATTTAACACCGAGAATTACCACAACACTAGTTTTGCTTTAAAAAAAAAAAAAATAATCTGTCTTTTTAATGTTCTTAACTGTCTGCCATTCATGTTAGCTTTCCCACTTTATAATTTGCATCTATGGACCCTGGAGTAAAAATGTTTGATTTTATAAATATTTACATGTACTTAGACCTTTCACATAGCCAGACTTCTTAAACTACAGTCGTCCGCCTTATCTTCAATCAATTTAAAGCCTTAGGGATCCATACCGCATTTTGTTATCGGAATAATCTGTTATTTCCTAATAGCTTATTCAGTTTGAAATTTCCCACATCACCCTTAGTATCTACATAATTAACCAAACAAAAACTTCTTTCAGTTTTCTTCTGAAGATTGAAAAAGAAACCCACAAAATCATTTTGTAACTTGTTTACTTCTAAGTATTTACATTTTTATTATAGAGTGTGTAGTAAAACTAAATGTAAATACTTAGAAGTAAACAAGTTACAAAGTGATTTTGTGGGTTTCTTTTTCAATCTACATAATCGTTTTGTACGACGTCACATCCGTATTCTGTAGGGGGATCTACTCGCACATCATAGTACTATGGATCTCAGATGTGTCCCAATAAAACTTTGCAGTGCATCTGCTTTTGCATTCGACTCCTTTCCTTAGACTTTCAATGTTACTTTCATTACTTAAACTAAATAGCTGATCATTCACTTTCAACAGCAACTCGCAAAATGCAATATCCGATTTATAACAGTATGCTTTCGTTGTTGTAATTTTCTTTTTGATACCTTTTGTTCAACAGCTTCAGTTCCTCTCAAAATATCGTCCTTTTCTCTGACAACGTTGTCCAAATTATCTGTTCTTCTCTTACTTTTGCCATATCAAACTAGCCCTTTATGGCATTATGTCTCTTCTTTAATTACATAGGTCTACCCTTTGACTTCATCAATCAAGGCTCTATTGTTTAATAACATTCCATTTTTTACGTTGAGTGTTTCCTTAAAGTCGTAATTTGCTTTGCTGAAGACCAGAGTGACTCTTTCAATCTGGATCAATCTCTCGTCAAGTGCAAGCTCTGAAAGACATAGTTTCATGCCATTGCGCAATTCTCCCACGCCCTATACTGTCATCACCTTTAGACTTACTTATAGTCTTAACCTAAAAGTAGACAGTAACTTTTTCATCTACCTTCCACACTGGAGACTGGCTGGAGGGTAGCTACTAATCAACACAGTTTTGCAACAAAACCTTTCAATCTTCTCAGCAGTTGCAGAGTCTGACCTTTTCGCTCTGTACTCATTTTTATTACCACCTTTGAATGTTTATTTATATACATACATAGCACACACACACACACACACCATAATAAACACCTGTGATATGACAGACTAAAACCTGTCCTTATTCAGTTAGAAAAAGCAACCTTCAAAGTGAGTCTAATTCCCTAACAGATTCAAATTGGAGAGAGAGAGAGAGAGAGAAAGAGAGAGAGATCTTCGGATAGGCAAGCATTTGATTTATAGAGACAATATTAGAGAACTTCTTACAAAAGCGTTTAGGAATCACATAAGTTAAAAAAAAAATGGGAACTGTCTTGCATAGGAAACCGTTGGTGATTATTACGAGATGAAATAAAGAGGAAATAGTTCTACATTTTCTCATTTTCAATTCGCTGCCGGTTCAGCACTCGAATTAAGTGTCTCAAGATTAAAGAAGAAGTTGATGAAAAGTGACAGCTGACAAAACCTTTTGTGTGAGTGATTGAAAAGGCAAGTGATGCAGATTACCAAACATCACTTAATTCCACGGTTCCTCCTACTGGAAGTTAAGAATTTTGATTCATCGGTCTAAATACGCGCGCGCGCGCACACACACACACGCACAAACATACATGCAACAGAAACGGTCTTAGCGAAAGTAGATATGTGACGGTACTTGCAATGTTTAGGAATGCCTTCTCATAGACTGAAATATTGATTAGCGAATTCCTCTGCATTGTGCATCGTTTTAAAAGCAGTGAATGACTTCTCTCCGGGAAATATTTGTTTTGCGCCCTTCTTTGATCACAACGAATATTTGACTTCCGTTCGAATTTTTTACCTCTCTCTTGAATGTAGGTCTAATTACGCCGTAAAACGCACGCATGCCGGTCCTGATGGCTGTCCCATGCGTTCGGTCGGAAAAAAAATCAATGCTACTCGCTTGTTGTAGACGAACGTGTGACAATGGCGTTAAAGACGACGGCTAGCTACTTCCTAAAATTTTGGGGGATATTAGCGGCTGGTCTTTTTTGTGGTAAAATAGTCTCGGTTATGCCTTTCATTGATATTATGTTCTCTGATTCATGTCTACTGTTTGTATACCTGTTAAGACACGGAAAGACAGGCTAGGCTAACAAAAGACGAGCGAATGGATATCTAAAAAGAATTCTAGTATACGAGTGACCAGATCTATTGTCTATTGGACGTACCTGTTCGTTCAGATACTCCTGGACCAGCTAGGCTAACAGAAGACATAAGCACGGGAATCCAAAGCGGCTATAATATATATATATATATCTATATATATATATATATCTATTATATATATATATATATATATATATATATATATATATATATATATATAGCGAGTGACCAGACAAAGCTTTCCCTTATTCTCTCTTACTCAAACCCAGTTCAATAACACAAACAGGGCTGTAGCTACAGATCTAATAACTCATCTTCACCGGCGAGCGATTTGAGTGACTAAGGTTTAAATTGCATGGAAGATTTTTCACTCGGTGAATGATCAAATTGAAATCAGGGCGCAGTACAGTTGAAATTCACCGGTATCAAAAGTGGCTGGCATCAGGCGATCGGGCTGTTAATGTGTCTGACGGAAAACGAGGTTGTCAAGCAATGCGTTTATTATATTTTTGAAGGTTTTAAATAGTTCTTACACACGAAGGTCTTTCTCTTGAAGTTCACAATTTAAATAACTTGCCATCTTTATACGTTAGTTAGTTGGTTAGTCACTTTTGTGTTAATTAGTCGTTTAATCAATGACTTGCTTAGATTACACATTTACGAAAATAATAATAAAAAAGTATATGTGCTTTACATTTTTCCAGCATGAATCGTTTCAAAATTATTCAAATCATTGTTTGCATTGGCTGGGTATCCAGGAACGCACAAAGCTAATGTTAAGATCTACTGCAGTTCTGTAGTTTTTGAAGCAATGTCAATTTCTGCTTTTTGCCAAGATGCGTTTATGTTAGCAGTCTACCTGCAGCTGATAATGTTGTAAGCAAGCATTCTCTCTCATTGGTTGGTTGATGCATGACTTTACAAATCAGTTGTTACCGTAACTGTCACCATTAATATTGTTTTTTTTTTTTTAAGGCTCTAATTTCAAAGGCAAGCTTTCACTATAGAACTATCTGATAGACCGCCTGTGAACTTCACGAACATAGGTTCAGTTATTCCTGTGCAGTTATAATTGCACAGTCCGACTGCGCAGTTACACTTATAACTGTGCAGGCATAACGGAACTTTAGTGGCGGGCTTAAGGTAGTACATGTTGATGTTGGCCAAGGTCTTTGTTAGACCTAGTGCTGGTGCTCTGCAAAGCGAGTAACGCGTAAGTTCTTGATGCAAAGAGTTCAAGACGAGAGTGGAAGTTCTTTGTCGATAAGATTTCTTCTGGCGACGGTTGCAGTCACTTTCATCATTGGTGCATAATGAGAAACCACACTTTCGATCAATCTTATAACATGCTTGGACAGAGAGAAAGTAATTTGATCTCTTTGTACATCCTCCCCTTCACTTTAAGGTAGTTTATGATTTCATAAAATAATTTCCATAAAATTTATAACGCTGGAGACAAGATTTTTGGCGCGGTTTCATGAAAGGAGAGGTAGAGTTGTCGTTATAATGAGACAGTTACAAGGAAAGGGACTAGAGGCAAGGGAACCGAGAGAGAGAAAGAGGAAACTGCCTGAAAAGTTGGTTAGGTTGGTTGAAAAGATGCATAAAGGAACAGGGGCATCGGCAATAACAGCTCGTGGTCAAACTGAAATGTTGGGGTTAGTGCTGGTTTAGGAAAGGTGCTGTGTCCATTTCTGTTTGTACCGGCTATGGATGTATTGAGTGAAGAGAATATGAATGAAAATCTGGTGAGGAAGGGTACGAATCTCTTGACTGAGGTGGAATGCAGGTAAAAGTGGGGTCAAGGTGTCCATCTAGCCCGGAGGGGTTAGTTTGTTTATACTTATAGACAGAAGTATAGCTTTGATTTAAAACAGGTATAGAAAATTTCAAATACTTAGCATCAACGTTAAACCAGGAGGGAAGATGCAGAGATGAGACTGAAGTAGGAACAAAGCAGCTGCTTGTGGGATATGGAAACAAAGTGAAAATTAGATGTATTGTACTGCAATCAGACCGGTAATGATGTATGGCTCAGAAACACGAGCATCAAGAAGGCAGCAGAACCAGGAAGAAACTAGAACGAACAGAAATGAGGTGGCAAGATTCCCCCATCACTCCCCCTCCACCCCCATTTTTCTACTGTTCCCTCGTTATCAGCACGTATTAACAATTTGCCCCCAATCGATGGAACCTTATCAATCGTGAACTATTAGTCGTCACCAAACTAACTGGACTGGACCACGCGATCTTTGAAAACTATTTTATTGTAGCTGACTGTATAACTAGTACAGCAAAGGCCACCTCCCAGATATATATAACTGATTTTGACTCAATCTTGCTAACTGAAGCGATTGTTATCCGCGCACACGGCAAATAGCTTCATTACCGAACATAATCAGCGTTTGCAGTTTCTCGGCAATTTCTTAATATAGTAGACTCACAATATCATCTTCCTATTTTAAGACTGATTTACACGACAGACTAAATTGCAGATGTGCCTTGTCTCCAGCATATTGGATTAGGATACTAAAATTATGATCGTAACCTGAAGTTAGCGTTAGATACGTAGATATACCGAATAGTGTGTTAGAAAACCATTCTTACTGATTACGACCAATGGCGACAAAAGAATTGACCCTGCAATCATGACGAATCTTGCGGAGTTTGATCCCCTTCGTCAGCCGTTAAAGATAACGCTAGATAACCGGAGACTAATTATACATTGATAAACATAAAATTATTCTGAGTGTTGCCGGAGAAGGAGAGAAGCGGTAGTGGTTGGCAGTATAGGCGCGAGCTAACCAAGTAGCACCTAAACGTTATCCGCGGTTCTAAGACTCTAGAATGAATTCTAGTCTGATGTCTGACTTTTATGGTTAAATCAGACATTATCACACACACACACACTCACACACACGCACACACACACACACACATATATATAATATATATATATATATATATATATAGTATATATTAATTCTGGTGTTCACTGTTCGTCAGATTTTCCCTTACGCTATCTATTTCTTTAACGTGTCAGTTTCTGTGAACTTTAAAATGTAATAGCTCTCTCTCTCTCTCTCTCTCTCTCTCTCTCTCTCTCTCTCTCTCTCTCTCTCTCTCTCAACTGCTCCAGAAGGGAGAGCAGAGGGAAAAAAATATATAAAAGAAAATAATCGGTGGAATATCTTGCACATCGAATAGCAGTACCATTATTAGGACATCTTTCATCTTGACCTTGGAATGACGGTTATCTGTGCAGTAACTAATGATATTCGAAGGCATTAGATCTTATTACACAGTCAGACCGGTTCCATGTACGATAGGCGGTAGTTTTTCTCGTTTTGAAATATCAATGCTTCACCTTTTAAGGTTAACTTCTCAAAACTGACAACCAACAAAGAAAGAATACTAGGCTACAGAGTTCTTTGTATTCAGGGAACGTCGACAGATCAATTATGGATGTAGTACCTGCTATTTACTAGACCTTGGTACCTACAGTCAAAACGTAATCCATGGATGCCTTAAGAGGAGAGAAATCCCAGTGCTCGATAGAGAAAGTAAGAGGAGATTGTAGCCATTGTTATACACTAGTCCTATGGATATGACAAATACACACACGAACGTATATATATATATATAGATATTATATATATAATATATATATATATATATATAGATATATATATAATATATAATCAAACGCCACCGGGAAGTATGAAAAATAGGTTTGTATACGCTAACCGGTGTTGGCTTTATTGCTACCTAAGCTATCTTCAAGATGGCGGAAATTCATGATATGTATGCTAGCAAGACAGTAGGCTACCTATACGAATATGGAGGATTGTCTCCTTTGTTTTATTTTAGTTGTTACAGACTCATTAAGCTCATGTTTCCATTTTTATTGCTTTGGAAGCTATTAAACAATAGTAAATTATGCTTTCATTGTTGACTGCTTACGGAATTAATAAACAGCAATTTTCGGAGGCAGTTGTGTATCTTGCTTTCATTGTTTCTCCTTATTTCATTCTCACTCATCTAAGTCTTTTTATTTTCTTTCTTTTTCTTTTTTGTCCGCCCTCTGGTGTTCTGTGCTATCTTCATACGGACCTGAAGTCGAGAGTAACTTGAAATATTCTGAGTGAAACTTCGTACCGCAGGCAGGCAGCATTCATGAGACATTAGTTTAACGGAGTGTTTTCTGTTTAATGCTTCGAAGAAATACTGGAAATAATCGATATATTTAAGACTTTATCTGGGTCTATAGTTTGTTACCCTCAGTCACCTCTCGGGCCCTCGGCTAAGATTTGGTACTAGTATCAGACTGTCAGCTGAGAGCCAAAGAAAGTGAGTAGGCCTAGCAACCTCATGCCGGGTCATCTAAATGAATACAGGAAGTCTAGGGTTCCTATATTTTGCATATCAGCGAAAAACTATCCTCTCTTCTGAACGTGTTTTTTGTCCCATAAAAAAAAGGTAAAATTGCATCTTGCATTGAAACAATCACGTAAATCTAACATTGTCAGAGGCGGTGAGATTCAATTCGGAAAGGCCAAGGTTGTCTTCATAGAAATCAATACATTCTCGGACACAAATTCTTAAACGTAGAATTGCGTCATGTTGTGTCAAAATATGATCGTAACTGCCTAAGTAAGCAAGCAAGCGTTCCCATTTTCATAGATTCTCTCGTCTGCAAATGCCCTTCATAGCTCGGATATCGATAGATAGACATAAATTCCGGTCAAAGGAAATCGACTTTTATACCTTCATTTACGTATCTTGAATTTAGAAGCTCACTATCCAGGAACATTTGGGAATACATCAGGCACCTCTTTTCCACTTTTAGATGAAACTGGTTAAACCAACAGAGCCAATTGGCCCTGAAACGCTCAAACAGGTTCCAAAATGATCTTATAGAACTGCATTCGACTTTGTTAACCATAAAGCTCATATATGATCACCACCATTTCTTGCAACGCGTAACAGAAAATGATGATAACTCTGTCTCGGTGAGCCTAGACCTATAATATTTAGTGTTTCACTATGCTATCATTACTGGCAACAATAAGCAAGGATTTTGTTAATTAGGCAGTTTTGTATCATATTCCCACTTAAATCACAGATGACACTGCAATTTAAGTTTTTTTATTTCTATATTTTAACAGAATACTTGCATTATTGACTTTCGTACCTGTCTACCAGTAACATTCAGGTCTGCCTGTAGGTTTTATATATATATATATATATATATATATATATATATATATATATATATATATATATATAGATATATATATATATAAGTAACCATGGCGTCAACACACGATGCTCTGGCAAGAACTGGGTTGCTGGTAGCAACATAAAATAAGAAACGCATAAAACAGACATCCAGTGGAGGGGTGGCTGTTGTTCATTTTCAGCATATGTTAACAGTGACTAAACATACATAATCTACTGTTGTTTTATTTTTATTCCATTTCTAAGCTGAATAGTATTTTGGTCTCATTTTAAAACTGCATTACGTACGTGACGCATAATCATGAACAGAGGCGTACCTATAGGCATATTCTTGATTTACATTGCTATTGTAAAACTTTCTTTACCCACCAATCAAATCTTGTATCTCGTCTAGCTAAGCAGCAAGAATCACATGTATAGCCCTATATGTTTGTATGTAGAATTTCCTGGCCTTTCCGCCGATATTTAATTCATCAATGTATGTCCATTATGTCTTTTATTATTACCATTTTGCTCTAAGAGCAAGAGCCCGTTCTGGCATAAGGCCAGCTAAATCTAAAACAACATCAACGTAAGAAATCAGTAGTACCCAGTTCTGTCTCATTGCACCTCACACTATATTGAACATTTAATACCCTTTAAAAACTAACTTACACGTATGGTTTAGAACGTTTATAACTATATATGAATATATTATCCTTTAGTTTTTCGACTAATTTAGAATCTGCAGCCTTTTATTTATCTTTTTCAATCTTTTATGATAGCCTTTGGAAAACGTTTACTTCCCCAAGAACAGGCTCATCAGTCTTACAGGTTTCAATGAAATCTTCGGAACATCAGGAATCAGGCTATCACTTGTATCTTTTAATATGCATTATATACATTAATCTGACATCCACAGCAATTCTTTAAAAAATAAATCTCCAATGCATCAAATTTTTTATAGATTCAACAACGTTCAGCAGTTTCCGAAGTAGAGACTGACTTCACTGAGCAAAAAAGATGGCCTCCCTCCACAAACGTGCTCAGGCACGCCTGCGCTGGTCGTTTCCACGCAGGTGTATCGGCAGAGACGAGCTATTTGCTCAGGCTGGCTTGTAAAAGCCGCAGGCAGAAAAAACTCTGCAGGTTGTCCATATTAACGTCCAGGCGTGTCTGCACAGGTCGAAAGTTAGTGGCGGCCATATCAATTTATTACTTCTTTATCTACTTACGATTTTGTCTGATACCTTTCCTTTCTGTATTCATCGATTCCAATCTCCGTTTCCTCGTGTTCTACACATGAACGATTTATATGGCTTGTTGTGTTCCCAGATTTGAGTATAAGGAAGAATTAGAAGATGAAGAAGAAAAGATACGAGACAAAACATGCGTGGCCATTTTGGCGGGATGGTGGTGTTGAACGCAGGCCGCGCTCGTTAGAGGGACCATGTTCTTTGTAAGGTTTCCCAGTCCTTACGATACAGTTCCTTAGCGTTCATTCGACTGGTAATGTTAATTTTTTTTTGGTGGGGGTGGGGGAAAAGCTGAGATATTCGATTAGCTTTACATTCCCGAAAGTTGTGTTCTGCAAAATAGTTTTCATCAGACAGATAACAAGCATTCAGCATATTCCATTTCTTTAGTACTATGGCGATGCTTTAAGGAAAGAAACCTTTAGATAAATGTTTCAATAAACTAAATGTTTATGGAAATTCAGAACGAAACGAGAATACAGTCAGGATGGCACGCATTAATACGAGGAGCAATGAAGATAACTGGTGGTGTTTATGAACGGCATGGCCAGACTCCTGCCCGCCTACGCATTAAACATGAGCCAGTCACATTTGCACTTGTAGCTACCATTTGCCCCACCCCATTTTTGTCTTTTTGTTTCGTTTTGTGCTCTTGTGTGTAGATATTCTCAAACGTATTTGGGATTCACATTGGGTATTATGGCACTGAAGGTCCAATATATTCTAATCCCAGTTCATGGCGCAGATAATATAATGAATAAGATAAGGTTTAAAATGAGCAGTACCTGTATCAGACCATCTTTGTTCTCGGTCATATGGAGACACCATCGACACGCTTAATATATACAGCAGACTCTTCGTGAATCGTGACAACAATAACCAAACAGCAAGACAACGAACAACTCAAACATCGTTGAGGTAAGACTTAAGATAAAAATGAGGCTTTATTGTAAGAAGGGAATTATTCTAATTATCACGAGGTATTATAGATCTCTTACCAATACAGTACGTTACAGGATTTTCTGTTTGCAATTTAGATTTTCTTACACTCCTCACTTATGATTCTTATTAATTCTCGGTACTTCAGTCTTGCAGTAATGAGGTTTTCTGTTAATGCTCGGTACCGCCTTAGACCTATTCAAGCCTAAAATGTTTGTTTTGTTTAACTTTTGAACTTATAAATTTGTCGAGATTCTATTCCCTTGCAAATATTCATAAAATGCATTCATTGAGTTGTCAAATTTAATTCAGTTCTACGTTGACAGAGAGAGAGAGAGAGAGAGAGAGAGAGAGAGAGAGAGAGAGAGAGAGAGAAGAGAGAGAAAGTATATCTTAGTTTTACCAGATCACTGAGCTGATTAACAGCTCTCCTAGGGCTAGCCCGAAGGATTAGATATTTTTACGTTGCTAGGAACCAATTGGTCACCTAGCAACGGGACCTATAGCTTATTGTGGGATCCGAACCACACTAAATCGAGAAATGAATTTCTATCGCCAGAAATAAATTCCTCCGATTCCGCGTTGGCCGAGCCGGATTCGAACTTCGTAACACCGGATTGGCGGAGAGAGAGAGAGAGAGAGAGAGAGAGAGAGAGAGAGAGAGATCCTGTGCTGTTAAGAATAATGGTAATACGTTAAAGGGTTTCACAGAGAAAGTACTAAAGAAACGTGGGGAAACATATCAAGACAGATATAACCCTTTATTTTGTGTCTATACAAGCACTCCCTCAATACCATACGCAGGCGGAGAAGAATGGGAAATTGCCTCCAAGTCCTAATGCTCTAGGTAAGATAAGAAAGAGATGTTCCAGCAATGAAGATATTAGCGAAGGTGACAGACCGCAAGCGCTACACTCGGTACCAAGCGTAAGAAAACAGATCTAGAAATGGAAGTATTGTAGTACTACTGGATAAAGTTATAGTAGGCTTACCATATGGTGCACCCATTCTTTCTACTACATACTTTTTTCCCCTTTCTGGATCGAACTTTTCAAGCAAACCAGGACCGAAATCTCTCTAAGACTTTGGTGATACTAATATTCTTATTGGAGAAACCAATCCATATTTATTTGAAGATAAAACTGTAAGGATATCTTAAGGAAATCTGACGCGTTGGTCTAGCTCTCCAACCAAGTTAAAAAAAAAAAGTTGTTCAATGAACTATGGAACCAGTCGTCAAACATAGATCAAGCAATCAAGGTCTAGAGAATATACTATACTCTCTAGAACTTGAAGCAATGCAGTCGTATTCTAATGAAAGCCCCACCACTCGTCTGGAACGTCTAATTTAAAGGACTCATACACTGAACGATTGTATGAACGACTGTCTGTATCGTTCGCAAAAACATTGTGTATGGGCTTGTCTGAATGCAAAAGTGGGCGGAGTTTCGTGGTATGAACGATCTCAGCGGGAATCTGTCACGACCAGGTTGCTGGCTTGCAACTTATCAATGTGTGTGTTTGTCTGCCGATATAACGCTATCGCGCGTCTCTTCTAGAGATGATGCCATAATATCTTCTCAAGACAAAATCTTTGTTCAGACTGAAAACGGTGCTGAAGAGACAACGTTATCATAATGGTCTTTATTCTTAAAACCTTTGATATATTTCCTGGAAACAAGATCATTGGTACGCTCTTTTGTGTTCCCCGAATCTCGTGAGCAACCCTCTACCACTTTCCCCAAAGTATTTAGTCACACACTGAACGGGAAATTACATAAACACATGTTTAGTGTGATTCTATGTACTATTGTTGTGTACGAGAAGTCTTTTAAAGGTGTTATTACAATTATAGACTATATTTTATCATTGTGATTTTTGTAGAGAGTTTTTCTTATTCTAAGTGTGGATTAAAAGGGAATGAATGACAATTCGTGTATTTCTTTTAGTCGTGTTCTTTTGAGGAATCTGTGTAGAATATTCTTCAGTTTTTTTAAAAAGCGCCATAAATATGTTCAGGGTAACAAAAGAGACAATTACACATATGATTGACACAAAAACAAACTTTAAAGATAATAACAGTAATAAAAGATGAATATATATATATATATATATATATATATATATATATATAATATATATATATATATATAGATATATATATATATATATATATATATATTATAGTAGTACTATTAGTTAAACACTAGCCAAGAATCAGATAAACTACACATTTTACAGACTAAAGTGACTAGTTTTTTCCTCGTTAAATGACAATCAGGTACTACATAGCTACTTAGAATTTCTGTATTTATGGCATGAGAATCCATTCAAAGAAAGCCTGGCACTCATTTTCTGCTAGAATGAGGGAGCTGTGTCATTTGTCGGTTCTTGTGAAACAAAATAGTCGTGATACCAATAGTTTTAGGTTGCGTAAGTGTGCAATATACCATGAAAAAAATAGTTTAGTTATTCATCTCTTCACCGGCTCACTTTAAAAGAGAATGTTATTGAGAGAAAATGTGTTTCTGATGGTAAACTAAAGAATAATATAACGTCTGGGAGATTTTGTTTTTGTCATTCAGTGACAGATCGAAGGGTCATCGTGATGCCTTTTCTTTAAATCTATGTATGGCATGTTATTACTGCTCTTACATTTAAATATTAAAAAGATTCACAGTCATTTCATTAATTACCATTTTAACGTTTGTAATCTAAAAAAAATAATTTAAAAAAAGTCAAAATACAGTATTACTACTTGGACCTTCTCATGAGAGTATGAACTTTTGAGAAAATAGATAAATAAATAAAAATACAAAAGTTAATGAAATTCTGCAACTGAAACGAGGTTAAACACTTAATAATTATAATTCTGAGACGATCTTGGTTTATTTTTTTCAGTGGGTGTAGCTAAGTGCCGGCAATTATGATTTCTCTTGACAGAGCGGATAAACGTTGTAGGCCTATGCTCTACCTGAGTATCTTACGTAGGTAAGTGACGTCCACTTGTTTATCTGCTTAACGATAGCATCTTTCTGCAATAACTTCTGTTGCGAAGAAATATCGCTTCGTTTCCTTGATAATTTTGGTCCATATCTTTCACAAATAACCCTGCAACCATTTGAGACAGTTAACTTCTTAGTTGAATCCACAGAGAATTAGTCACAATAAGTTTCATTAGACAATATGAAATGGACACAAGCGAGCTCGCCTAAAAAGAAAACTGGTGGGATTAGCATCCTGAAGGGATAAAAGTTGGTCTTGTAAGGCGGCCCCATACACAATCATACATGTATGTCAATCATGGCTTAGGCTTATTTCACTTTTGTGATTTAGGACGACCTATGTCAGGTTGTGATGGGGCTGGTGCTCTATAACTAGGCCTCGATTATGTTGCATGGGGAGCTCTATTCCAGGCCAATATGTCAGGTATGACTAGCTAGGTCCTTCTGGTTAGGTTTGGGAAAGGGATCAAATTTATAGGCCTACGTTATAATACTTATAGCTTATGGTCTGGAGAAATATTAAAATGAAAGACTTATTACAATAATTATGATCAAATTGGCATAAAACACTACCACGAGTGGCCAATACAGACAAAGAAAAAAATCATTGTTCTTGTGTTTGACAATTTAAGAAGGTATTACTGAATCCAGTATTAAACCTATGAATTAACTTACCATCTGCCTTAGTTTGGCCTATATACTATAGGTCATGTTAACACAATTATAAATTGAAAACGAATGACTTAAGGTGTACTAGGCCTAGGCTAAACTAAACCTTTGTTAAAGGGTTCCTACCGTACGAGATATAAGTGATGACATGTTGGCCTTGGCTTTCTGGAGCGTAGCTAGGTCTAACCTACAGGGGGTGAACATTTTATGAGGAAAAACGACGACAACTCAAGTCAAAGTCGTCCGTATCTGTTATGACAGGCCTTTATGAAAGATAGGCCTAACATGACAACTGACGTCTCATCTGAGGTTCGAGTTGGAAGTACCCAGCGGCCTATAATACCTCAATGACAGCTAAAGTTCTCGTCAAGTCGCAAGTGATGGAATTTCATAGACAGATTATACTGTCCATAGGTAATTCCTGTGTACAGTTTCAACAGATGGGATGTCAAATTAGAACATAGAAAGTGAATCCTACATTACTGCCATAGGTTACGTAAATGACTGTAACGCAAGTCATAGTCCTCACGACCCACTAAGACTTGGTGGGTCGTGACAGTACTATTGTCCTAGTTATCGCGATTAGTATCTGTCTCTTAGCATGTTTGCTTACGTTTATTTTGGTCACAAAATCAAACCAGCTTTTACTCTTTGAAGTAAAGGTAGAAAACAGAAAGTAGCCGACTGTTTAGGTAAAGAAAAATAATATCCACATAACTAAATGGTTAACACAAAACGGTATTGCATAGTTATGGCTAATTGTAAACACCAAGGGGGAATGGAATGTCAAATTAAGGATGGGAAGTGCATACACATTATAGTACTAAATATCCTACTCTTCCTGTAAATGACTATTGCAAGTCATGGTAGTACTGCTGTCCTCACCAGATTCTAATGTCCTAGTTCTAGCTTTCATTAACTAGAGAGTATATCCCACTGTCTGTGAAAACAAGTCTGCATATTAAAATAGTTAGCACAAACCAGAATTGTAAAGTTATGCTCAATACAGTAAAGTAGCAGAAAATACTATCAAAATAAAAATAGACATTTGCAACACAACTTTTTTTTGCTACTATATTACAATGATGTGAAAGATTTGATCTTCCTGAGAATTTTGGGATTAGTGCATCATTTAAGAACAATAAAACAATGAAACATGCATGGCATATTATTCTCCCCTCGCCACTAAAAGACGCTCGTATGAAATTCCATGTATCAGTTTTGTAATGACTTATAGTCAGTGGCGGACTAGGTCTAAAAATTGTGGTTGCCAGGTGGCAAAAGAGGGCCCATTCCAACCCTCAGCCACAATACTATAATAGAGTTTACATTGCAAATGCATAAAATATTTGAAAATGCATAAGTGGAAACACAAGACAAATTACTGGAACGTTATTTTTCAATAAGAAGTGCAAATATCCTAAATATATGATTGATAGTGTAAAGTAATGCCAAAATATAGATACACAATTGCTTAGTTGAATTTATAATCAGTATAATGACATGTGGAGTAGTGCTATTCTGAAATGTTTGCTAACTGAAAAAGTAATCCAATAAGCCTGTAAAGAAAATCAAATATATTCAATGAAATATCAAGAAGCTACATATAGCCTGAATTCTATATAAGTCTTCTACTAACAAAGAAGTTTTCTTTCAAATGATTTAAGCATATACGTATAGCATTCATCACTAATCATACGTCAGATTTCATCAACTCCCCCAATTTAGTCTAGCCCATCTAAAGGTTAGATTTATATGGTTCTGATTACTTATTCATAATTTTTTCACGAGACCCTTGTGAAATGCACAAATAAAAGTATACTTTCAATACAGAAGTATAATATACACATACCAATTTATTTAGAATTTTGAAATGATATTTGGATATATCTAAGTATACTTAAAGCACTGCACAAGTTGCATATAGACAGCTAAAAGCTGCAAAAATCTAGCTCGTTATATTAGCAGCCATCGCTCAAGTTCACTGGAGGATTGCGCGTATCGGTTAATAATTTCTTTAATGTCCAGTTCATCTATCATTTCCTTTTCAATGGATAGTAACATGTAAGATTCCAAGTTTTCCTCTTCCATCTAATTTCTTAGCCTTATCTTTATAATCAGAGTTGAAAATGCCATATCACACTGTAGTTGGGTAACAGAGTGTGCCAATCGTTTTATAGAGTTCATAAAGGTTGGTTATCTTTTGTTTGGTCATGAAGTCTGCTGGAAGCTAGAATTTTCAGTATACAAGACGGTCAAGTAGTGCATATTTTACATTTGGTGCAACTGCTGCCCACATTTTCACCAACATTAAATAATAACTTTAAAACATCAAAGTTTGAAACAAAAGAAAACTTTTCCAATTCACTCGATCTTTGATGATTTGTGTGAACAACTTGATCATTCCTCTCAGTGCTTCATCCAGTGGCGGATTTAATGGGGGGGGGGGGGGGGCATGGTCACGTGCCCCTCCCCACGCCGATATGAATAACAGAGAATTGTTTTCTTTCAGTAAATCGTTATTAGTAGCAAACATTTGCTTAGTCAATGATTATTCAACAACACAGCAACAACTACTACTGCTGTGTGTACATATATGTGCGTGAGCATACATAATGTAAATATTGATATATATAGACCATACAACTTTTATATCTATCTATCTATCTATCTATCTATCTATACATATGTATGTATATATATACATATAAATAAAGGTTTTTTGCCACGAAGGAAAAAATGAAAAAGCGAGATAGCCGAGTACTTTCGGTCCTGTTCGGACCCTTCGTGGCAAAAAACCTTTATTTATACATAGCATCACGTTTTATATACTTCGTGATCAAGTTATTCATATATACACACACACATATATATATATAGATATATATATATATATATATGTATATATATATGTAGGTGTATGATATATATATAGTATATATATATATATATATATATATATATGTATACACCACACTATATATATATATATATATATATATATATAGATATATATATATATATATATATATATATATTATATATATACACACCTACATAATAGCTAGAATTTAGAAAAGAGAGAAGAGATATAGACAGATAACATAGATATAGAGATTGGCTATTTATATGTATAGATATATAAATTATAATAAATATTTAAAACTATATACTAAATATAATATAATTATTCATACTATATATTATATATATGTATCTATATTATATATATAACAGATATATATATATGTATAATATATATATGTATATATATGTTATAATATATACACATAATTATATATTATATAATGGTATTATGATATATATATTATATATAATAAGATATATATAGATACTAGATATAAGATATATATAATATATCAGTTACTTTGACTAACCTAGCCACCTGGGGGGGCAACCAAGTCCTTATGGGTGCCGGTCCCAAGCCCGGATAAATAGGGAGGGTTGGTGTCAGGAAGGGCATCCGGCTGTAAAAATCTGTGCCAAAACCAAAAATGGAATGAGCCGAAATATGGAAAGAGGTAATGCTAGGGCGTACTCCGTAAACGACGCACAGAGACATCGCCCTAACTCTGTGGTAAGGCGAGGGCTACTGCATCAGGAGCGGGTGCAGCTAAAGAAGCGAGCTCACATTGGGTTCAGAGTATGTCAGCTAAATGTTGGGTCCATGACTGGGAGAGGTAGAGAATTGGCTGACTTGATGAGAGAAAAGAAAGTAGATGTTGTGTGTGTGCAAGAAACGCGGTGGAAAGGAAATAAAGCTAAAGAGTTGGGAGATGGATATAAGCTATATTATAGTGGAGCAAATAAACAAGGTAGAAATGGAGTTGGCATAGTACTGTCTAGTGAACTAAAGAACTCGGTAATAGAAGTGCATAGAAAGAATGACCGTATCATCAGATTGAAGATATGTTATGGAGGAGAGATTCTGAATATTATAAGCGCATATGCACCACAAGTTGGTTGCACAGAAGAAGAGAAGGGAAATTTCTGGAGAGACATGGATGGAATAATGCAAGAAGGACTGGAAGAGCATGAGAGGGTGATAGTTGGGGCAGATTTGAAATGGCCATGTCGGAAGTGAAAATGAGGCGATTGGGCGGGTGCATGGGGGCCATGGAATTGGAGAGAGAAACCCAGAAGGAGAGAGTGTAGTGGGACTTTGCTGTGTCATTCGACATGGCAATAGTAAACACATTTTTGAGAAAGAAAAGGGAACACCTAATAACATATAGGAGGGGGGAAAGATTCTCCCAGATAGACTATTTCTTGTATAAAAGGATAAATCTGGTGGAGGTCAAGAACTGCAAAGTTATTCCAGGCGACCATGTAGCCCCCAACACAGGCTGCTATGTATGGACTGAAGTTGAAAAGGGAAAGAAAAACCAAAGCTAAAGGGATAAGGAAAATTAAATGGTACGAATTACAGAAGGAAGGGATAAGAAGAGAGAGTTTAAGAGGAGGGTTTTGGAGGATATTGATATTAGGGATTGAAGATGTTCAAGAATGGTGGGCACGAAATGCAGCAGTAATAAGAAGGCATGGAAAGGAGCTGCTAGGAGAGACATCTGGTATCATATGGGAAGAAAAGGATAGTTGGTGGTGGGATGAAGACATTGAGAAAGTAGTAAAAGATAAGAAGGAGGCAAAGAAAAGATGGGAAGAGTCACAGTCAGTGGAAGACAGAAATAGGTACAGAGAGAAAAACAAGGTGGTGAAAAAGGTGGTAGCCCAAGCTAAAGCAAAGTCGTATGATGATGTGTATAATGAGCTGGGGACAAAGGAAGGATTAAAGAAGATGATGAAGCTATCAAAGGCTAGAAATAAGAGCACCAAAGATATAACACACATCAAACAAATAAAGAATCAAGAGGGTGTAGTGCTTAGAAAGGAGGAAGACATTGTGAAGAGATGGAAAGAATATTTCGAACAGTTGTTAAATGAAGAAAATAATAGACTAATAAGAGAGGATGGGCAAGTGAACATTGGCATGGTAATGAGGTTTTCTAGGCAAGAGGTACTAAATGCACTGAAGAAGATGAAGAATGGGAAGGCAACCGGACCAGACATGATCCCGGTGGAGCATGGAAAGCATTAGGAGATGAAGGAGTGGATATACTGTATGATCTTATGATAAAGATCCTTGAACAGGAAAAGATTCCAAATGAGTGGCGTGGGAGTATATTGATCCAATTTTTAAAGGGAAAGGCGATGTCCAAGAGTGTGGTAATTATAGGGGCATTAAATTGATGTCCCACACTTTGAAGATACTGGAAAGGATGATAGATGCTAGACTGAGAGAAGAAGTACAAATAGGTAAAGAGCAGATGAGATTTATGAAGGGAAGGGGAACAACAGATGGTATATTTTGTCTGAGGCAAATAATGGAGAAATTCGGGGAAAGACAAAGGGACCTACATATGGTATTCATTGACCTTGAAAAGGCTTATGACAGAGTCCCGAGACAAGAGGTATGGAGGAGCCTGAGGAGAAGATGGTGCCAGAGAAGTATGTGCGATTGATACAAGAGATGTACCGGAATGTATTTACCAGAGTGAGGAGCAGTGTTGGGGAGACAGAAGGTTTTGAGGTGAGAGTAGGATTACACCAGGGGTCGGCTCTGAGCCCATTTATCTTAACATAGTGATGATGTTATAATAGAGGAAGTAAGGGAGACAGTACCATGGAACTATTGTATGCGGATGATATTGTTCTGTGTGCAGAGAGCAGGGAAGATCTGGAAGTGAAATTGGAAAGATGGAGACAAGTACTGGAGGACAGAGGAATGAGAATAAGTAGATCCAAGACAGAATATATGTGTACCACCACTGAGGGGGATGATAGAGAAAGTATTCAGCTTGGTGGAGAGCAAATAAGGAGAGTGATAAGTTTAAGTATTTGGGATCTTTGTTAACGCTGGAGGAAGTATGGAAGAAGAAGTAAAAACATCGGGTACAGGCAGGCTGGAACAACTGGAGAGCGGCCTCGGGAGTTCTTTGTGACAAAAGAGTGCCGCTTAGGTTAAAAGGAAAATTTCACAAGACGGTGGTAAGAACAGCAATGCTGTATGGTACGGAAACAGCAAGCATGAGAAAAGCAGAGCAGAAGAAGATGGATGTGGCAGAAATGAGAATGCTTAGGTGGATGTCTGGGGTAACAAGAGTGGATAGGATCAGAAATGACTACCATAAGGGGGTCAACTAAGGTGGTGGAAGTATCAAAGAAAGTGCAGGAGTGGGGAGGCTGAGATGGTATGGACACCTGTTTAGGAGAGATGAGGACCACGCTGGGAGACATA
>NC_087202.1:121504618-121547118 GCF_015104395.2 Macrobrachium nipponense
CACCGAAAATTTTATCGCAAGCTGGACAAGGTGCTCTGCCGAACATGCCCAACTTGAAACGGATGGTACAGAGGAAGAGAGTTGCTACCCTGGCCGCCCCTCCGAACCCGCTTTCGTTAGCCGACCTCGCCATACCTCTGGAGTACACGCACTATGAAAGCATCCTGGTGTTTTTGAGGATTTTTTGTTATTCGATAGTGGTGCTGCTGCTGGTGATGAACGAATGTTGATATTTTCCACAGAACGGAATTTACGTGTTCTTTCGTCAGTGTCGTCAGTGGCAAATGGATGGAACCTTTTGACATAACGCCACCTCTTTTCAGCCAACTCTATTCTATCCATGGATCGTACTTAGGCCGCACACACCCTCTAGTGTTACGCCTACTACCGAACAAACGGCAAGGAACTTACGAGACTTTGTTTCCGGAGCTGAATCATCTTACCAATGGTGAAGCTGCCCCTCAGTCGATCATCACAGATTTCGAGATGGCTGCCATTCGCGCCTCCAACGTCGTTTTCCCCGCACGCTGAAAACAGGGGTTGCTTTTTTCACCTCGCAGAGTGTTCATCGTCGAATACAGCGCGAAGGCTTCAAACAGCGGTACGAGAACGACGCTGATTTTTGCGCTGCAGTGCCGCACCATCCCAGCTCTAGCCTTTGTCCCGTCTGATGACGTATCTGATGTTTTCGAGGAGCTCAGCCAACACCTTCCAGATGTTTTCCAGCCAGTGTTGGACTATTTTGAGGACACTTATATAGGACGTCCGAATCGCCGTGGATTAAGACGTGCTCCTACATTTCCAATTGAATTGTGGAATGTACATGACGTGTCATAAATGGTGAAGACCGCACCAACAATGTTGTCGAGGGCATGGCATCGTTCTGTCCAAGTCACACTGGGTGAAATTCGGCCTTCGATATGGAAATTCATTAAAGGACTTACTCGATCGCAAAAACTTAGAGACACTGAAATTGAAGGACTCTTGGCTGGAAATCCTCCCCCCCGACGTCGCCCCCGATATGAACTTTTAAATGAGAGAATCGAAACTATCGTGAATGATTATCGTAATAGAGATAACATGGACTATCTACGAGGACTAAGCACACAACTTTTGAAGAGACAGCACGATCTGGAGTATCAGTTTTGTATCTGTGCAGAATCAGTAATCAGTTTTTGTACACGTTTCTTCAATATAGGATCATTTGTTATTAACCATATAATCTAATGTATCATACGGTATGAATCATGTTTTAGATATTATACAGTGTTCAAATGAAGTTTCATGATTAAATGTTTCAAAACAATCTTTCTTTATTTTTGCCTATTTTTGCCTTTGATCTCTGCTCTGATATACGGTCGAGTGAAAAAACTGCGAGGATTACTTTACTCATTTGGCAAACTGTCTGACCACACTAAACCCAACTTGAAGGTAATAGTTTGCCTCCTTTAAATCTCTGAAATAGATGCGGTCGAGTAAAAAACTGCATAAGCTTTGTATTAGCTTCTTCATTTTGAGGCAAATTGGGTTTTTTCATTGACAAAATGATAATAATACTAACGTGCTAAATTATCAATCTCTAGGCTATACTTTCCTATTATCCTATTCCTAATTTAATATACCCTGTGCATGTTTGCCAGCTTTTACATTGGCGGCGAAATGGTCAACGGCGAAAAGGTTGGCGGCGAACTGTCGCCGCGGCGAACTGGCTCTGCGGCGAACTGGCACGCGGCGAACTGTCGCGCGGCGAACTGTCGTAGACCCCGAACAGTTACAATACCGAACAGACATAAGTCGAACGGACAAAATGCCGAATATTGCTAAGATTACGAAAGATAGATATAAGCAAAAACAATACTAGGATGATAACATTTGCTGAGAGATATAAATAACTTTTCACTAATTCGATAATTACTGTTTAACTGCTTGTTTAATAATCAATTACCTAGTTTCTTAATACTGCTTTTGTAGTTATTATATTTTTTTTCTTTATTCAAATTTGACTATAAGAAAAAAACAATAATTATTTTTTTCTTCAGTCGTTAGAAAATCGATAAGAAGGCTTTTTCTTTGTCTTTTTAAAATTTTCAGACACCGTCGGGAGGATGTGAATGATCTGAAGCTTGTCCATGTTCGATATCACTGATCGTTCTAATTCTACCATTGCACACTTTTCGTCGCTCACATCTCCAGTAAGTAGTTTCTTCAACAGTTTTATCGACAACGTATGAATATCCATTATGAAGCAATTTTCGGCCACCACTTCCTGTCTTAGTGAATTCCATGGTTGAACTCGCAAAAAATAAATTCCATAGTCAAATTTGAATATAGAAAAAAAAATATATAACTACCAAAGCAGTATTAGTAAACTAGGTAATTGTTAATTAAACAAGCAGTTAAATAGTAATTATCGAATTAGTGAAAAACTTCATTGAAGAAAAAAAATCTTAACTATTATTATTTTTGCTTATATTTATCTTTCGTAATCTTAGCAATATTCGGCATTTTGTCCGTTCGACTTAATGACTGTTCGGCATTCTATCCGTTCGGCTTCCTGGCTTCTGCTTCTTCTCCTTCGACAAAAATGCATTCGGCATCCCGTCCGTGTACCTTTCTATCAATGTGTGTGTGTGCGCGCGTGTGTGTGTGTTAGAGAGAGAGAGAGAGAGATTAAATTCCAACAGCTGTAGCTTACAAAGAAGTACCAGGTAAAGTTTCTTTGGCAAATATAAGCATTAAATACATGCATAAAAACAAATTATATACTTTTTTTTAGTGTTTCCATCAATATTTTACTTGTGCGCGGTGGGTATACAGTATCAAAATTTAAGTATAGCTTTGAGATTTATACATTAATCTATCCGAGGGGGGCGGGGTTTGAGTGCAAGTGACCAGAGTAGTCCGAATATTGTAAGAAACTCTCAACTACGGCTCATGAAACTCTCAGCCGGCCGTGGTGGACTGTGTTGTTGGTGCTAGACGCACGATTATGGCTACGTTTAACCTTAAATGAAATCAAATCTATTGAGGCTAGAAGTGTGCAATAGGACCCTTCTAGCCTCGATAGATTTAATTTTGTTTTTAGGTTAAAGGTAGCCATGATCGTGCCTCTGGCACCGCAACAACACGGGCCACCAGGCGACCAATCACTGTGGATTTAAAGGAACGTAAACCTGTCTGCGTGTTTAGAGGCTTGTGGGACAAACATCCGTAAACTAGAATTCAGACCTGTTTATTTTTCCGGTCCCTTCTTCCCTTGTTTATGTTACTTAACGTCTCTTTAAAAAAAGTAAAAAATGCGCCGGACTTCTTTCTGCGCAATCAAGTTTGCTGTACAGCTTATAATATTGTATGCAACTCTCAGCCGGCAATGCTGGCCTGTGATGTTGCGCTGCCAGATGCACGATCATGGTTAACTTTAACCCGAAACAAATAAAAACTACCGATGCTAGAGGGCTACAACTAGTTATGTTTGGTGACTGGAGGGTGAACGATCAAAATACCAGTTTGCAGCCCTCTAGCCTCAGTAGTTTTGAAGGCTGGGGATAAAAAAAGGGAAAAAAAACTGCCGACAGACAGACAAGTAGCCGTCTCTATGATAGTTCTCTTTTACAGAAAGCTAAGACTACGCCTCGGTATTTCAAATATGATTTCTGTTAAAGATTTTTTGCATTACGTCACTCTCTGTCCAAAGAGGAAACTGATTTGATTAGTCTTTGCGTCTTCCTTGCACTAACGAATTTTATTTAATTTTCGTCTTTACATTTATAGATATTCCGAATTCTCGAGGGTTCGCTGTTACCCCTGTTAATATGCTATACATTTAATAACCTTAGTGTTTTCTGAAACACTTGCGGCCTGAGAAATAAATCACTTCATATCTCTATATATTTTTAATATCCTTGTTATTAAAAAATGTGGGGTTTCTCATCTAATGTGACCTTAGCAAATAGATGACCTGACGGGATAATATTGTACTAAGTTATCTTGATAATATTCAACATCTTGACGAGAAATCGACAGGCAACTCCTGTAGGCTAGAAAATTTGAGAATTTAGCAGAAAAAATGCAGTCCTATGCAGGAAATATCCTTTTGTAAATGCTAGAGTGTCTTTATGCAGGCCAAGGTAGTACCACTGGTTCACTAGACCCAAGTATGATATCAGATGTTTAAGGAAACCATCTCCACTCATATGCTGGAAAATCATAGTTATAACTCCTTTAAAATTACAAAAATAATCGCATTATTCATTTCCAAACGCATCCTAATCATAAGTTGTAAGTCTATAGGTTGTTGACCTATAGACTTACATTATCTTGGCGTCTAGCAAGAGCCGCCCCATCGTCGTATCTGTGTTAGTTTCTCGGGAGAACCTTCAGGGTAGGAGAGTGCCCTCACAGTCCTTTTATGGAACTGGCCATCGTCAGCTCTGCTATGCAGTCAATGTAGTTCATTAAGGTCGCAAGATGGATTCTCCCGCCACGTCCTTAATCAAGTCCACCATTTGTTTGCTCATTCTTTCGTCACTTTCAAAAAGTATCGTTTTCGTGCGCGCGCACACACATACACACACACACATTCGTTTTAAAATATCTGTGATCGCGGCCGTTTTCTGTTTACGCAGAGGAGGCCATTTTGGACAATGGTCTGGAATGAGGTTTGGTGTGACTATTTGCTGTGGCTACGATCTTTTCCTCGTCGTTCTGACAGCGGGAAAATAATATTATATTTTGTAATCATTCTTATCATGTTTTCTGGAGAACCAGTTACGTGGCTACTATTACTGTGACACCAGCTTGTTGTAGCAGATCTGTTACTTAATCAGGCTATTTTGCATTATTTCATATAATAGAAGATTCTTTTGTAAAAACGAGCAATATTTAATTGATTATATCTTAACAGAACGTTGTCTTGGATCATTTCACCTGATTTTGGCAAGATTTGTTTGATATAATACTGATCTTTCTAGAGTTAGTTTATATCCGAGTACCTATCGCTGGAAAAAAAAAATCAGGAATTTTGAGAAACTACGAATGATAGCTATTCACCAAAAAATTGCCCGTCCTATGAGAAATCTTATTTGCTCCTCGTAGATATTCGCAGTTTCGTGGGGTGCATGTTAGAATCCAGATACTTGAGTTTTATCTTTCTTTTTTCTGTAGCTCTTGTTTTGCCTTGCTGAAATTCCACACTTCGGTCAGACATTTGGACCGAGTTCTGAGACTATTTTTTTATAGTGATATCTTAAACACCGTTCTGAATTAACTCTTTGTTTTGTTGCCGGATCTTCATTGCTACCACAGTGTTTCGGTGTCATTTGTCAGTCTGTGAAGGAACAGGCAGATTTCCCGTAAATCTAACACTTTTATGTTAGTCTGGCTCGTGCTAGCAGAATTAATTAACTCGGTGCTACTTTGGCTTGTCATCTACACGTCACCTACTCCGAGATGGCAGTAGTACTAATAAACATGGCGGAAGCTCCTTGGAACGCCGTGGTTAGTGATAGCCCCTCGGGGATCAAAGTATTATATACACTCATTTATATATTGTGTGGTCGACAAATTATTATTTCATTAATGATAAACGGTGTCTTCGTGCGGCCGTCTACTTTACATTTACCGTACGGTGTTTAGTACTATGGCACCTCGGAGCTAGTAGACTGACACGTACGTAATTATATAACCAGCAAAAATAGCACCATTAACTTTTTTTTATTCAGTTGCCAAATCAGAACTATGTCCCTTCAGAGTCCCATTTTGGAAAGAAAATGGCCTTTATGACAGTTATTTCAATAGTATTATGTCTGAACTGGTACGGTTCGGAAATACTTGTCAACAGTATTTGATAAGGACTTTTGCCGGAAATGTACGCAAAACAATTGCGCAATGCAACGCTGGGCCAGAATAGACCGGACATTCTTTCCCTAAAAAATTCAGCTGGCTTTATTTGTTACTTTACTTTATAATGAATACTTTAATTTACAATGAATTCTGATTTGCATAGCAAATACCTTGCAGCAAATTGTGATAGGCCTAAAGTGATATATATATGATTTATTATGATTATTGCTGACTAGAATTCAACTTGAAAACGTACGTGCCTTCCCTGGTACCGCTTCTAATAACTATATATCAACGTAAATACGTTTGTTCGAAAGTTGGTTAGACGTAGCGGTGTAATATTTTATTTTTTAATTGTTGGAGAGAACACCAGCATATTTTGTTTGTATGGCATTTTTACGTTGCATGGAACCAATAGTTATTCAGTAACGGGACGGCTTTACGTGACTTACGAACCACGTCGAGAGTGAACTTCTTTGAGTATTTTAGACGTCCGGTGTGTGTGCGCGTGAGTGTGTGTGTCGCACAACCAGCTGTTTTGCTTCTGTTAATAAGTAATTTGAGGTACTCGTAAAATGACCTAGAACTATCTGAAACCCTTTTGTCGCGCCGAAAAAATAAAATGAGTTTTCTTGTCCTTTCGCTCTTTAGAAAATTGGGCTCCCTACTGACACAGCTTTCAGAAATTTCGAGAATAGGTTTCTCGTAGCGATAAAATTGGTTTCTACTTTCTAGACGACTCAGTTCATGCGCTGAGATCAAGACTAGAGCATGATTTGGTAAATAGTGGACATGACATAGGTTGCCCCGAGGCAGTCAGGTGAAGTGCGTGCAGTTAGCCCTAAAGGGCTGGCAGTTGATGTTAGGCATAACAGGTTACTAGAAATGAAGAAGAAAAATCTACTCCAAGATAACTAGGTGTTGCTTTGGCTTGGTAACTGTGTCGCCAACT
Organism: Macrobrachium nipponense; assembly: GCF_015104395.2. Lineage (NCBI taxonomy): Eukaryota > Metazoa > Arthropoda > Malacostraca > Decapoda > Palaemonidae > Macrobrachium > Macrobrachium nipponense. Next base: position 121,511,412 of record NC_087202.1, read on the forward strand.
CCGAGGCGGTAGTATACTAAACCATAGATATAGAGAGGGCTCTCTATATCTATGGTACTAAACACCGTATGGTAAATGTAAAGCAGACGGCTGCACGAAGATATCGTTTGTGAATATAATTTGTCGATATCTGCCTTCTTGATGTCAGCTTGTAGTGACTCGTCAACTGCAGAAAGAATTTCATATCGCTGCCAGCAATTTATCATGATAATAATCTAGACTATGGTGTGATTATTTTCACGCACAATGATTATTGAGAGATTGGTAGCCACAACTGTATTGGTGAAAACGACTCTCTCAGTATACGGAGCAAGTTTCACATTTATGGGAAAAAAGTTTTAATGTTCAGTATTCCTTTTATTTAGCATAATCTGAGTTGATGTCTTTCTAAATCTTTACTGGGCGGGTTTATAACCTCAATCATCTTTGCTAGCTTATAAAATCATACTTTAAAAAAATACCACAGAGTCGCAAACGTTTTTGATGTCGTGGTTGCGTAATCGAGCTAATGATAATATTCTTGTGAATGAGAAGTCGATGATTAGAAAGCTGAACAATTTCACATCATCATCGTGTAGTACTACTTTTCAAGTTCCTGAGAGAGAGAGAGAGAGAGAGGAGAGAGAGAGAGAGAGAGAGAGAGCGTAAAACAAAGGTTGTCGGTATGGGGCCCTCAGCATCTGCGAGACAAGACGACATCCCTATTTTTATCCTGCGCAGTCGGTGTTGCCAACGAGACGGCTCGAATTTGTAGCTCGTGCTGGGCCGTAGCAAGCATGCGCGAGTGCGGAGCTTTTCAGACATTTGTGGAAGTTTTCCTGCATGATTTGGGGAAAGTATTTTGCTCGCTCTCTCTCTCTCTCTCTCTCTCTCTCTCTCTCTCTTACTAGAGGGAATTATACGTATAAACTAAACATTCATGTGTTCGCTTGGCGTATCACAATGGTAGTACTTGGAGGTTACAATTTCTTTATATGATGTAATAGCATCATGGTAGATGTATTGTCTCTTCATATTATTATTATTATTATTATTATTATTATTATTATTATTATTATTATTATTTATATAAAATACTCACACTAGCATGAGTCAATAAAAAGAATAACGCCTAGAGGACAGGAGTAGAGAAGAAGGTAGTAATCAATTGGCTTAATGCGTCATACGACGTCATTTGTTCATGCCAGAATCGTTTGCCCATGATTCGGTCCTGCCCAGGAGGTGAGGATGTGAGTAACAAACGGAAATAATATCAAACTATTTATTTCAGTTTGTTACTCACATCCTCACCTCCTGGGCTGGGCCGAATCATGGGCAAACGATCCTGTCATGGCAAACGATTCTGTCATGAGCAAATGACGTCGTATGACGCACCAAGCCAATTGATTCCTACCTTCTTCTCTACTCCTGTCCTCTAGGCGTTATTCTTTTGTTTCCTTTTAGTCTCGCGTGCATTTGTGTCCCAGGTCTTAGGGTGCCTCTTCTATCGGTCATTGCACTAAGACATAATAATAATAATGAAGAAGCAGAAGAAGAAATCCACAGCGGTGGAAATGTAAATATATCTTAGAGATATATATAGCTATACATATAATATAAACATATACTAAATTTCCAACATATATTCACATTTACACCACTGTGGATTCCCTCACCATTTCATTGACTCATGCTAGTGTGAGTATTTTACATAAATAATAATATAATAATAATAATAATAGGAAGAGACAATACATCTGCCATGATGCTATTACATCTTATAAAGAAATTGTAACCTCCAAGCATATTATATATATATATATATATATATATATATATATATATATATATATATATATATATATATATAAAGGAAAATAAAGATTGAATCATTGGGCAAAAAGTCTTATGGCGGTCAAATGCATTCCTGGAATCGTGTCAAATTCAAAATGAGTTATATCAGTTGTGTATATTTCCGAGGCTAGTTTAAACAAGGCGTGATCCGACCTCCAGCTTACTAGGGACACGCACAAGATTTTCCCCCTCCGTTGTAAGTTGTAAACGTTATATTCCTAACTTTTAACGTTAATTCAAACGTGCTCAGATCTACGGGCAAATAGAGCCTAGTTTCACCGACGAAAATTAACATAAATATGTTTATTTATTTTATTAGTAATATTTTTCTGTCCTGTTTAATATGCACGTTATCTACTTTTTACTTTATCATTCTGCTTAAATAAATCCTTTTCAGACCCTTTTAAGCTGTCCATAGGAACCTTCCCTACCCCCAACAAGAACAAAATAGTTTGTAGGCTTACTCACCGAGTAAGCGAAAAGTACAGACCAAAATGTTATAGATTTATGGTGCATATATGTATAATATATATTATATATATATATATATATATATATATATATTATATATATGACCTTGAAATCAGACCTCTTTGGCAAAGGAAATACTTTATTGTGAGAGATTTTTTTTTTATTTAAAATTTCAGGTGAGTGACTGAAGCATCATATAGAATTTAAATAGGAGGTGACTGGGAGACTTCATTGTCTGATCTATATATTCAGTGAAATAATGACAATACGTGTATATATATATAAAAGTAAATATATATATATATATATATATATATATATATAATATATATATATATTTGTGTGTGTGTGTATACATATATATAAATATAGCACCATAATTATAACAATTTGGTTCTGTTACTTTTCGTTTACTCGGTGAGTAAGCCTACAAACTACTTTCTTCTTGTTCTTGTTGGGGGTAGGAAAGGTCTATGGCAGCCTAAAAAGGTCTGGAAAGGATTTATTTAGCAGAATGATAAAAACAGTAAAAAAATAGATATCGTGCTTATGAAACAGGACAGAAAAATTATTACTAATAAAATATAGTATTTATGTTAATTTTCGTTCGGCGAAAACTAGGCTCTATTTGCCCGTAGAACTGAGCACGTTTGAATTAACGTTAAAATTTAGGAATATAACGTTTACATATATATGATATATATATATATATATATATATATATATATATATATATATATATATATATATAATATATATTTTTTTTTTTTTTTTTTTTTTTTTTTTTTTACTTCATTTGTATATAAGTATATATATGAAAATCATTCAGCTAGAATACCTTTCAAATGTACACCTTTCAGGAACACTTTGTTTACCGGTCTGTAAACACAAACCACAGTCACTGTAGAGTGAGGGGTGCGTCCCTTGCCTCTGGAAAACACTGCCAAACGCACGATACACGGCCAACTTTAACCTTCAATAAAATAGAAACTACTGAGGCTAGAGGGCTGCAATTTGGCGTGTTTGGTGACTGGAAGGTGGATGATCAACGTACCAAATTGCAACCCTCTAGCCTCAGTAGCTTTTAAGATCTGAGGGCGGACGGGCAGACACAGAACAATCTCGATAGTTTTCTTTGACAGAAAATCAGAAAACCAGCCCACAATTCCTATTATTCTATCACTGGCGTAACATTCATTCCAAAATACGTGAAGCTCATTCCGGAATGTTATTACCTTTTCAAAGATGAGGTTCTGACGTTTAATAATCTATAAAATTTGGGGATTCGAATCATTAGGAAAATTATAAAAAGAAGAGGTAAGATCAATGAGACCACTGATAGAGGTGGAGAAAAATGTTATGCTGGGAATTAAACTAATAATATTGTTAGAAACGATGTTGCTATGTAATGAATAGATAAGCAGATAACTGATAATATTGTTAGAACGATGTGCTATGAAATGAATAGATAAGCAGATAACTAATAATGTTGTTTAAAAACGATATTGATATGAAATGAATAGATAAGCAGATCGAATTAAAGTGTGATGGATTATTTTTAAAGATATCAAAATGAACGTTAAAAGATTTTACCCCATAGGGTGGTAGTGTTTTTTTATTTATTTTTATAATTTATTAATTCCCATTTTTCCCTTCTTTTTGCAATCTCTATTTTGGATTACACTACGTATGCCTTCCAACAGCCAGTACACACCCCTATCCGGTGCACTGTAGGCATTATTTAAGGTTCTTTGCAGCGTGCCTTCGACCGCTAGCTGCAACCACATTCGTTCCTTTTACTGTACCTCCTTTCATATTCTCTTTCCTCATCTTACTTTCCACCCTCTCCTAACACATGATTCATAGTACAACTGATTCATAGTACACCTTTCAAACATTTTACCGTCAAATTCCATTTCAGCGCTGAATGACCTCATAGGTCCCAGTGCTTGGCCATAGGCCTATATTCTATATTCAACTCAACTCAAATGATTTTCAAAACTATCTTACTAATGAACACCAAATGGTGTCTTCAAGATTTAAAAAAAAAAAAAATTAATTAAAAATGTTCGCCAGCAATTTGGGCCGTTGGAAGGCATACGCAGTGATAACCCAAAATAGAGATTACAAAATAAAGGGAGAAAATGGAAAATAATAATTTATAAAGGAGAAAATGGGAAAAAATAAAATAAAAAGGAGAAATGGGAATAAATAAAATAAAAAGGAGAAAATGGGAAAAAAAATAAAATAAAAAGGAGGAAAAAAGGGTTTGGGAAAAAATAGATAAAAAAGGAGAAAAAATGGGAAAAAAAAATAAATAAAAAAGGAGAAAATGGGAAAAAAATAAATAAAAAAGGGAGAAAATGAGAATTAAATAAGAAAAAAAAGGATGAAAATGGGAAAAATAAATTAAAAAAGAGAAAATGGAAAAATAAATAATAAAGGAAAGGAAGAAAATGGGAAAAGATAAAACAAAAAAAAAAGGAGAAAATGGGGAAAAAATTAAATAAAAAAAAGGAGAAAATGGGTAAAATAAATTAAATTGAAATAAGAAAAAAATGGGAAAAAATAAAATAAAAAATGTTTGAACAATGATAACAATTTAAGTAACTGAACCTAGAAGCAGAGGGGTGACAACCCCTGTAGTGGGATTATTTAAGGGGGGGGCGGGGGAGCAGGCCATGGCCTAGGGCTCCGCACCTTCTAGCAAAAATATATCAATTATTATTAAAAACAAAATATACAAATTAGTTAAAAATAATAATTAATAATAATAATTTAGAGGTGTTCAAATTAGGAAAATAAATCCCGGAAATTAAACTCCACCCCAGCTGTAAGGGTCCCCTGAAGTCACCGGCCTGGGGCTTCGCACACACCCTAAATCCGTCCCTGGGGGACAACGCCCATTTTTCCCATGGGGAGAGACATGATAGTGTTGGAATAACACGTCAGAACTAAAAAAAAAAAAAAAAAAAAAAAAAAAAAAACAAAAAAAAAAAAAAAAAAAAAAATAAAAAAGAAAAAAGTAAAATATGCTTTTCTGTACGACGTCTATTCAAGGCCGCCGAAAATAAATCTATCTTTCGGTGGTCTGGGTATAAACGCTGTTTGAGTCGCGGCCCATGAAACTTTAAATCTCGGCCAGGTGATGGCCTGCCCTATGTCGTCACCAGACGCATGATTATGGCCAAATTTAACCTTGAATAATAATAATAATAATAATAATAATAATAATAATAATAATAATAATAATAAAACACTTGTCTCAGCCTAGAGGGCTGCAATTCTGACCCCTTATTGGAATGCCAGAGAATCGAACTCGCGGACACCGAGGTGGCAGGCCAACACCATACTGATCACGCCACTGAGCCGCTGGAGGGTGGGTGATCAACATACCAATTTGCAGCCCTCTAGCCTCAGGAGTTTTTGAGATGTGAGGGCGGACAGATAAAGTGTGGACGAACAACTATAAACTATAAAAATAAGTTTTTTTTACAGAAAACTAAAAAAAAAAAAAAAAAAAAAAATCCCAAAAAAAAAAAAAAAAAAAAAAATCTCTCATCAGAGACTTGGAAAAAGACGTTTTCAAGTCGAAATGCTATCATATATATATATATATATATATATATATATATATGTATATATATATATATGTATGATATTATATATTGTGACGAAGTGCCAAGTATCTGGTTACTACACTTACCAATCATTAATTGTTACCTCACAACAGCCAGACACCTGAACCTTCATCACAAATAAAATACGACTGAATACTCTAAAGGCAACAGTGATCCCCTAAACAACTTACCAGTACTGCAGAAAATCAGACTAAGTTCATTAAAACAGGTGTGAGGTAATCTTATATGTAATGAAATTAATTAAAGGGCATCACTCCATCAACAACTTTAAAAGTCTAAGTATTTCCCTAATTTTAAAAGTCCAAGTACTTCAACTAAATTGAAGGAAAACAGCTCAGTTACTCTATAATTTCTACCTAAACAAAATTAAATATACTGGTGAAAAAGAAAACACTTATAAAAATTCTAAATAATAAAAATATCAAACTCAAAATTTATAAGTGAAATTCACAATCTCAGGGAAATTTACTGTTAATTGAAAACAACGCAATGTTAAATTAATTTTTGAATTAATTGTTAAATAAAATAAAATCAAAATTAATTTATCACAAAAGTCAAGAAAATTAATTAATGCAATTGAAATTCAAAAGTGTTAGGTAATAACTAAAATTTCACAAGTGCTAAACAACAATGAAACTTTAAAAGAATTTTAAGTAAATGCAAAGTAATTCACAAGTGCTAAACTCAATTAAATATGCAATGCTTAATTAATGAAAACAATTAAATTAATCAAATTGTGAATGTAAATTAAAACACAGAAAAATGTGGAAAATACCAACATTTCAAAAAGAAAGCATTAATCACACAGAATATAAAAAAAACACACTTCAATAAGAAAACTGGACAAATGCACAAAAATCACTAATAAGGAAAATGGATAAATGCACAAAAAATCACTCTAATAAGGAAAATGGATAAATGCACAAAAAATCACTCTAATAAGGAAAATGGATAAATGCACAAAAAATCGCTTCAAAAGAAATAAACACAACATAACAATTCGCAATGTGTAAAAAATGAAATAGTTTCACCAAACCACAGTAAATCTGTTTTTAAGTTTCACCAAACCACTGTAAATAGGTTTTTAAGTTTCACCAAACCAGTGTAAATATGTTTTTAAGTTTCACCAAACCACTGTAAATAGGTTTTTAAGTTTCACCAAACCACTGTAAATCTCTTTTTAAGTTTCACCATACCACTGTAAATATGTTTTTAAGTTTCACCAAACCAATGTAAATATGTTTTTAAGTTTCACCAAACCACTGTAAATCTGTTTTAAAGTTGCAACTTTGAACTGCTGCAGTGCAGCTAGCTCCAAAATTTCACCATAAACAATTCACCATATTTAAAAAAAGAAAAGCACCGTTACACACTTTTACAATGTTTGTTCAGATTCTACTATAAGCACTAAGCAATATTAAATAACTCTAAGAAATACCAAATCTAAAATTTACGAGTGGCCAACCACCAAGTATAAAATCTTTCCGTTAATGTGGAATAAAAAATCTCTTGCGCCAAGAGAGAGAGAGAGAGAGAGAGAGAGAGAGAGAGAGAGAGAGAGAGAGAGGGGGAGGCGGTAAATGATCTTACAACACGGTTTCAAATCTCGTTAATGAACTACTTCTCTGTATTCGTATGGCAAATGATCAGTGTATCTCACCCTAAAATGGTTGGGAGAACAATTTTGGGAACGAGAGACTGCTAATATCGTAAAAATTCTCTTTCAAAACAATAAGTAGAGATAAAGTGAGATTACAATCATAAACAACATTTATTATTACATGATTTAAGACAATAAAAGTCTTTTGAAGTACAAAATATGATTACAGAATTTTCTCGAATGAAATTAAGTTTCGTCATTTCCTTGAGTGCCATCACAAACTTTCCACTTCAAAATTTAAGCTACTTACGAGTCAACAAATTCTCTTTTGACAAATCGAGAGACAAGAGTTAATTTACCAGTAATATTAGATAGTTTTCAATGCAAAAACTTCTCTAACTACTTATATGAAATGAAAGGCATCAGACGTATGTGAAACGTTTTAAGCTTACAAAAGATGATGCAATCCTTCCACGTGATTACTCGACAAAGATACAAGTCGAAACAAGCTACGACTCGGTGTCGCTAAAGAAAAAAAAAAAAAAAAAAACATAAAAAAAAAAAAAAAAAAAAAAAAAATGGCCCCAAGTGGTGACAGCTATTTTCCTGCTTCGAGCAGACAATGCCATTTCCTCTTTCTTCTCACATTCTACATTATTGTTAACTTTTAAATTGTGTGTGCAAAATCTGAACATACATTATTAGAACATAGTAACTCTAAGCAAAATAAGGAATCTGAAAATATTGCAAACAATTTCACAACACTTCATATATTTACAAAGAGGATGATATGCATTGCAAAAGCAACAGCATATAAGAATATATATATATATATGGATATATATATATATATATATATATATATATATATATATATATATATACCTTAAATTCAGCCACTATACCAATGAAGCTGATGGAATGTACGTTAATGTAAATATAAAAAATTCCCTCGGCCGGGAAGAGAGAGAGAGAGAGAGAGAGAGAGAGAGAGAGAGAGGGGGGGGGGGGGGGTCACACACTTGCAGAGACCAGAATAAGACAGAATTAAGACTTTCTCAGAGGTGCTATTCCTGGTTACAACGACCGTCATCGATTTCATACAATAAATATCTCCTAACATGAAAGAAATGATCATGAATAGCTATCGGGAGCAAACTGTGACGTCACTTCGAGAACATGACGTCATGGACAGATCGTAAGAAAAACGTTCTGCCCACAGAAACTTCTAGAACATGAAGGAATATTGCCACTCTCTAGGCATAGCCGCATGGTATAGGGACGCACAGAGAGATGAAGAATGATACTGGTTCAATACGAAACGTGTCTTATTCACATGGCTGAAATGCAAAAAGAAGATAATGGCCGAGATGCCTTTGCTCCTTAACTTAAAAAAAAAATATGCATTTCGTGAATTCTGAACGCACAATATTCGAACACATGAACTCTGAATATGTGACATTCATTTTATAAAGGGATAACATAAGAATATATATATACATATATATATATATATATATTATATTTATAAAAATACATGTTTTCCATAAAGTCGCAGTACCATTCTAAAGCAATAAATACTTGTAATGGTACTGGGACTTTATGGACACCCTGTACACACACACACACACACACCACACACACACGACACACACACATATATATATTATATATATATATATGTATTATATATATATATATATATATATATATATATATATATATATGTATGTATATATATATTGACTCTTTAACAGAAAATTGCACTTATTATAATTAATATTATCATTATTGACGTATTATTTCTGTATATGAAATCTACTTACATCGAACAAACACATCAAAGAGGCCACTGACTTGAGATTCAGGCTTCCAAATATCATTGGTTTCAACCTCCCACCACAGACCCAACACTGCAGCAGTAACTGATCATGATACGGAGCCAGAGATTTTTCATCACCCTGGGGGGAGACGCGAACCTGCGACATCTGAGTGGCATGCCACGACACTAACCACTATACCAGCAGCCAAGAGTATGGAGGAGAATAAACATGAAATGGTCATCAAAGAACAGAAGGATTTAGCCAATCTCATTCCATTTCATTTCATATCGTTCTCAGAAAAAATTGTAAAATATATCAACAATGAATAATACTAATCGTCAACAGGAATCACCAGAATGAATTTCTGATGTCCTTTATTGGTTGAAAAATGCTGACAAAGAGCAGTAACAATATTACTATCGTAGATTCACATCAACCGTGCATCTGATGTCTAGGCCAGTCCCGTACGACGCTCCTGACTGGCTGTTGATAAGCCAATCACAGGGCTGGAAACTCTCCTCTGTCACTCGAGGAATACGTCTTTCAAAAGTATACATCAGGAGAGAGGGAACATACATCCTACCTATATGAACTCTCTCGAGAGAGACTGAGAGTTTCCGGCCGTGTTTGGCTTATCAACATCCAATCAGGAGCGTCGTAAGGGACTGGACTACACATCAGATGCACTGTTGATGTGAATCCACTATAGCTGAGTTTTTCTTATTCCACCCTTCAAAGTTTATTATTTTGGGCTCAAGGATACTTACTTTTTTTTCAAGCCAATAACAGAAATCATCATAAATTTTTCTGCTGAGCATAAATGAGATTTGGGCAATTCTACGTTTCTTTAAAACTTACGAGGAGGATTTCCTCTTGCAACTGTCACGATTTAGAAGACACGGAATAATTGTTTATTTGTTTGTTTGTATGGTGTTTTTACGTTGCATGGAACCAGTGGTTATTCAGCAACGAGACCAACGGCTTGACGTGAGCCATGTCGAGAGTGAACTTCTGTCACCAGAAATACACATCTCTCACTCCTCAATGGAATGTCCGGGAATCGAACTCGCGGCCACCGAGGTGGTAGTCCAAGACCAAACCTACCACGCCACTGAGGTGATTTTAAGGCACGGAAAAATAGACTAAGAAGTAATTGTTCTGCAAAACACTGCTACGTCGTGTGTGTTCCCTTCACTGAGTCAAGCGCGTCTTGATTGAATCAGTATGGAAATTGTGCAGTTCATTAGATGTGAAGCAGCGTTTAAAGGCTTCAATACGATAAAACACAAACTACTGAAGAAATGCCGGTATGAATAGACTACAACTTAGAATTTAGGCCAAATGCCCACCGCCGAGACAACTTCAGGACATTCAGGAGAACAACGTCCCAGTTGCACTATGGATCAGTTGTTTGGAGAGAGTGGAAAGAGAATATGAACGGAGGTGCAGTAAAAGGCATGAAAGGGGTTGCAGCTATAGGGGCCGAAGGGACGCTGCAAAGAACCTACAGATGCACTGACTGTACTACCTCCCATACTGGTCGGGTGCATTGCATAAAAATGCAAATGGCTTTGGTGGATAAGTAGTACATATTTCTCCTAAAATGTGACTTTAATAAAAAAAAATGAAACATATAAAAAGATTTCCTGAAGAACAAAGTAAAGTCATAATCGGAAACGGGAACCGGACCCTGGTAATTTTCCTGCCGGACACGCGCCTTTCGCATGAATGATCTTTTCCTTTTGGGAAATGAATGACTCGACCTCTAGCTAAGTCTCTCCTCTAGAAAAGAAATCTCAATATTGAACTTCGGGGATCTTTATACTAAATTGCGCAATTCAAGTAAAGACTGGTTCACACCTACGCACTTTTGTGGTGCGGGCTGTTACGGCGTGTGGGACCGCAAGAAACCGCACTATAAACGCACCAAAAGCGCGCCACCTTGCTGGCGGGGCCAGGAGAAGACCTCAAAGCCGCATGACGCCGCCCGGATTTTAAATAATTTCAAATTTCTGTGCGGCATCTGGCGGTGTGATGAAGTCGCACGAAGCTGTAAGCGGTGTGGCGCGGCCCCACCGCACCACACCCCACGTGGTGCGACGTCGTACCACCTGCGAGGGAGTGTTACGGCGTGATGTTACGGTGCCTTGCGGTGCCCTTACGGCGCCTTCATTCACGATTAATAAAGGGCTCGCACATGTTGCGGGGCGTGCGGCGTGAGTGCAGCATGTTATGACGTCTCTCTAGGTAGATTTTTTTTTATTTTTTTTTTTAGGTGAACCTCAATATTTTTTTTCCTTTATTAAGGAATATTACTTTACAAAATCATATTTTAAAATTTTGTATATACATTATAAGATCTATGTATGATATAAAAATATTACAATTTATCATTTTTCTAAATATGTTTTTAAATTAGATACATACTGATTCGTGAAAATTTTGTTAACATTAGACTTAAATCCTATAATATTTACATAAAATGTATTTAACAGTCTATTCTTTATACATTTAATAACTTGCTGGTCAGTACTTATTCCCAAATATCTTGCCATCCATATACTTGAAATAAAATCTGCTATTATTACCATTGCTGTATTTTCATCCCTTATTGAATTTGCTTCAAAATCTAGTTTTAAAATCCTTAACCTGCTATTAGTTTTTAACTTACAACATTTTCTAAGCAATTCGAATACCCAGGACAACAAATTCTTAACCAAAGGACAGAAATATACCATATGCATATTAGTTTCTATGCATCCACAACCGCATTCCTTAACATCTTTTATTTTCATCATGGCTAGCCTATCATTTGAACTTAAGACTTCATGAACATACTTAAACAGAATTTCTCTACTTTTATTTTCTATATACTTATTATTTACATCTTCCCAAATTAGTTTCCAGTTGAATAGTGGATACAATTTTTAAATATTTGGAACATATTCACTGTTTTTCATTGAATGTTCCTATACCACTTTCGTTTTTATCTGTGGATAAGAGGTCATCTTATTAGCACATCGTAATATATTTATCATACATTCATAAAAACTAGTTGTAAAAATAGTGCAATCCTGATGTTGGCACTCATTTTCTATAAGGTAGGTTGCTCTGACTTTACAATAATAAATAATCATTTGGTAACCAAAACAACGATCTTTTAAACATTTTAGAAATGTACTAAGCATGATTGGCTTCGCTTTACAATGAATATCAATAATTCCACAACCATCTCTTAATTTTGACAAAAACATAGGTCGATTGGATGAAAGGTTGCCTCGCATCCTGGGGAGGATAAAAGGGGCCGGTCAGACCACGGGGCATCATTCGCGCTCTGACAGCCTGTCGACAAAGTATAAATAAATAGAATTTTATTTTTTCAATATCAACGACCATAACACCGTAACACTCCGCTAGACACCGCAAGAACACGCCGTGACATGCTCGTAACACACCGCACGGGTCCACGCCACGCCGCCCAATAACGGTAATTTTTTCTTCCCACTGTGTCAATTTTGTGGCGGTTTCTTGCGGTCCCACGCCGTAACAGCCCGCAACACAAAAGTGCGTAGGTGTAAACCTACCTCAAGTACTGCGGTATCAGCTATAACCATCAATTCAGTTATTTTTAATAGCCAGTGAAGTGTGGCTCTAATTGTTGCCTGGTCTGGCAAATTACTATCCTAGTTTGCTGGAGAATCCAAATATTGGGGCAAATTCCTATAAGGGAATATCAATTACCCGAAGCTTCTTTAATCTCGCTTTTTTAAACGCGTATAAAGTCCATTTATCTTTTTTGTTTCCGTGATCGGTTAGGGTGCGTCTACACTCTACAGTAATACGTCATGGACACACGCCTGCAGTTCATCGCGCAGACATCAAGTACAAGTCAACGAATTAATGGTAGATTATCCAGCATTTGACAAAGATTAGTTCTCCGTTGAAAGTCGCTGACTTATCTTCAAACTTTTTGCCATTATGTGCGGTAAACAGTGTGAAGTATTGTCTACTTCTTTTTCTTGCTTCTAGCGAGAGACCGGCTATCCACACAATATTCAGTGGTGTATAGGCCTACTGGAAACAGCAGAACTAAGCAGCACAGTTCATTTAGACACCTATTATTATCATCATCCAGGACCGCATCAGGTGCTTTACCTTAATAAGCAGAGCAAATATTGCTCATTCGTTGATAATCTTAATGGAGATGGCTGTGGTTTCAAAAGTATACTTTTCTAAACTCCCTCACTAAAGATTTTCTTTATTACTCATTTAGCCTTTTAAAACAAAAAATATATGTATAATAAGGATTCTTATTAACATACTTTAGCCCCCATCATTCTTCGCTTGGAGTTCGATCGTTATTTTGCCCTAAAAAATCACCAAACAAAAAACCATTACAAATTACTCTTAATTGGATAATGAGTCTAATTTCGTGCCTTACATTTTGTTACCTGGCTGAAATTGGCATGCGTTGTTCTTATAATGATTACTGATAAGTCTACACGCCACCGCGTGTTCGTAAGTTTAATATTGATTTCCCTGTCACGTATCTGAATGCTAGGTGCTAGAGTGGTTTGGGTGTCATTACTTATTTATTGACTTATTGACTGTTTTAGCAGCCCTTTTTTCGCTTTTGGCGATGATGCAACAAAGCTATAAAATTCAAGGGAACAGCTTGATACCTAATATAACTCCCCAGCAGGTGAATCAATTACCTTCAAAAGTACGAATTTCTAAACAGAAAGTTTGAACCGCGAAGCTCTGTGGTGGAAAGAGATCAGCACTGGAGCATCCGTCCGCTAAAAACCTGCCTATATATACAAATAATGAAACGGGTCGTCCAGTGAGTATTGGAAACACCCGGTAAAAGACTGCAAAAGCTTAGCGACCTCGACTAAGGATTAAGCTGAGAAGAAAGACGTACCCCAGGCACATTATTTTACTCTGTAGTTTCTTGTTTAAGAGTTGAGATACATTTTTACTAACTGGGCAGAGCTAACTGGATTTCAAGTTAGCTTGGGGCTACTGACCTGCATGTGCTACACACCCAGGATCCCGTACAAAATAATGGCCTAAATTTTATCAGTAAGCAGTTATGTATTTAAATAAATATGTTTCATTACTGATCTCATCATCAAATGTTGAGCGAAACCGATGATTGACAATTGTCGAGAATCGCTTATTTATCTCATTTAAGCGTGAAAGCTTCGAGCAGCTTAATATGCCGTTACTGAAATGTTAGTATTCTGCCCCCTGCCCCCCCAAAAAATGTAGTATTTCTGTAGATTTGGCATATTTAAGGCACTTCCCGAAGAAATACCATACGCTTACTCCACCACGGGACGTCATCGGGGTACCTATGGAGTACAAACCAAGCTGGGCGGCCAGTCTCGAGTGAGTGTTAGTGAGGGGTGGACGTGCACTGCGTTGTCTCTGGTTGGATTAAACACATACCAAAAGCCGCAACCATGGGAGTGTGTTGTTACCAGTGTCTGAAGTATATGGTTATGATCTTCAACCTCCTGTATTTGGTGAGTATGATTACGCGCCCGCCGCTGCTTACGATGTGGAAAGAGTCGAACGTTTTTGGTCTTGGCGCGCCTTCCTTCGTGTTTCTGCCTTCCACGCATTGGATGGAACCCTGTTGTCGGGGAGGGGAGGGGCGCGGGCGTCTTCCCCCTGGGGAGCGGGTGGGGGGGACCTCGCTACCGTGTTCTACCTTTACCAACAAAATCGTTGTCGCATTCCGAGCAGTATGTATCATTTGCGATTCTTGGTATGCTGCCATACCGCCCGACCAAGTGGACTGCAGTCGGGTTCCGAATGGTTTCTTCTGACGTTTCGGTGTCGAAGGAATCAAAATTTGGTTTCAATTTTGAATCATTTTTCGAAAGGGGAGGCGTGTGTGCAGGGCGCGGTCTTTATGGTCGTCGACGCTTGCCTAGAGGCGCAAAAACCCTTATGAGTCGAGAGGCACAGATACACTGTGATTCACGTATATATTTATCATAATAATATATACTAGTACTTGTCAACAGGCGTAGAATTATACACTTGATATGCCAGCAGCTAAAGAAGTCAAAGGAAATTATTTAATAGGTCTTTGTTTTTAAACTTCTACACGACATTAAAGGGTAAATTGTTGATTCGTGACAGGTTTTTCACATTCATATACCATCACTTCAGTTGTTTAAAACATTCCTCGCTTTGTACGTGGTTCATATGTTAGTCATTTGGTTCACTTTTAAGCCGAAGCTCCTTCGTGAAATAATCCAACACTAAAAATCTCACGAGTCGCTTTTGTGAAAAAAGCAAATACTATTGTTATAGTAACGTATGCTATGGAGCGTATATATGCATTTCATGTGGACTCGGTGACCTTATTGATATTTAATTAACTACCGCTCTCCTAAGAGCCACATCTACCCCCGTCCTAATCCAAGATTAGTAGAAGGATAAAGCTTATATACCTGTTGCATCGGTAAGGGATTAATAGCGCCGCCATTTCAGGGGTGAGAGATATGAGAGAAACAGTCAGTAAATTTACTAAGGGTTCCTTTCCTTGTCTTGAAAGCCATATTTCTTTTAAGATGTTGGTCAAATAAGATAAAAGGTTCCGCGTAGTTACTGTATTTTTGAAAGGTTGGGCGTGAGGGGACCATGGTGACTTTAATTGGGAGAAACTTACCTTAGCTCGAAGGTTTACAGTTATAAACGTTACCGCAGTCCGTGACCTTTCACCTCCGCCTGACATGTCGTTGACCTTTGCACTTGAATTCGTGCGTCCACAGGCTGTATACACATATATAGTACTACCTAATAAACACCCCTGTTACGGACAAAGAGGATTTTGTATGTTTCCAACCACAACCAGTGTTTAGGCGTAGACTTGATTTTTGAATGGCAATTATAAACTCTAAACTAGGGCTTTTGGCGACGTTCATCATCAAAATTTAGAGAACGGGAACTTTCTCCTCGTTAAAAACTAGGACGTCCGTAGGTATATACAATACACTACCCACTAGCCTACTTGTCCCAGTAAAAAATAACGGAATATTAGTCATTTTTCAGTTGTACTATTTTGCCCTTGCCGTTATGAAGTGTATTATATTTATAATATATAACTTGCTCATTATCTGTAAGCTGTCGTTAAACTCAGATGTAAACATACGTACGTATATGAGTACATGTTGGACCATAGGCCTATAGGGTATGCTGAACTGCAGACCGCATAGTCTTTGGTAGGCAGGATCATGTTTAGCATAGAAGAAATTCCACCATCGTTAACTTATCACTTTCCTTTTATTCATATTTGCTCATCCCCGGGTTTCTTGAATAAAGTAGAAAAAACTTGACTAGTGGCTCGGCCTAACAACCTTTTCGTCTGGGATACATAGCTTATGTATCAGAGGTTTCGATTCTGGGATACATAGCTTATGTATCAGAGGTTTCTCACCATTTTGCGAGGCTATGTAGTGTGAGTGGAACAAACGCATGTATAATAGGCGAATGCTTAACCCTATCGTGAGACGAGTCCCAGATACGTTATCTTAGATTCATTACCCTTCTTTCAAACAAGGAGTGTTCTCAATGGAACTGTATACGAACAAGTTAACTGTTAATGCCACAGTTTTTCCCGTTACGTGTTCGGTTTCCGAATGTTCATGTAGCAGTTTTTAATTTTGTTGTTCATATAGCAGTTTTTAATTTTGTTTATATCTTAAAAATAACTGAATAATGAAGAGTGACACCGTTTTAATAGCTGGCCGATGAGTTCTGAAGTGCCGCACCGTAGCATAATTTTTTTATTTTATTTTATTGCTTATTTTATTTTGTATCCAGGACCTTTTCACCAGTAAATTTGATCAATAGGTCTAATATATTTACGTCCATTATTCATAGCGTAATTCATAGTATTTAGCAACAGTTGCTTTTAGAAGTCACGTTTAATGGTAGTTTTGAAAGTGTTGAAGTTCGACTGAAAACTGGAGGGTAGCCATCGTTTAGTTTGTTATTTCTAAATTATTATTCTCTTCCTCATTTGAAATTGTTATTCGTAGGTTTCAGTCGCGAAGGAGAAAAATATTATTATACATCATTACATTATAAAATAACCTTGGGCGCATAAAAACACTTATCGCAATTAGGTTTACCAGGGAACCCTTATTATTCATCATCCTGCACTTAAGTGGCTATAATACATTTACCTCTTCCGATGAGCGACAATCGCGTGGGTATGAATATGACGTGTGTGTGTGTGTGTGTGTGTATGTGTATGTAGCTCATGGGGTGGATGAAGTAGTACGGGGTTTGTGAGGTAGAGGTGGTGTTTGGGTGGGTGGGGGGGGGACGTTGTGATGATTCTGGGTATTGATCAGAAGGAGTTTGGGATGGGGAGTTTTGTGGGAGAGGGCTGGGGCGGGGGGTACCGTCTCCATCACCAGCTAAGGCAGCTGGTGGAGAGGAGCCATGGTATAGGACACTGCTAGAGATGGACGTAATGGTGCTAACTGCTGCTCTGCCACGGGTGTTGGTTTTTTCCCTTGATATAGAGGAGAGGGCCTGTTTGTTTGTTTGTGAGTTGTGCCTAGAGGTTTCTGATCTTACGGCAAACAGCGTCAGGGTGATAGGCGCATCCGGTGGTTTCAGGCTTTCATGGTATGAAGTTTTATATCTTCTTTTTTTAATTCTTATGACTTTGACTGTTGAAGGACTATAGAGGTTGCATAGTAGCTACTCGAGCCATGTTGGGAGGAAGTTATTGGCACGGGATGAGGAACATTGTAGGCCTACAGTAGTATAAGCTTCGTGTATTATTATTATATTATTAATGGGGGTTAGTTTTCCAGACCTCTGAGTCTCAAGAGCTCTTTCTCGGGCTGGTTCTCAGGGATCAATCCTGAGTCCAAAAAAAAAAAAAAAATTAGACTTTATTTGAGAAACCCGTTCTTTATTTAAAAAAAAAAAAAAATTTATGATTTTATTAATTGATCCCTGCTTTCCGCAAGAATATTTTTCATTTCCGAACTCCGCAGATAAATAGATCTTTCCTGGTCCAATTTGGGCACTCAAACAAGCAAATGCTGTACTGTCATGGGTGTTTGACATCTGTTACATTTCACTGGGTCAGCATGTGGTTGACATCAAGTGACCATGTGAGAATCTTGTGTGTCCTATACGTAGCCTGCTAGGATCACCTCTTTTGCTCTCGTGTAAACGGCCTAGGGTACTGTTACCTTTAGGTGGCCTCTACAGTTCTGTAGGCCTAAATCCAAGGGACAAGGAAAGTCTTCGATTTTTTTTTTTTTTTTTTTTAATATAATTTTAGTCTTCCGTCCGCACTTTTTCTGTCCGCCCTCAGATCTTAAAAACAGCTGAGGCTAGAGGGCAGCATATTGGTACGTTGATCACCTACCCTCCAGTCATCAAACACAGCAAATTGCAGCCCTCTAGCCTAAGTAATTTTTATTTTAAGGTGAGCCTCAATCGTGCCTCTGGCAACGACATTTATATGCCAGGCCACCACCGGGCAGTGGGTAAAATTTCATGGGCCGATATTCTTAGCATACCGAGACCGGCGAAAAATTGATATATTTTCGGTGGCGTGGATTGTACGCTGTACAGAAAACTCGTTTCTTAGGTGCATGTTTTACTTATTGATATTAGGTCTTGAAAAAGATGATTCCCAAGTAGTTTAAGTCGGCTGCGCTCCCTGAACACCTACATAGTATATATATCCTTGATATTAATCACTCGTGACTGCAGATTCAATCGGTGAATTTATATAAAATGTCCATCCCACTGACACAGCAGTTGCCAACAGCAGATTTACAGTAGGCGGTGTTCTGATCACTATTTTTGTAGCTTTTACTGGTATTAAGAATCTAAGGAAAACGCTTTTTAAAAGTAACGTTGACTTAGAAGCTGTAGTACAAGGCCAATATGCCAGTTAAGGTTTACCTTATTTGCCGGCTGTTAAATGAAGAGTTGGTTTAGATTCATTGTACTTAAGCTGGCTGTTTAATATACTTAGAAGCAGCAGTGTAAGTTTGATTAATTAACCCAGCAAGCTGCTTGCATGCGTATCTCAGACAGCAATCGAGTTTCTTCTTGTGTTGGGATCTGTAATGCAATACCGTTAACTTACTTGGCGCCGTCCCATATTCAGATTCTGTTATGAATATCAAGGTTTGCCATTTTTAGTCCTACAGTATAATATACGTATACTTATTATTTTTATTCATACAGTATATTATACGTATACTTCGAAATATTCACGTGTTCCCATGAGTTGGCGGGTGTAGGCAGACTTGGGGAAATGCCTGTGTTTTTTATTAACTACTATTAGACTAATGCATCTACTGAAGAGCAAAACATAACGCTGTCATTCCTTATGTGCAGCATTGCTTAAACCTTTTCTTTGCACCTTGTTTAGACCACGGCGCACTTTTTTTTTTCTCTCGATCTTACCGATGTTGTGTTTTCATTCTATTCGAAAAATACGCTATCTATCTTTTATCCGAGATTGGCATCTTTGTCTCCGTTACAAATTCCACATATTTGATTTCTGGCAGCATATCGCCGTCACAGAGGCGTCTCATTCCATATTCCAAGATCGCCGAACTGCTGACCGATTCGAACAGTTCAGTTCAGATACCGGTACTTTCTTCTCCCAACTCCTCCCCGGCACGTTCGAAAATATACCGCATGCTGCACTATCGTTTCATTGCACGTATTCGTGCAAGTGATGTGTGTAGACGTGCGATCATTTTTAAGTGATAGGAGCAAACAGCCTGTTCTATTTTTAACATGATCGCCAACCGTGTTTCTTCTACGAACTGCTATCAAATCTCGAAGTTGCCACAGCCCAGCACGCCATTCCCAGATTATAGGAATCGATCGTCGTTATTTGGCATCGTTCTGTCTTGCCGGGCTTTTTTCTTTTGGAATCGCGTGGCATCGATTTGTATGGAAGGTGAGAGTGGTTATGTGAGGTGCCTACCACGTCACGTAACCTAGATATATATATGTACTTTTTCTTCACTTGATTTTTTATTGCGGTGCTTTGCATGTGCCTGTCATTATAGTTTGAAGAACAGTTCCACCGTCGCAATTTCTAAACAGAATAATGGAGAAATCTCTAAATACACTATATAATCGTCTCGCTTGCTCGGAGAGTAAGCATACAAACTACTTTGTTTTTTGGGTGGGTGGGTAGAAAAGGTCTAAAAAAGGTATGAAAAAGACAGTTTCGCGTCGAGTTAAAGATATATAAAGGAATTTTATCATGGGATATTTATGATTTATTAGAATGCAAATGTAAAAAAATGAAATCTGTGCATATTAAACAGGGAAGATAAAGTATTTGATGTACGGAATTTGGAGGCTATATTTCTGTTCAGTTATTTGGTGTTTCCACTTTTAACTGAGAATATATGAACGTGTTTCATTTGTGTCCTTTTTATTTGATCCTTGTTGTTAGTATAAGTAGTACGAATTATGAGTAATAATTACGAGGACCACTTCACGTTAAGTTAGGAATATAATGTTTACAACCTAATCCTGAGGGGAAAATCTTGCACGCGTTCCGAGTAACTGGAGGTCGGTTACGCATTGTTTATAGTGTTAGAATGGTGAAGGTGGGCTTAATTGTGTAGATTCTGCACTGCGCCCATTAACTCATTGGTAATGGTTAGCATATTGGTAGTTTAACAGGAGAGAGTTGTACTGGAATACTGGTAATAACATCATTGTCGAAAACTGAAGTTTAACGTCAGTCAGAATAAGAGTTTAATTATTTAACATACCAGGTTTTGAACATCGTTTGAGCTGTTTGGAAACACCTGTCTGTACTAGAGTTTTTGGAAGTGACCCTTTCCTATTTTTTTTCTTTTTTTGCTACGGGCTTAACCTCCAACAACAACAAGGTATATACATTTCGGTTGTTGGGCTTGTGCGTTTTGTGATGTATCGGTTTTGGTTTGTCGTGTCCCCAGGAGAATGTTGTGCCTTCGTTTTCTTGCGGCCTCTCTCTTTGGACATATTTGGCGATGTAAACATTCAAAATACGGAACCGTCCATGACGTCCTGGCAAGACGCGCGCAAATTTAATGAAGATTTTATGATCAGAATTTGTTGTATTTTGTTTCTGTATTGATAGCAATTGTGGCTATTTGTAAACTCAATTGTGGAGGTCGCATTTTTTTTTCATTCCTCATCGTTTTTTTCAGTTGTATTGTAAACTCGACTGCATGATTCTTCGGTCTTCACCACATCAGAAGGGAAACAAGGAAAAGTTTCCATGCTATTTGGAATGGTTTTATTTTTAACGGCAACTTAATAGCCACATCTTCCAACGGGGAGGTTACTTGTTTGGCTTGTAGCCAAGGAAGGTTGTAGGTAGCCAGAGTTGTAGCCAAAGGTCCAACATCTCCAGCTAAAGAAGGTTGTAGCCGAATTTGTAGCCAAAGGTCCAACCACTCTGGACCTTGGTTGTAGCAACATAAGGCTCCTTGTGTCTTCTGTTGCCTATGGAGGGCAATTCCTATCGGCCTTGAGCAGCCTACCCGAAAACAGGTTCCGTGTGGAGTAGGCGGTCAAGTTGCCACCTTTTTCATTATAGCTTGAGACCCACCGGGGGACGGGAGGGGGTCGTTAAGCTTCAAAGATAAGGAAGAGGAAGAGGAGGAGGTGGTGAAAGTTCTCTCTCTCTCTCTCTCTCTCTCTCTCCTCTCTCTCTCTCAGACATCCTCAACTGGGTCAGATGCGTCTCGCGAAATGTGGTCGAACCCGTTTCGGTAGATTCAAGTTATCATAGTTGTCTCGCTGACACACATACATTGTCTCAGGTGTATTAGGGAGAATGAATGCTGTATTTGAACTTTGTATGTAAGCATGAATAATATATATATATATATGTATATATATATATATATATATATATATATATATATATATATATTTATATATTTATGTATATTTTTGTTAATATTCAGAAGATGACCCGCTATTCACATGAACCAAGCCTACCTCAGGGGCCACTGAAAGGAAATTCAAGTTTCCAAATAGTTTTATGGTTGATTTGCATTAGGGTAGTAATGTACTGTTATATATATATATATTATATAGATTATATATATATCTATATATATATTATATATATAATATATATACTATTTATTATATATACATACATACATATACATATACACGAATACCACAGGCAAATGATAGGCAGAAGTCCAAGCGCTTTCGTCTTTATTAAGACATCGTTCCTTGGCGATGTCCTTATCTTAATGAAGACGAGAGCGCTTCGATTTTCGCCTATCATTTTCATGTGTACATACATACATACATACATATACACTCTGTGTTGTGGCCGATTAGCGCAAGCTATCGACCTTTCCGTAATTTCCATTCACTATCAGTCCTGACGCAATCTGTGCCTCGAGAACGATCGAAAACGAATGTCGAAAACTTGGACACTTGTGAAAGCAATCCGCTCGATGCCACACTCGACACGATACCGTTTACCAACGACTAGTAGTAGTAGTAGTAGTCAGTGGTTAGTATTGGATTTCATGACACCAACCGAGAAGGGTACGAGATGTTATATAGTAGGTATCTGATTGTGGCTAAGTTTTTGTTTCTATTTCTCTCTCTCTCTCTTACAGGATTGTTAGGTATCTGATTGTGGTTTGGCAAGTTTTTATCACTTATAAGATTGTGAGGTATCTCTTGATTGTGATATGTACTTTTTTTTTCCTCCTCTTATAAGATCGTTAGGGATCTGATTTTGGTTCGCAAAGTTTGATTTTTTCCTCTCGTAAGATCAGTAGGTATATCTGAATTTCATTAGAGAAATTTTTTTTCTCGTGGTGATAAGATCGCTAGGTATCTATAATTGTGGATTGTGATTTATGTGTGTTCCCATAAGATCATTCTCTCTCTCTCTCTCTCTCCTCTCTCTCTCTCTCTCTCTGAGTTATTTCTGGAATATACATCTTGGTAAAGCGATCGCATTGCGTGCGTGTGATCAATTTTCCGTCAAGTACATTCGCGCGTGTCATATTTTTTCTGTCTGCCTGAGAGAGTTTACTGGTGCAGTGAAGATGAATGAAGACTCAATCTCCGGCCTGTTTCGTCATGTTTAGTCACTGCGACGTCACACCCCGTGGTTTGTTGTTCTCATGCTTGTCATTATATTTCGCGGTCTCTGGAAGAGCGGAGAGCGAACGTTTCGGTGTACGATGTCGTGAGTCAGTGTCACAGCCCCTTCTCTCTTCTGTCGGCCTTTCCTCGAGAGCTTAATCGCAGTGAGAGGCTGCGAGTGTCGATCGATATTGTAATAACCACTTAGGGGTGGTCATCTCCCTGTCGCCTTCTCTGCGAGATGCGCGCTGCTGCTGCTTCCTTATTCTCTCGCTTTTTTGTTTACCACTTCTTTCCTCCCTTCCCCCTTCCCTCCCTCCCTTCCCCCTCCTCCACACAACCCGTTTTTAGGAACCTCTGTAGGGTCTCACTTTCTTTTGTAGTGCAGGTTTAATCTATTGGTTTTCAACAAACGCCAGCATCGTTTTTCAAAAGAACCAGGAAAAGCAGCTGGCAGTTCCAGCCCTCTTCCTCCTTGTCGGTCGGCCACCGGTGTCTTAGGAGATGACGTTTCAGGTCATGGTAACCTCCAAGTCTTTCAGGATTTGCAAGATATTATTATGTTGCCTTTGATACCTGTCGGTCCCTATGTCTGCCCCTTTTCCTATACTGTCGTCATTGTCCCTTTTCCTAGACTGTCGTGACTTAGGGTTACGCCCTTTCCCCTCAGCCTTTTCATCAGTGATCTCCTCGAAGTTACAACTTTCTCTCTACCCTTCGTATGTAGATTACTACTCTACTTCCCGCAATCGTTCTTTTTTTTATCTCGGCCCTCCTCGGAATGTTGTTCTCACTTCGACCTGATCTGGCTCGAGAGCTTTGTTGCGGGACTGCGCTGTATCTCTGAATGGGGCAGACGAACCCTGGTTTCTTATAATGGGACCTTCCAGGCTTCCGGTGAAGGCCAGAATGATGTTCGAGCTGTGCGTTTTGACCCGTCAAGTTGTGGAGACCTGTTTTAGATTATACAGCCAAATAACCGACCTGGTTACAAGAGATGAGGCTGATTGAGCGTTTGAAGACTTTCGAAATGAAGCTTAAAACCTTTTTTCTTGATATCAAACATTGATTGCAGTATGATCAAATACATCTGGTGGAATAAACTGTTACTTTGGAATTGGTGCGGGACCTGGATAAGCCGTCATCAAGTAACAAGTATCAGTATTCTGGTGCGCAGGAATAAATGACCACGTGCGGTGCACTGTAGGCATTACTTAAGATTCTTTGCAGCGTGCCTCCGGCCCGTAGCTGCAACCACTTCTATTCCTTTACTGTACCTCCTTTCATATTCTCTTCCTTTCATCTTACTGTTTCCACCCTCTCCTTACACTTGATTCATAGAGCAACTGCTTTGAGGTTTTCCTCCTGTTACACATTTCAAACCTTTTACTGGCAATTTCCATTTCAGCGCTGAATGGCCTCATAGGTCCCAGCGCTTGGCCTTTGGTCGAAGTCCTATACTCAACTCAACCCAACCCAACTTAGGAATGTATGGTAGCATGTTTTGTGGGGATCACGTAATGAATATCTTTTTCTTAATAGACTAGGTGAGCTCCTTCTCATTACTGACTGACATTAGGTGTTTCTTCAAATAAGGAACACCTTTGTTTTTAAGGTGATATTGTGGGCAATGCTCTCTCTCACTCTCTCTCTCTTCATTGCTCACGTTTGGCTTCACTACCCCACAGATTGCGTATGGAAGTTAGAAACTCGAGGGTCAACCAGTCTTTTCAGCTCCTATCATATCATTCACTTGGTGTTTTTTTCCTAGTAATTTTTTTATATAGTGGCCTGGGGTTCAGTAACCCATTGAATGGAACGAGAGAGATTTATTTGTGCTCTCTCTCTCTCTCTCTCTCTCTCTCTCTCTCTCTCTCTCTCTCTCTCTCTCTCTCTCTCTCTCTCATAACTTGTTTGGTAAGTTTGTGCGCTCTTGAATTGTTGCAGGCACTTCATTATTAAACCACAAATATCGTTTAAAAAGTGGAATTCACTCGGACTGTCGTCAATCATTTTTATGACGTAGCCTCTTGACCTGTCGCCAAAAAAAAAAGAGAAGAAAAAAATACCCATATATATTCTTAACTAATTGTAGACTACTTTTTTTCACGTCGAACCTTTCCATCAACCTTTTCATTTTTCCTTCTACGTCATAGACGAATCTTCAGAGTGCCAAGATTATGAGACTGAGAGGGGGGGCGGGAGTCTGGGTATTGGAGGGGGCGTGGCTGTGGTGGCAGTCGACTGTTTGACATGGAGCTGAGGAGGGGAGGAGGAAGAAGATGCTTTGGGAGGGAAAATACAGGGTGTGGGGTGAGGGGACCTCAGGAGGGGAGGGCTGACTTAGATATGGGTAGTTCAGGTTTATCGAGAGAGAGAGAGAGAGAGAGAGAGAGAGAGCCGAGGGAATGGTGCCAAGTTCGTAAACACGCATAAGATGGATGTCCCTGACTTTATGGCCAGGGATGGAGGGACGGGCCGTTATATGGGCAAAGGATGTTACCAGTGAGCAGCGATCTGCGCCGTTCTCAGTATATCCCCCCGGGGGCGGGGGGGAGGTGGAAGCTGCGAGATGGAGGAGAAAGATTTGCTGGGAATTCGGTGGAAAGAGTCGAATTGAAGAGGCTGAGTTTTAAAGGAGAAGGTTCTTCTTCTTAGCCAGATTTATATTTTTAAAAATTTATAATTAAAAAATTAAATTTTTTTATATTTATTATAATATATATATATATAATATTAAAATTAAAATTAAATATAATATATATATTTAAATTATAATTAATTATAATAAATTGATTTTTATATCTATATATATATATATATTATATATATGTAGAATATATATATATATATATGTGTGTGTGTGTATTCCATGCGGAGAGTAGTCTGCACACTTAATTCAAAGACCTTGTGATGATATACACAATGGGGGGCCATAAAGTTCTTGAAGGCTCCTAAAGTTGTCCCCGATTGTTTGAAAGGTCTGTTTTTCCTTTATCTGAACTGTCAAAATGCATATTTGACTGGTAAAGTTTACATAGTCCTTAGAGGCGCTTCGTCTCAAATGATCTCAATGAAAAATTATATTTTTTATTGAGATCATTTGAGACGAATCGCCTCTAAGGACTATATAAAGCTTACCAGTCAGATAGGCATTTTATTGTTCAGATAACGGGAAAAGCGGACCTTTCAAACAATTAGGGACGACTCTAGGAGGCTTCAAGAACTTTATTATGTGCCTCCCCCCTTTGTGTATATTATCACAAGGTCTTTGAAATGTGTGTGCAGACTACTCTGCATGGAATATATATACATGCGGCTGCCAGTTGACTATTATCTCTAATGGAATAATGGTGTCAGTTGTAAGAAAAAACAAAAATTCCCACACATTTAGGACACAAAGAGAGTAAACATTCCTTCAGTGTCAAGGAATTTCCATCTTATTCAGTCGCGCAAGTTGCACGGAGGATAATGCATTGAATCTACCCATTACTTATCGGATATCCTTGCGAATAAGAAAACATGGAGGCAGCTTTGCTCTCCCCCCTCTCTCTCTCTCTCGCTCTCTCGCTGCTCTCTCGCTTCTCTCGTGTTCTCGCGTCTTAATATCGTCTGGAGCCCGGATCTTCAGCCACCCCAATATTTTCCACCTTCGAGGCGGGTGTGTAGTTTTTCATCCTATGTGTGTGTGTAGTCTAAAGGTTTATGTATATTTTTGTTTAGCTGAGTGTAAATGCCAAGTAATACTTTTCGGGTATGACATTTTTTTGTGTGTGTGAGTGCGTTAAATCAAATATATAAATATTGAGGACGTCATTGTTTGTTTTTGTTCTTATTTATCTGACAGTAAGTCCCAGAGTCTTAAACCAAGTTTTATGTCGTAGAACAGTCTCTCTTCCCCCACCCCCCACCTCTACCCCTTCTTCCTTCTACTCAGTTGTTCATGAGGAGGCTACTGGAAATGAAAGGAGATGAAGGAATCGAGTTGGGTGTGTGTGTGTGTTTGTGTTGGAATGGTGGTTGGGCTAGATGGGGGGGGGGGGGGGAGAGAATGTTGTGGGGAGAGTCGGGCGGGGGTGGTGAGAGCTATTGATTTCTAGGAGGGCCGAGACTGTAAGGCTCCATCCATAGATATATATATTGTCTTATTACCCATAGATTTATTTGACTTCTCTCAGTTTACTGGAACGAGAGGAAGAGGAATCGCGTGCCAAACTCATCAACAACGCATCTCGCTGCTTAGTATATATTAGCCCAGTTTCCTCAGTTTTTTAAAAATTAATTTTTTATAATTTTGTTTTAAGTATGCAAGTAGAATACACCCAAGGTTTGAGTGCCCTTTGAATGAACTGCGATGCTGATAACCCACCTGTTCTTATCTTAGCTGCTTTGCCGTATCTCATCTTATTCTCAAATCGTTTTATCTGGTAGCACCCATATATATTTTATATATATATAATATATTATATATATATATATATTATAATATATATATATATATATATATATATAGCAAAGCTCACTAAAACCTTTTCCTTTTGCCCCAGGAGGAATTTGTTCTTCTCACATTAGGGCGTGGTATATATGATTCTAAGTTCCAGCAGTAACCATCTAGGCCACAATATGCCTCGATTCCAGTCTGAGCGTTACTTCGTATATCAATATATTGGATGTTTTTTTTGTGTGTGTGTGTTTGCTCACCATTACTGCAATCTCTCTCTCTCTCTCTCTCTCTCTTCTCCTCTCTCTCTCTCTCTCTCTCTCGTCTCTCTCTCTCTCTCTCTCCTCTCTCTCTCTCTCTCTCTCTCTCTCCAGTTTACAAAAAAAGGTCCAAGAGAAGAGCCGGGGAATTATAGACCAGTCACTACTTAGATTTCCAAAAGGCCTTTGACAAAGTCCTACACAAGAAACTGATGACAAAAGTTAGAGCTTTAGGAATTTAGGAGAAACAGCAGACTGGGTCGAAGACTGGCTAACTTTATAGAACACAGAGAGTCGTAATAAATAGTAAAGAATCGGAATAGGCAGATGTAACAAGCGGAGTTCCCCAGGGTTCTGTCCTTGGCCCTCTCTTGTTTTTTATTTACATCAATGACATGATTTATGCTTAACGAGCAGGATAGCCAAATTTGCAGATGACACCAAAGTAGGTGTAAATGCAGCAGACCCAGGTGCAGTGGAAAGTTTTAAGAAATGATCTGATGAAAATAGGAGTGGTAAAAAAAAATGGCAAATGCCTTTTAACGTAGAAAAGTGTAAAGTGTTACAAATAGGAACAAATAACCCCCCATGTCAGCTACATGCTGCTTGGGAATGACATAAATAGTGTAGAACAAGAGGAGGACCTTGGAGTCATTATTACGAAGGACTTAAAATCCACAAAACAGTGCATAAAAGCTGAAAAGAAGGAACAGAAACTAGTAAAGTTACATAAAGAGGCAGTTCAAATACAGAAATAAGGAAACGGTGCTGCAGCTCTACACATTAATAGTTAGACCCCATCTTGAATATGCAGTACAGTTTTGGTCACCAACACTAAGAAAAGACATAAATACGTGGATTAGGAGTACAAGCAAGAGCCACAAAGTTAATTCCATCCATCAGGCAAATAGGTTACCGATAGAGAGCCTGAACATGTATGGCTTAGAAACACGAGGTTGGGAGGACAACTAATAGAAACATTTAGAATACTGAAAAGCATAACAAAAGTAGACAGTAACCTATTTACATTAAACGAAAACAGGCAAGAAATAATGGATGGAAACTAGAACTGAAGAGATACAACACATCCCATTGTGGGAACTTCTTTACATACAAGATATGTGACACGTGGAATAAACTGCCACCAGAAGTTGTAAACAGCAACAGTGTGGAAGAGTTGAAAAGAAAGCTAGACAAAATCATTAGGACACTGTGAATGCACAGTAAAACCTGTTCCCACAGAAAAGTGAGCACACGATGTCTCCTCTTAGGATGGACTAACAAGTCTTTGAGATATCCTAAATCTTGTAACTCTCTCTCTCTCTCTCTCTCTCTGAGGCGGGCATATCACCTTCGCGGGGTCTTTAAGCGTGCCCATTCTACCCCCTGACCTCTCTTCATCTCCGCGCAGAGAACCGATGCAAAGGTAGGTATCAAGTTACCCAGCCTGTCTTCCCTCGCCGCCTTCTGTAAATCGTCATTCTTAATATTCATAATGTAAGGTCACACTGTCGATGGCTCAGGAACTGTCTTCGTATTATCATAGTACATCTCAGGACATGCGTTACCTCATGCTCGCGTGATTGCATTTCGGTTTTCGTTGGTTGTTGTGTGTGGGCGGTCTTGGTGTTTCCTTTCTCTCGTCCCTTCGAGAATATCATGCGATCCTTTGGAGTGAAGAGTTTTCCTATCAGGTGAATCTAGCTGTACCCTGGTGTTGACAATTATTATTATTATTATTATTATTATTATTATTATTATTATTATTATTATTATTATTATTATTATTATTATTCCTGCTGTTTGTTCCAGTTGCAGAAAAATGTTAATGAACTGGTTTTAATTTTTCCGTTGCCTCGATAACGGACATTCGTCGTATATATACTTGTTTCCAGGCGCGTCCTCAATTTCCATTTACGATGCAACAGAAAGTAGGTACAAGTTTTGATTGTCATCATTATTTGGACAGGATTGTATTTGCAGGAAGGATTGGATTTAGACTAGTTTTTTTCTAATGTGTGGATTGCATTCGAAGTGATTTGCATATATTGCAAGGCTCCGTAGGGGGTTTGCACCATCAGTGCACCTCATGCTGTGCACTGTAGGCATTATTAAGGTTCTGTGCAGCGTCCCTTCGGCCCCTAGCTGCAACCGCTTTCGTTCCAAGTACTACTTTACCTCTACATCTTTCATATTCGCTTTCTAACATCTTACTTTCCACCCTTTCCTAACTAGATTTATATACAGTGCAACTGCGATTTTTTTTTTTTATATTAACCGTTCAAACTTCTGTGCTGTCAATATCAGCGCTGAAAGACCTCATAGTTCCCATCGCTTGGCCTTTGGCCTAAAATTTATTTTCTGTTCTGTATTGAAAGTCAACACCGATTTTGGGTAGGTGACCGCGTCACCTCTAAATAGGCCTTTTATTTACGAAACGACGATTACAAGTTATATTCTCTTTCCTTCATTGCCAGCTGCATCATACCCTCCTGGCATCAGAGAGGTAGTCCTTGTAGCCAGTTATACCCTTTTATGCTGTGCGCATTACAGCCGTAATGGGCATATCCTGTTTATTTTCCCCTCTCCTCTATCATGCTGTACTAGAGACAAAAGCTCTCTCTCTCTCTCTCTCTCTCTCTCTCGTCCACATCTCTGTGCTGCTCGCTTGTTTCTTTTCGTGTTATCTTTCAGGATATTTGGATGCCTCTTGTTCTATGAATTACTTCTGGTTTTGTTTAAATTCCTTGGCGTAAGTTATGTTAGCGCCAATTACTCCCATTCACCAAGAAAAGTATCTCTCTCTCTCTCTCTCTCTCTCTCTCTCTCGTCTCTCCTCATCTCTCTCTCTCTCTCTCTCTTTGAAGTAAGAGCGGTCTGTCTGTTTCTCTCTCTCTCTCTCTCTCTCTCTCTCTCTCTCTCTCTCTCTCTCTCTCTCTCTCTCTTTGAAGTAAGAACGTCTCTCTCTCTCTCTCTCTCTCTCTCTCTCTCTCTCTCTCTTTGAAGTAAGAGCGGCCTCTCTCTCTCTCTCTCTCTTTGAAGTAAGAACGTCTCTCTCTCTCTCTCTCTCTCTCTCTCTCTCTCTCTCTCTCTCTCTCTCTCTCTCTCTCTCTCTCTCTCTCTCTGAAGTAAGAGCGGCTGTCTGTTAAGATCTGTAGTACTTAGAGAAAATGTTTGATAAGGAATAGAAAATGTTTCATTAAGAAAAAAGGAAGTGTTTCATATGAAATAAGAAATGTTCAAGATATAAAAAAAGATGTTTCATTAGAAATTTGATGCTAGGGGACTTGAGGTGCCCATTCGTTTTGCTTGTGTTCTAACATTCAAGATCCGAGATTTGAGAATGTGGCTGGTTAGCTCAAACGCCGATCTTCAAGCAAAAAGATTAATGTACTATAATTCACCGAAAATCTTTCGAAGGTTCGACGGCTACCACTACAGTAGATTCACAGAGGCAGGGTGTATGCTCCACCTCTCTTGAAGGATACTTTTGAAAGCCGTATGCCTCAGGAGAGAGGGAGGGAACATACATCCTGCCTATGTGAACTCTAGAGAGACTTGAGTGTTCCCTTACCTTACCTTACAGACCTTACAGTTCGTTCGGGTTGCCCCAGGTCCCTCAGTGTGAGGCGCCTCTAATGTCTACCAGAGAGTTGCTAGTGCATCTTCCGGTATATTTTGCATCTTCCAATCTTGGATGGTCTGGGATGCAGTTTAGATATTTGTCGAGCTTATTCTTAAACACATCTACGCTCACTCCTGATATATTCCTCAGATGAGCTGGCAACGCATTGAATATGACGCTGCATTATCGATGCTGGTGCGTAGTGGATTAATGTTCTGTGTGCTTTTCCTTATTTTTCCTGGTATAGTTTTGGGCACTATTAATCTACCTCTGCTTGCTCTTTCTGATATTTTTAGTTCCATGATATTTTCTGTTATTCCTTCTATCTGTTTCCATGCCTGAATTATCATGTAGCGTTCTCTTCTCCTTTCTAGACTATATAATTTTAAGGATTGTAGTCTTTCCCAGTAGTCTAGGTCCTTAACTTCTTCTATTCTAGCTGTAAAGGACCTTTGTACACTCTCTATTTGTGCAATATCCTTTTGATAGTGTGGGTACCATATCATATTGCAATATTCAAGTGGGACTACGAACATATGTTTTATAAAGCATAATCATGTGTTCAGCTTTTCTTGTTTTTGAAGTGCCGTAACAACATTCCCATTTTTGCTTTACATTTTGCAACAGAATGGCTATTTGATCATTGCATAACATGTTCCTATTCATCATCACACCAAGGTCTTTAACTGCTTCCTTATTTGTGATTGTCTCATTATTAGGTCCCCTATAGCATATAGCTTTCCTTCTCTGTCTCCATAATTTATTGATTCAAATTTATCAGAGTTAAATACCATCCATATTTACCTCTGCCCAATCATATACTTTGTTAAGGTCTCTTTTGTAGAGCGTTTCCTATCTTCATCACAAAAGTAATTTCTCTACTTATTCTTGTGTCATCAGCGAAACTACTCACTATCGAATCCTTAACATTACTGTCTATGTTCTTCAATCATAATAACAAACAATATTGCAGCTAGCACCGTACCCTTGTGGCACACCGGATATTACCTTGGTTTCATCCGATTTCTCATCGTTTGCAATAACTATCTGTTTTCTGTGTGTAAAAATTCTTTTAACCATCTTCCTACTTTATCTACGATATTGTGTTTTCTAATTTTCTTTGCTAATATATTATGGTCTACTTTGTCAAAAGCTTTTGCAAAGTCTAGATAAACCACATCTGTTTCATTTCCGCTTTTCATATTTTTGAATATGTTCTCACGGTGGACTAACAGTTGGGTTTGTGTACTTTTTCCGGGTACGAAACCGTGTGTCCTATATTAAACAAATTATTTTTTATTAATGTTTCATAATGTTTTTCTTCATTACCCTTTCATACACTTTCATAATATGTGATGTTAGACTCACAGGCCTATAATTACTTGCCTCTAGTCTTGATCCACTTTTGAAAGTAGGGGTGATATATGCTAATTTGTGCTCATCATAAATCTTGCCTGTATCTACACTTTGTCTTAATAATATTGCAAGTGGCTTTGCGATAGAATGAACTACTTTCTTTAACAAAATAGCAGGGACTCCATCCGGCCCTGCAGCAGCTCCATTTTTAATTTCATTAATTGCCTGCACAATATCAGCTTCATTAATTTCTATGTCAGCTAAATATTCACTATTTTCGTCCCTTACCTCTATATCATTATCTTCATTATCTATTCTAGGGGTGAATTCTCTCTTTTTATATCGTTCTGCCAGTATGTTGCAAATTTCCTTTTTTTCATTCGTTAATCTTCCCTTCCAATTCTCAGAGGGCCTATTTCTATTCTTCTTTTATTCATCTTCTTCGCATATGAGTATAATAGTTTGGGGTTTTGCTTGATATTTAATAGGGTTTTTTCTTCCAAGTCCCGTTTTTCATTTTCTTTTGATTGTATAATCTTTTGTTCTGCATTTTCTATCTTACTTTTTAGTTCTATAACTTTCCATGCATTTTTTTCTTTTGCAAGACCTTTTTTCCACTTTCTGATTTTCTGGAACAAGATCCTTCTGTCTCTTGGTATGCATGAATGATGTTTACTTTTCTTCTTCGGTATATATTTATCCACTATTTTCTCCATATTTTATATAATATCTCCGTATTTACCCTTATGTCATCACTTACGAAAATGTTATCCCAATCTTTGTTTAATTCTTCATTAATTTCTGACCATTTTATATTTTTACTGTAGAAGTTGTATTTTCCATATCCTTCCCACTTTTTCATTTCTAGCTTATCTCTATTTTCACTTGCTTTGGAATGAACTGTTATCTCTATGACATTATGATCTGAAATACTCGCATTATAAACTACTATTTCTTTAACATAATTAATCTCGTTCACAAATACTAGGTCTAAAGTATTTTCCTTTCTTGTTGGCAGGTGATTTATTTGTTGAATGTTGTATTCTAGTAGCATATCTAATAGCTTTTCAAATTGCCTCTTATCTTCTGCACTACTATTACTCTCTTTTTTTATATGTATAAGTACAACCACAGTCTCCTATTCGTTCTTTCCATTCTACGAAAGGAAAGTTGAAGTCACCAATAGGAGAATAGTCCAGTCCTTGTGATTTCTACATATATCATCCAATTTTTCAATTATTAAGTCAAACTCTTTAGTATTAGGAGGTCTATATTTACTATGTTCATTAATTTTTCAGATTCAAATTCTACCGCTATTAGTTCACATTCTGAGTTACTATATTTCTCATATATTTTTCCTTGTTTTTTGTCTTTCCCATATTTTGCGGTTCCCCCTTGATTCCTATTTTTTTTCTATCTGATCTATAAGTTTGGAACCCTTTTATTTGATCATCATTCCCAGTCTCTTGGGAATACCAGGTTTTCACTTATATTCATTATATCTATTTTCTTTTCATTTTGGGTTAGTTCTTCTAAGTACTCTATTTTTCTTTTTGTTTGAGTTACTCGTAACTAAACCCTGCGCATTCATCACTATGATGGTTTGCGTGTTTTCTCCTTCATTTAATATTGGTAGTAATAAGGATTTTCCCATGTCTCTTTCCTGTTCTGGTATGTTGTTCTTTTTTTCATTTCCAGAAATTCTGACATTAAAAAATCCATCTTTTCCATAATATTTCATCTTCCTTCATCATAATTATTCATTTTGTGTCTGAATCTGCAATTTTCTCCGTCGTTTCTGCAATATCCAGTCGTGTGATTGGTTTATCAACAGCCAATCAGGGGCGTCGTAAGAGACTGGCCTAGACATCAGATGCACGCTTGATGTGAATCGACTTTATAGCTTTCGAAAACCCTTGAGGGGAACACGATTGTGAGGTGACTTGGATATCTGTCGGTTCCGGTGTGTGACGAACATCGGCTCTATCCGAAGTCTGTCGTGGTATAGGCCATCCTGCTGAACGACTTCATGACGTGACGTCATTTCCCGTAGGATTTTCCCAAATGCGCAGTTGAAATCCTGACACTTCTTTCTTTATTCTGTGACTCAACATTTCCTGTAGATCACACACACCCAATAGATAGAAGTGCTTATAGACGAATCTCGCAAAAAGTAAGTAAGTGAAGTTTCGTTTTGTTTTGTATGGTGCTTTTACGTTGCATGGAACCAATGGTTATTCAGCAACGGGACCAACGGCTTGACGTGACTTCCGAACCACGTCGAGATTGAACTTCTATCACCAGAAATACACATCTCTCACTCCTCAATGGAATGGCCGAGAATCGAACCCGCGGCCACCGAGATGGGACGCCATCACCATACCAACCACGCCACTGAGGCGATCAAGCGACGTTTTGTCCTACACCAAGTGGGATTCCCTCAGGTTTCCTTCCGCGGCTGTTGCATATTAAGTCTGTGATACCTACAATCCCTTCCTGAGCTGGA
>NC_087202.1:121552118-121602118 GCF_015104395.2 Macrobrachium nipponense
GTTTCACGCCTTGTGTCTGCTGCCCCACTATCAAATGTGGGGACGGTTGTTCATAATTTATGACTTACGACTAGGAACTTCATTTTCCAACACAAATACTGTACTGACTAGTCATTGTCGTACTTGGTAAACGTGTTCGTAGTTTTGACGTCCACTGCATCATCGGTCGAGGGTTGTTGACAACATACACGAAGAGCAGTTAGTTCTCGGTAAATATTGGAGTCATGCGAATTCACTTCTAGGCGCAGCCTACGACATATTCACGGTGGCTGTCTAGACAGAGGGCTGGCGACGGACCGTATTTTTGTGGTATCAAACCCAGACGTGTATGGTACCAGTCTCTCTCCTACAGTTAGCCAGCATTTTAAAGACAGTGGTCAACATTTGCCGAGTTGAGAAATCTACCCTCTTCCTTCATCGTCTCTTTTCCACACGTGTGCACTTGAAATGATCTCCCCTGATTTGTGCACTGCAGGCGTCACTTGAATAAGGTTCTTTAGGTCTCTCTAGCTGCGACAACCCCTGTCATTCCTTTTACTGTGCCTCCGTTCATATTGTCTGTCTTCCATCGCTATTTCCACAGTCTCCTGTCAATTGTTCCATAGCGCAACTGCTTTGAGGTCTTCCTCCTGTTACGCCTTTCTTCTACTCCCAGTTCCAAAACACACACACACACACACACACACACACACAGAGAGAGAGAGAGAGAGAGAGAGAGAGAGAGTTGTGCTCTTGGGTACCTCAACCGAGAAGGGGAATCGAAGCGCTGGCGTCGGTGGTAGTTAGGAAAGACGAAAAAAAAAAAAAAAAATTCTTCTCGGAGGTTACTGGGAACGTCATGCTTGTGTGACTGGGTTGTGTTGTGGGGGGTTGGGGGGGTTTGGGGGGAGCCATTTTCTGTCTGGTCTTTGTTCCATCCGTTTCCTGTTGCTAGGGAAATATTGGACGTAAATCAATTTTTCTTCGGGTTTTCGGTTCGATATTTTCCTTCGTGCTGTCTATTTCTTCAGTGTCAGTGGACACAAAAGTGTAATAGCTCTCTCTCTCTCTCTCTCTCTCTCTCTCTCTCTCGCAACTATTTTAGTATTTTGTTTATGGCATGCATCTTTGGACTTGCCAAATTGGGATTCTAGGATAATTTTTTTTTATTATCATATATTTTTGCAATTTGTTTTGTCATCCAAAATCTTCCAGCGGTTTTCCAAAGCGCATGCGCGAGTAGTACGAATGACCTCACATGTCTCAACCATGATGCTCGCAGTTGACGTCAGAGCCTGTAGCGTAGGCCTATTGGAGTGGTTTTATTCTAAATTATGTATTGGGTTACCACAGTAGGCTTTTAGTGTTTCCAACATCACACCAATACGTATAGTTCTCATGTGAAGTACAGTTTCCCTAAAAATGCAGATATTGAGATGCAAAGTAATGCTCTGATACTGTCAGTACTCAGTTGAATATTATATGTATATATATATATATATATATATATATATATATATATATATATATATCTATATCTATATATATA
Source organism: Macrobrachium nipponense (assembly GCF_015104395.2). NCBI lineage: Eukaryota > Metazoa > Arthropoda > Malacostraca > Decapoda > Palaemonidae > Macrobrachium > Macrobrachium nipponense. Next base: position 121,553,647 of record NC_087202.1, read on the forward strand.
TATATATATATATATATATATATATATATATCTATATCTATATCTATATCTATATAGATCTATATATATAGATCTATATATATAGTCTATATATAGATCTATATATATAGATATATATATACTATATATATATATATATAATATATATATATATATATATATTTCGCTTGGCTGATACCAGACCAGAAGACTACAAAAATAATGATAAATTGTCGATGACTGAAAAATTGGGCATCAATGCCTAGTTATTTGATACAAAATGGAGATGGGTACTATTATTCCTTTGACTGAAATGCTCATCACGAGGCGAATTAGCTGGTATTTACAGTGTTACACAAGTAAATATAATTTTTAACTGCCCCCAAATGAAATTTGGAAGATAGAGTTTCTACTAAATGCGCAGCAGAGTCTGTCAAAAATGCCATGTTATAGGATGAACGGATTCTATCACCACGGGATGTTCTTGTTAGTTATCATGATAACTACAGTTAGTATGTTGTCGTATGTGCTGACACCGCATATGCTGGGGGACGCTTATCTGCCTTTGCTTGTTGAGTGAAATTATCTTGCTGGATTATAAAACTAATTGTGAATTAATGTTCGTGTTGTTGGTCCTACGTACGTGCATTATTCATGCAATGGATGGAACTTATCCAGGAACAGAAAGGAAGAAAGCTCAACAATCCGTAGGCTACTTTCTCGAGGGAAAAGTTCTTAGCAGAAGGCACTACTCGGTGAGGGTCATATCCGTTACCTTTCTGTGGCACCAACATTGCATTCTTTGGCTCCAGTAACATTCGACGATAATAATTGACCTGCAATCTTGATTCTTGATTTTGTGGGTCAGCGTGGGAACTACCCAATTTAAGTGCCCCAGTTTTTGTAAATGATGCACAGCTATGACGTAGAGCTGGGTATGTTTAAAAAAATAGATCTTGCAAGGTTGGGTATGTTTTAAAAAAATCATGGGTATGTTTAAAAAGAATCTCGATTTTTGAGTGACAACTAAAAAAAAGTATTTTATGAATTATGGTTTTTTTTCTGTTAATTGTAGATTGTGTTTGTCACCTCTACTAAAATATGGAGTGCTAAGGTTCGTGTATGTGTTTTTTTATTAATGTGTACTACGCTATTATGTTCGTATATGAAATGCCTCATCATTACTGAAACAGTTTCGATACGTGCTGTGTATGAATTGTATTTTTATTTCCATTCATTGTTGATTGTGTTGTCAGCTGTTTTGTTTAGTAATGAATTAGTACGCTATTATGTTTGTATATGTAGTGTGTAAACATGACAGATGTAATTACTGAATGTAGCAGTGTTGGGCATGCGATTGGGGACTTCATCACACGGTCTTTGTCGTGGCCAAACCAGTTCTTCAGCTCATGCGATCGGCGGATCTTCTTGCAGTCGTTCAGTTCAGCAGCAACAGCCACTAATGGTGTTGCAGCTGCGCTCATGTTAACGGTCTCTCACCTTGTCTGGACTGAGAGATGGGACCTCCTCCTCCTCCTCCTCCTCCTCCCTTGTCAATTCTTGGAGGGCTGGTTAGTGGACAAGGGCGTGACGAGAGCGCTTGGATTCGATACGTAACCGTTGCGTGTCAGTTACTGGGAAGCTTCATTTTTGTAGTAATTTCCGGGTAGCCTATAAATTTGGCTTTCCCGTAGGCGGGTTGTGCCTTCAGTGCACCTCATGCGGTGAGCCGTAGGCAGCATCACTTATGATTCTCGGGCATTCCATTGAGGAGTGAGAGGTGTGTGTGTTTCTGGTGATAGAAGTTCACTCTCGACGTGGTTCGGAAGTCACGTAAAACCGTTTGTACCGTTGTTGAATAAACACTGGTTCCATGCAACGTCAAAACACCATACAAACAAACAAACAAACAAAGACTTAAGAGTCCTTGCAGCGTCCCTTTTACTGTGCCTCCGTTCATGATCTCTGCTACACCTTTTCAAAAACCTTTTTACTGTCGATATCAGTTTCAACGCTGAATGACTTCGTAGGTCCCAGCGCTTGGCCTTTGATGTAGAGTCTGCGTGCTATTCTATTCTATAGATTTGGCTTGTTATTAAAGGCCCGTTTAACGATATATTAGTCTGGCCCCTTTGCCAAGAGGGCATTGCCCCTGGGCATACAAAGGACATTCTCTCGGGGGTGTCTGGCAGTCGACAATTGCATTTCCATGCCAGGTCGATACCAGGCCGGCTGTGGTACTGTGGGGTCGCGGGCACCGACACTTTGGGCATTGTAAAGTCTTCCGAAGGCCCTCCCTACCCAGAGAGAGAGAGAGAGAGAGAGAGAGAGAGAGAGAGAGAGAGAGGAGAGGAGAGAGAGCCCTTTATGAGGGACGATGCCAAAGAGTAATGGGACGAGAGAAGGAGAAGAGAGAGGAGTGAGTTACACGCATAAGAGAGAAAGGAGGCAACAAAGTCTGTTACGTGATAAACGCCAACGCCGGGACCGACTCTCTCTCTCTCTCTCTCTCTCTCTCTCTCTCTCTCTCTCTCTCTCTCTCTCTCTGTGGCTGGTGGTCCTTAAAAGGAAACTGTACGGAGTGAGCTCTGTCTCAAACGCTTGAGCAATTGCAGTGCTCTTGACACCTGATCATTTGGTTTGCTGAGCACACTTTTGTATGTGTAACATTTGATTGTAATGGTCTTATTTCCATCATTCTTTTCGAATACTCACAAATTGAAGATGTTGGAGTTTTGAGTAGAAATACAGTTAATTTGCAGGTCATACGTCCTATGAATAAGTTGTAATGCTTTCTAGAAGTTTGGTTTCTATTTCCATATTGGCCCAAATATACGACTTCGTTGTAGGATCTGCTGCCTAATGCGAGATATATATATCCCTCTGGTTCACGGTTTTCTCATGAATCTTAGGTTCCTTATGATTCCAACTTACAATCAGTTGTAAGAATACGAATCCGTGTATACGCGCGGGTTGTGCGATTTCTTATTGGGTGGTATCCTTGTGAGTACAGGATGTCCTTATTACAATGTTTTCTCTCTCACACTCTGAAAGGAAACGACTCAGGTGGCTGTTTGTCTGTCCGTCGGCACTTTTTCTGTCCGCCCTCAGATCTCAGAAACTAGAGAGGCTAGAGGGCTGCAAATTGGCATGTTGGTCATCTACCCTCCCCAAGATCCTTGAAAAGGAACCTGGATAAATGAGATGCTAAAGTAGCTCCAGGACTCATGCAGAAGAGAGTACTCCTGGAAGAAGCCCACTCATTTTATTATTATTTTTTTTTCTGTATAAAGTGGCAGAATTCAGCGAATTAATCTTATATATTATCTTTTCTATTTTTCTTATTACTCGCTTTTCTGGCTCAGCGATACTTCGCAATAATTGGCCAATATTCATACTGGCCAATTATTGCGAAGTATTATCGCTGAGCCAGAAAAGCGAGTAATAGAAAAGATAATATATTAGATTAATTCGCTGAATTCTGCCATTTTATTCAACAGAATTTGTTTAAAAGAGGGTCTTCTTCCAAAATATTATTATTATTATTATTATTTATTATTATTATTATTATTATTATTATTAATATTATTATTATTATTATCGTTGTTGTTGTTGTTGTTGTTAAGAAATTCACATTCTCGTGAAAACAAATTGTTAAAAAATATCCACAATCGTATATTAAAAATATATTTCTATGTAAAAATAGAACAAAGACTTTCGAATACCTGAACGGCGTTCCTCATCAGGTGTTCGAAAGTCTTTTTTTTCTATTTTTACTTAAAAATATATTTTCAAATATATAACTGTTGGATATTATTATTATTATTATTATTATTATTATTATTATTATTATTATTATTATTATTACAGAAGATGACTTTTGAAATGAAAGCTTCCAAAGAAAATGGTTGTTCATTCGAAAGAGTTTTAAATTTTAAGCTGTTAATGTTCATTTGCTACGTTACCTTGCCTACAGCAGCCACACCCCAGCTGAGTTTGGAGTCGGGACGAGTATCCAAGACCGTCTTTGACCAACCAACCAGGCTGTTCAGGCTTGTACAAACACGCAATCGGTTGGAGCCAAGTGCTCCGAGACAGACTATGATAGCCTGCAGATCGATGCGTCTAAGCATTTAGTCTGTTCCCGTTAGGTCAATTGTCTGTCGGCCGTCGTCCTCTTCCCTGGAACCTGGAATTGGTACCGTGTGTATATCGTGAAGTAAATGACTTGGAAGAAGAAGTCAAAGCACCTTCTGACCTGGTTATATAGATTTAGATGATTTTTAACCAGGTCAAAAGGTGCTAGACTTCTTTTTGCTGTCATTTACTAAATAATAACCACGGAACCTATTCCAGATTCCAGGGCTGAGCAAGTTTTACGTTCCACGAAAAAAAAAAAAGGTTTTGAGGTCATTGATTTACGTGTTCTGCAAAGTGTCAGTAAGTTTTATTAAGAAATATCTTGCTGGAGTGTGGCAGGATCGAGGTCACAGTCTGAGCTCATTAATATTTTATGCCTTGGGGTTCTATATGTAGTCCCTGGGCAAAGCGTGAAACTCGTGGAAAACCTCTTATTTGATTCATTTATATATTGTGGTTACTGTTCTATAAATCCTAGCTTTTTGGGTTTGCCAAATGTCGTCTTTATGTCCCGCGAATATTTTTGAAATTCATTCATTGATTTTATTGGGCAATTGATCTCATATACTAGGAAAATGGAGCTGTAGTTTATTATGGGTAGTTATTAGTATTCTTTAATTTAATTGATAACGAAGTCTATTTTTTAAATTTTTGGTGAGAAATTTGGTAATTATTATTCGGAAATTACACCGTAGATTTTTTTCATATATTAGATAGTATTTAACATATGTTCAAATATGTTGAATGATATTCAGTACGACAGAAAAGCGTCAAGACAGACCACGTTCATTCACAAGCCTACTACGTACATAAACTGTCACCCTTTTCTTCGCGTCTGTATTTTGCGGAATTGATTCCCATATTGATGAAAGTCACTTGTCGGCGTTCGATCGTTAGTTAGGTTTTTCCATAAAAGGCACACCACCGAAAGTCTGTTCTATAACTGGATGCCTCTCCTCACCTGAGGACCAGTTCGTTGTTCCTTTGTTCCTTCGTGGGCGTCGCTGCTTCGTACTGGTCTTCCTCAGCGGTGAGACGGTGTCGAACCCCTTCCCTCCTTCGGCTCCATAATTGATCCAAGGAATTAGGCAACCCCAGTGCTCTTGGTGGAATATTGCATTGCGGGAATTCGTTTGCATACATTCCAGGAAAGATTCCGAGGGAGCCAGCGATGGAATGCTAAAACTCTTCATTGAGTCTGTCGCGAATTTGGTGCGATCCATTAAAGCACTTCGATTTTCTTTTGACAGATTCGAATGAACTTGCAAAACGTTGAATCAGAATGCAAGAAACACTGTCAGATGCTTTGTGGACAAATATATATATATATATATATATATATATATATATATATATATATATATATATATATATATATATATATATATATATATATATAATATATATATATATATATATATATATATAGATATATATATATATATATATATATATATATATATGTATATATATATAGATCTATATATCATATATCTATATCATATATATATATATCTATATATATATATCTCTATATAGATATCTATATATAATATATATATATATAATCTATATATATATCTATATATATATATATATTATATATATATATATTATTTGTCCACAAAGCAGGCAAAGTCACAGAAAACTCATGAATAGAATTGAATCTATGCTAAAGTTTTGAATTATAATATATATTATATAATAAAGGAGCCCATAAAAACGCCAAAATATAGAGAAAATACTATATTTCAGAGACTGCAGGTCTCTCTCTTCTGAAATATAGTACTTTTTCTCTCTATAGTTTGGCGTTTTTATGTGCTCCTTCTATTAGATGGAATTCTGTTGTAACAGAACATTTTTAAGATTCATATATATATATATATATATATATATATATATATATATATATATATATATATATTATATATATATATATATATATATATATATTTATATATATATATATATATATATATATATATATATATATATTATATATATATATATATATATATATATATATATATATATATATATATATATATATATATATTATATATATATATATATATATATATCTATATATATATATATATATATATATATATATATGAATCTTAAAAATGTTCTGTTACAACAGAATTCCATCTAATAGAAGGAGCACATAAAAAAACCGCCAAACTATAGAGAGAAAAGTACTATATTTCAGAAGAGAGAGACCGCAGTCTCTGAAATTATAGTATTTTCTCTATATTTTGGCGTTTTTATGGGCTCCTTTTATTATATAATATATATTATAATTCAAACTTTAGCATAGATTCAATTCTATTCATGAGTTTCTGTGACTTTGCCTGTACAAGATGATGTAGAGAAAACTCTTGTTGTGAGAGAGAGAGAGAGAGAGAGAGAGAGAGAGAGAGAGAGAGAGAGAGAGAGAGAGAGAGAGAGAGAGAGAGAGAGTGGGAGAAATAGGGACCTAAAACAAAAAAAACGAACATTTTAACATATCCCTTTTGGGGAGTTTAAACTTTTGAGTCCCAGCGGCACTGGGTGGCAGTATTTTGTTTGTTACCCCGCTCGATAAAGGCTCGCTGTGAAATTATTCTCTCTACTCTCTCTCTCTGAATCTGAAAAAATTGATGAACATAGTAATATATAGACTCCTAATACTAAAGAGTTTGACTTAATAATTGAAAAATTGGGATGATATATGTAGAAATCACAAGGATGACTATTCTCCTATCTGGTGACTTCAACTTTCCTTTCGTAGAATGGAAAGAACGAATAGGAGACTGTGGTTGTACTTATACATATAAAAAAGAGAGTAATAGTAGTGCAGAAGATAAGAGGCATTTGAAAAGCTATAGATATGCTACTAGAATACAACATTCAACAAATAAATCACTCCTGCCAACAAGAAAGGAAAATATCTTTAGACCTAGTATTTTGTGAACGAGATGAATTATGTTAAAGAAATAATAGTTTATAATGCGAGTATTTCAGATCATAATGTCATAGAATTAACAGTTCATTCCAAAGCAAGTGAAAATAGAGATAGCAAGAAATGAAAAAGTGGGAAGGATATGGAAAATACAACTTCTAACGTAAAAATATCAAAATGGTCAGAAATTAAATGAAGAATTAAACAAAGATTGGGATAACATTTTCGTAAGTGATGACATAAGGGTAAATACGGAGATATTATATAAATATTGGAGAAAATAGTGGATAAATATATACGAAGAAGAAAAGTAAACATCATTCATGCATACCAAGAGACAGAAGGATCTTGTTCCAGAAAATCAGAAAGTGGAAAAAAGGTCTTGCAAAAGAAAAAAATGCATGGAAAAGTTATAGAACTAAAAAGTAAGATAGGAAAATGGCAGAACAAAAGATTATACAATCAAAAGAAAATGAAAAACGGGACTTGGAAGAAAAAACCCTATTAAATATCAAGCAAAACCCCAAACTATTATACTCATATGCGAAGAAGATGAATAAAAGAAGAATAGAAATAGGCCCTCTGAGAATTGAAGGGAGATTAACGAATGAAAAAAAGGAAATTTGCAACATACTGGCAGAACGATAAGAGAGAATTCACCCCTAGAATAGATAATGAAGATAATGATATGAAGTAAGGGACGAAATAGTGAATATTTAGCTGACATAGAAATTAATGAAGCTGATATTGTGCAGGCAATTAATGAAATTAAAAATGGAGCTGCTGCAGGGCCGGATGGAGTCCCTGCTATTTTGTTAAAGAAAGTAGTTCATTCTATTGCAAAGCCACTTGCAATATTATTAAGACAAAGTGTAGATACAGGCAAGATTTATGATGAGCACAAATTAGCATATATCACCCCTACTTTCAAAGTGGATCAAGACTAGAGGCAAGTAATTATATGGCCTGTGAGTCTAACATCACATATTATGAAGTGTATGAAAGGGTAATGAAGAAAAATATTATGAAACATTTTAAAAAAAATAATTTGTTTAATATAGGACAACATGGTTTCGTACCGGAAAAAGTACACAAACCCAACTGTTAGTCCACCGTGAGAACATATTCAAAAATATGAAAAGCGAAATGAAACAGATGTGGGTTTATCTGGACTTTGCAAAAGCTTTTTGCAAAGTAGACCCATAATATATTAGCAAAGAAAAATTAGAAAACACAATATCGTAGATAAAAGTAGGAGATGGTTAAAGAATTTTACACAACAGAAAAACAGATAGTTATTGCAACGATGAGAAAATCGGATGAAACCAAGGTAATATCCGGTGTGCACAAGGTACGGTGCTAGCTGCAATATTGTTGTATTATGATTGAAGACATAGACAGTAATGTTAAGGATTCGGTAGTGAGTAGTTTCGCTGATGACACAAGAATAAGTAGAGAAATTACTTGTGATGAAGATAGGAACGCTCTACAAGAGACCTTAACAAAGTATATGATTGGGCAGAGGTAAATAGGATGGTATTTAACTCTGATAAATTTGAATCAATAAATTATGGAGCAGAGAAGGAAAGCTATATGCATATAGGGGACCTAATAATGAGACAATCACAAATAAGGAAGCAGTTAAAGACCTTGGTGTGATGATGAATAGGAACATGTTATGCAATGATCAAATAGCCATTCTGTTGGCAAAAATGTAAAGCAAAAAATGGGGAATGTTGTTACGGCACTTCAAAACAAGAAAAGCTGAACACATGATTATGCTTTATAAAACATATGTTCGTAGTCCACTTGAATATTGCAATATGATATGGTACCCACACTATCAAAAGGATATTGCACAAATAGAGAGTGTACAAAGGTCCTTTTACAGCTAGAATAGAAGAAGTTAAGGACCTAGACTACTGGGGAAAGAATACAATCCTTAAAATTATATAGTCTAGAAAGGAGAAGAGAACGCTACATGATAATTCAGGCATGGAAACAGATAGAAGGAATAACAGAAAATATCATGGAACTAAAAATATCAGAAAGAGCAAGCAGAGGTAGATTAATAGTGCCCAAAAACTATACCAGGAAAAATAAGGAAAGCACACAGAACATTAATCCACTACGCATCAGCATCGATAATGCAGCGTCTATTCAATGCGTTGCCAGCTCATCTGAGGAATATATCAGAGTGAGCGTAGATGTGTTTTAAGAATAAGCTCGACAAATATCTAACTGCATCCCAGACCATCCAAGATTGGAAGATGCAAAATATACCGGAAGATGTACTAGCAACTCTCTGGTAGACATTAGAGGCGCCTCACACTGAGGGACCTGGGGCAACCCGAACGAACTGTAAGGACTGTAAGGACTGTAAGGACTCTCTCTCTCTCTCATTTACCTATTATTATTATTATATTGTTATTCACAAAAACCAACCTCATTATGTCATGAATCACTCAAACGTGGTGCAGATCTCCACAGTCAATATATATTTTTCATATATCTATAAAATAATATATTTAAATTGACACCACTGTGGATAGCCTCTGTATTATTATTATCATTATTATTCTTAACGTGTAATAGGTATGTACAATTATATAGTAGTAAAATATATTACGATGCAAAATATATAGTTTACTAAATAACTGTCGATGTTTATAACCGTCTTCTTCTTCTTCTTCATCATCTTCTTCTTCATTATTATTATTATTATGATTATTATTATTATTATTATTGATTATTATTATTATTATTATTATTATTATTATTATTATTATTATTATTATTACTATTACTATTTTAGTCCAAATACTGTTAAAAAAGAATGGCAGAATTAAGCGAGTTGATTTTATATTATTATTATTATTATTATATTATTATTATTATTATTATTATTATTATTATTATTATTATTATTATATTATTATACCACTGAGCTGATTAACAGCTCTTCAGGGGCTGGCCAGAAGGATTAAATACCTTAACATGACTAGGAACCAATTGGTTATTGTTTAGCTACTTAGCAACGGGACCTACAGCTTATTGTGGGATCCGAACTTATTATTATTATTTAATATAATATACAAGTCCTTGCATATATGATTCCCTATGAAAAGCCACAGGGAACCCAGAAGGAGGCACTGCCTCGCTCGAACCGGACTGATTGATGTCCTTGATGTTAACTACTCTCCTATCTCTTTTTTTTATTTTTTTTTTCGTAATTTAGTTTTTCTATCTTTTTATTCCACATTTCTCTCTCTCTCTCTCTCTCTCTCTCTCTCTCTCTCTCTCTCTCTCTCTCTCTAATTATCTTTCAATTCCTCATTATTCTATCTTTGTTCCTCACTTTTTCTGTCATTCTTCATTTTTCTGTTTTTACTCTTCCTCCTCCTCTCTCTCTCTCCTCCTCTCTCGCATCTTAGTTTATTGTTCTCTTTTATTTCCTTCATTTTCCCTATTGGTGTTCTTCATTTTCTCTCTGTTGCACCTCATTTTGCTCTCTCTCTCTCTCTCCCCTCTCTCTCCTCGTCTATCTCTTCTCGCCTCTCTCGTACGTCTCTCTCTCTCTCTCTCTCTCTCTCTCTCTCTATTCCCTATTATTTTACTTTGTATTCCCCATTTCTCCATCTTCTTATTCCTCTCATTATTCCTGCACGTTCTTCTCTCCCCTCCCTCTTCGAAAGTGTGAAAAAAAAACCGAGATTGTGAGGGAATTGAGTAATTGAAGGGTAGTTGGAACCGCGTGTGGAGAGAGAGAGAGAGAGAGAGAGAGAGAGAGAGAGAGAGAGAGAGAGAGGGGGGGGGGGGGCTTCGTGCAGCGTGGGCAGACAAGATCTAGCAGTTGTGGGCGAGGTGAAGTGTGGGCAAACAGAAAGGTGCACACACACACACACACACACACACACTGTATTCTGTGTGGGCTGAGACGGGGAGTTTCTCTTTATCACACGATTCCCGTAGGGAGGGAAGGCTAGTGCCTTCAGTGCACCACGGCCTTTGCACTGTAGGCCTTTTTTTTTCTTCCTTTTACTGTACCTCCGTTCATATTCTCTCTCTTACATCGTACTTTCCACCCTCTCTTCACAACGCCTTCGCGTCGCTCTTGATTGGTGTTAAGATCTCCAACTGTTTTCTCTGTGTTCCTCAGTCCATAATATACTGTATAAAGTTATTTGGTTGTTGCTACGACTACTACGTCCTGGTACTCATGGAGTTCTCCCTCTTCACCCCCCTCCAACCTCTTCCTCTCTTCTCTCTCTCTATCTCTCTAAACCCCGAGCTTAATGTGCTTACTACTGCTGGATTTGTACAACTCGAATGGCATTATACCTGTTGCTTGGTGCGTCGTGTTTTCGGGGGGAACAATTAGAGCCCGCTGGTCGTCATTGTATGTTTGATCAATATTTCGGCCGGTGGTTGCTAGAGGGGCGTTCTGGTTCGGACGCATTTCACTTTCATCCAGCGTGAAGACTTTGGTCCGTTGGAATGAGGGATGTCATTTGGACGCATCTTTCCCTTTTTTCTGCTAAAAGGTTGAGCACCTCTTCATTGGATTGAAACAGGCCGAATTCTCAGTCGCTGATGAAGCATTGACGCTTTAACCCCTTTCGTCTACCTTATGTTGAGCTTCGGATAAGTTGTTCATCGTCAAACGGGGCTTCTGAGCAAGGCGGAATGCCGTCAGTCACATGATGATTGGAGGTCTACGCTCAGGAAAATGCAGTGCGTAGATCCTGAAACAGTATTGATCTGCTACCTCATGTCTTGAGGAAGGGATGGTTTACTGCGATTTTTTTAATATATATATTTTTTTTCTGTTCTGTGGAATTGGCCTTATAAACTTGCTAGGTTTTTGGGGAGGAATGAGGGGTTACGTATTCGTCGGAGTCATGATGAGCGTCGTGATTCTCCTGGGTGTTCTAATTCCTGCGTTTATAGAAGGCTTCGCACTCTGGATTTGCTGTCATTAAGTCTCGTAGCCATGGACGTCCTCCTATAGTTGGCGGTGGTTTATGGCGTACAGTACCTTGAGGATTATCTGCGCCGTCTTCCCTGTGCACGCAGGAGAGAGAGAGAGAGAGAGATAGTCAGGCGAGTGTCGTATATTATAGGCTAGCGGGCCACAGCCAGGTAACATACCGGTATAGCTTATGTGGCAGAAACACACACACACACACACACACACACACACACACAAAGCAGTAAGCTTTGCGATAGTTCCCAAGATGATGGAGCTGGTGTGGCGCTAGGAGCGCTGGTGCCCTTCCTCCTGCTCCAAGTTTGTAAAGCTTTTAAAGCTGAGCGATGCAAATAAATGCCGGTGGAGGGCGCACGTTGTGACTGACGGCGCCCATTGATTACTTTTATGGGAGGAGTGTAACGTATTGATACCGACTAATACCTGAAATGGGTGTGTTAGGTCATTGGTCATTCTTCTACTTTATTATTTTGAAGATTCTCTCTCTCTCTCTCGTAGTCGTCTTCTTCCAAGCACTGTATCATGTGCTGTTGTTAATTCAACTGAATAGGGTCGTTGGTCATCCTTTTACTGTATTCATTTTAAAAGACTCTCTCTCTCTCTCTCTCTCTCTCTCTCTCTCTCTCTCTCTCTCTCTCTGTGTGTGTGTGTGTGTCGTGTGTGTGTGGCAGTCAGCTGAAGTGTTTAGATAAAAACAAAAGATAGATATGGTAAGGTTAAAGACGCTCGCAGTCAACCCTGTCAAAATATATTGTATCATATGATTAAGATCGGAAGGGTCCCTATGAGTTGATCCGCGTTCCAGTAGGGTGGAACCATTCATCACACTCTCTCTCTCTCTCTCTCTCTCTCTCTCTCTCTCTCTCTCTCTCTCTCTCTCTCTCTCTGTGAGACAAACGTGCTTCTGCTGAAGGGAGTTCATGGACGATGGGGCGTAATGTTGCGGATGAATGTTGGCCAGGGCTCTTCATTAATTCAGATTATTATATGAAGTAGAAGCCAGGAGGACGCCCTGCCTTTAAAGATGAGTGACGTGCTGTTTGCGTAGGGGTTTGCGCCCCTCGACTCGCTTCCTTTCCCTTGGCTGTTCTTTCCTTTTGATGTAAATGGTATATAGTCTCTCTCTCTCTCTCTCTCTCTCGCTTTCCCTTCCCAATGAGGCCCGGGACTTTTTTTTTTTTCCTGTGAATATCGCAGTCCTTGGAATAGAAATATGGGGCCGTAGTTGCTTCCCCTGGGGAGTCTGCACTGAGTTTTACTGCTCCGTCGTCGTCGTCTTCGTCCGTTCCAAAAAGGCTTGGTTGGTTGGTTTACCTCTGCAGTGTAATCCGTTTACGTATGTGGTGAAGTCTGCTTACCTATGTGGTTTAGTCTGTTTACCTGTGCAGTGCAATCTGTTTACTCTGTTGGGCAGTCTTGTTTTGCCTGTGTGGTGCACTTTGCGTACCTATGTGGTGCAATATTTTCACCTATGTAGTGCAATATTTTCACCTATGTGGTGCAATATTTTCACCTATGTGGTGCAATCTACTTACTATGTGGTGCAATATATTTTACCTTTGTGGTGCAATATTTTTACCTATGTGGTGCAATCTGTTTACCTTTGTGTTAAATTCAGTTTACGTATGTGTTTGCGCTCTTTTTCTCTATGTGGTGCAATTTGTTTACCTATGTGGTGCAGTCTGTTTACCTGTGTGTTTTGCAGTTGTGCGCACACAAATGCAATCACCTGGTGATTGCAGTCGTGTGCAATCACCAGTTATCAGAATGAGAAGAATTTAATGGGTTAAGGAGGATAGCAAGTAAAGACGAATATTGCACATTCAGAATCATGATAGGTTAAAGGTTAAGATATTCTCTCTCTCTCTCTCTCTCTCTCTCTCTCTCTCTCTCTCTCTCTCTCTCTCTCATCTTCTCTCCTCTCCCCCCCTTCCCCCCCCCCCCCCCCCCCCCCCCCCCCCCCCTCTCTCTCTGAATCCCAAGCAAAATGTAAACAAGGACACACACACACTAACAATAACGTAAACCTCAAGTCTCAGAATTTTACTCTTTTGAAAAAGAACGTAACTTACGCTGAAAGCAACTAGCACACACTCCCGAAGGTGAGGTCAATAGGGAATAAGCCGGGATGATGAAAAAAAGAGATAAAAGATTGCCTCAAGAATGGAGAGATGGCTAGGGAAAGTCACATGTATGGGAAATTCTGAAAGATATCGCGTGTCCCAGGTAAAAAAACTTGGAGAAAATGCGTACGCCACAATGTAATACCACATATATATATAAATACATGTATCTGTACAACATAGTTTACATGTGTCTGTATAACATAGTTAAATATAAGCGTTTGCCCTACTACCTCGTTTGTTTTCTAATCAATTAATGTTCTGTATTTGTTTTTATTCCACTGTATGATCTATATTTTTTTTATATGCACCTGACGATTTTTGCAAAGGCTAAGAGATACTTCATTCTGGAAAACAGGAACCGCATAACTAGCACAAATATTACCATACTTTGCTACTGTACTCATTACAAAACTCCTTCACTCTTGGCTACATGTCCAACTATCCTATTCCTCTTGTGCTTCTACGGTATAAGGGAGTTCCTCGTTGGAAGAGTGGTTTTTGCGCTCAGCTACCAGTCCGAGGGTCCGAAGCTCGATTCTCGGCTCGGCCAACGCGGAATCAGGGAATTTATTTCTGGTGATAGAAATTAAGTTCTCTATATAACGTGGTTCGGATCCCATGATAAGCTGTAGTAGGTCCCATTGCTAGGTGACCAATTGGTTCCTAGCCACGTAAAAGTATCTAATCCTTCGGGCCAGCCCTAGGAGAGCTGCTAATCAGCTCAGTGGTCTGATTAAAACTGAGATATAATACTTATTATTTTTCTACGGCATAAGGAGAGGTGGTCTCCTGAAAAGCTGAGCAAGTAGGGGCAGGTAATCTGTCATTTTCAACTGCTGTCTTCAATTGTGACTTTCAGATGATTCACAGACCTGTCGTTGCAAACTTTGATATTTGCAGACATAACAACATTGGTGGACATGAGATTGGAGAAGCCGAGGAAGAGCAAACCGAGAGAGAGGAAAGTGTGCGTGTGTATGTGTACGTGTATGTATACAGGGCTCGTTCAAGGGCTGGCTTGGTGCAAAGGGCTAGGCGACACGAATCGGGGCGTGAGGAACGGTACACTGGGTGAATTACGCAGCTTTGTCCCTTCTCCGATAGAGAAGGTCTGAAGACCTATTACCTGTCATGGTTATGGTAGCTATATACTACAGGGTTGGCTCTCTCTCTCTCTCTCTCTCTCTCTCTCTCTCTCTCTCTTCTTCCTGATCTCTCTCTTCATATGTTAGCCTAAGCACTACAGAATTTTGGAGTCTCCTCTCTCTCTCTCTCTCTCTCTCTCTCTCTATCTCTCTCTCTTATTTTCCCCTCTCTTTTTGATCTCTCTCTCTCTCATTGTCCGTCTGCTCTCTCTCTCTCTCTCTCTCTCTGGTGGGAAAAGAGCCGTCACATGACTCGGATTTGAATACCACAAACGTATCTGAAAGTCACTGAGGGAGGGTGTAAATGCCAGTATATGCGTTTTAACCAATTTGATTCGAACGTAGTCTCGGATTTTACGCTTTCTCTTTAACTTTTACATCATCCAAATTATTGCAAAAAGGGGCGTGTCACACTTTCATTCCTTATTCGTCTATGTCTAGATGTTGCAGGGTCTAAAATTGCTCAAATTAAACGTGTCTGGAGTAAGATGTGATCACAGGTTTAAGATAGTAAATTAACCAATATTGGTAAACGTTGAAGTGAAATTACATTCGGGAATTAGTGGGAGAATCAAGATTCCTGTACACTTGTGGTGTCATTTCTGCAGATTCATTAGTCTTTTGGTTCGAGTTGATTTTTTTTTTTTTAAGTCAAACTTTGGCTGTACCGACGTCTGCAGGGACGGTTTCATGAAAGGGCAATGGCTGTATTGGAAATCAAGTGAGCTACCGTCAGTGAAGCCCCTGTAGCTTTTGTTTAATTTTAGTTTACTATTTTTTTGTAGTTTACGGGATTTTAGACGATGGGGCAAAAGGAAGATTCATTCAGTTATTCATTTGATTCATTTTCATACCTAGGCCACAGGTTCTATATTGCTTATTTTGCTCTCGTTACCGACGCAAAATGTTTTTTTTCTTTTTCTGGATTGTGGTGACCGCGTTAAACCTGTCTGGGCCTTTGCAACTAGAATTATTGCGCCATTTTGTTTTTGGAGGCATTGAAACTTTGATGTTGGTCAAGATTCAGTTTCCTCAGCCTCCAGTGGTATTCTTCAGTCTAGTGTGTAGGCATGCAGTCGAAAGTTTACGACCTGGTTTGTTATATATTTTACAAAGATACACTAAGATGAACGCACGTACCTGCTCTGTGCTTTCGATATATTATATTTTTTTTTTTCAACTCGGGAGCTACTGCTTTTGAGATCCTTCTCTCTTAACGACGAAAACAGTGCCGCTGATTTAGTGCCAGGAAGGAATTTCTCGGCTGGCCCTAATGGAAGGATAGAATAAACATCTGTGGGTGTATTGTCGGGGAAAATGACCCCGTGGGGAGAAATCTGAAGGGGTGCGAAGGACCCGACACCCATTATGGACCTCGGCATCCTGGGGCCAGTCCGTCCAACTCCTAAAGGTTTCCTTTCAAAAGATCTTTTCTTGACACCTCTA
This sequence comes from Macrobrachium nipponense, assembly GCF_015104395.2. Lineage (NCBI taxonomy): Eukaryota > Metazoa > Arthropoda > Malacostraca > Decapoda > Palaemonidae > Macrobrachium > Macrobrachium nipponense. The sequence goes on from NC_087202.1 coordinate 121,570,417, forward strand.
GGGTGTTCTCAGTTCTCATTTCTAGGGGCCAAGGTTTTCCCCGTTTAGAAAATTGGCCGTTGTCAACATTGCTCTGCTTGGTTTCTTGGCGGTCTGGTATTTCTCTTAATATTTTGCAGGTTTCCCTTTAATTTATTCTTGTAGGCTAACCGCATAAAAGAAAATGGATTCTTTTTACCAATCCGTCGGATGCCAGGGTTCTCATAATAACAAATCTTCGAGTCTAAAAATGTACACAAATAAAAACCCCGATTAAGGAAATAATTTCGACCATATTTTGTCATTTTTGTTGTTTTCATTCGGTTTTTTTTCCTGATTTTATTTTACTGGGTTTCAGTGATCAATTGGTTTTAGATGCACATTAAGTGCCGCTGAAACTGACCTAGTGCATGGTCGGCAACTTTGTGGCAGAGAAGGGAAGGAAAGAGATGCCTTGAAGTTGACGTTTGTCGCTGAGGATTACCTACAATTCTTGCCCTTGATCATGAGAGGTCGTCTCTCAGTGTTCCGACTTTATGTTGACTGATCTTTGACCAAAAAAGTAAAGATTAGTTGAGGGCAGACCTCTGCATTTCAGTTTTCGGGAAGGAATGGAAGCGAGAACATCAAGCTCAGATGGACTTTTTCTAATTAATCAGTACTTGAAAGGCCATGCAGAGAGGAGACAATAAATTACTATAGTAGATTCACATCAACCCTGCATCTGATGTGTAGGCCCGTCCCTTACGACGCTCCTGATTGGTTGTTGATAAGCCAATCACAGGGCTGGAAACTCTCAGTCTCTCGAGAGCTCACATAGGCAGGATGTATGTTCCACCTCTCCTCCCTTACGACGTTCCTGATCAACAGCCAATCAGGAGCGTCGTAAGGGACGGGCCTACACATCAGATGCAGGGTTGATGTGAATCTACTAGAGCAAGTAAGGCTTCAGAATAATAACCCCTCTGGTTTTTCACCCATCACGAGGAATACGAAATGGGCCCCACCTTCAGTATGGAATCTTATTCAGATCGTGTTATGGTCCGTTTTTGCACCAATTAGAAGGTCGAGTCTTCTCCCAAGTGTCAGATCGTTTCTGTGTTTTGTTTTGAAAGAGAAATATCGAAAGGAGTGTTCTGTACCTTATTTACTCTCTCTCTCTCTCTCTCTCTCTCTCTCTTCGGCCAGGTTTTGAACTCTTGCAGTGGCTCAGACTTTTCCTGGAGAATGGCTCGAGCGAGTCGACTGGTCTTGAGATATTCTTTTGTTTGTGTCATAAGCTCTCCTCTTTGTCTCGGTTATTTATTCATTCCTATTCGGAATATTGCGGCTCTTCATTCCTTTCTATGAAGGGATTAAACTGATGTCATTGTTCTGGACATTTTTCTGTAGGTCTTCTTTTGTAGTCATGAGATGAACTCACTCGCTACGGTAGCCATGGCTTCATTGAGCTGAGACTGTATCCTTCCTTACGAAGGGTTATGTAGCAGCCTCCACTTTGCTCTTCCCTTATAACAATCAAGCTCATTCATCACAGCGCTGAATGACCTCATTGGTCCCAGTGCTTGGCCTAAATCTCCTATGCCATTCCATTCCACTTGGATATTTTCCCGTACACCTTAAATAGTTTCTGCTGTGTCCAGAGCTGTCGTTTCAGCATATTTTTCTCTTGGGCATATCTTGGAATTTACTCGATGTTTCTTTTTGAACTCGCTTCTATAACGCTCTCGCATTCAAAATGTGTGTGTGTTTTAGGTAAACATTGTTTATCTCCGTGGCCTTTCTTCCTCTTTTCTTCTTCTTACACTTTTCCATCAAGACATGGCTCAATGATATTAAAGGGTGGAAACCACAGGCATCTAACTTTAGCCAGTGGAATCTTTTCAAGTTGGCGCCTTGCAAGCCGATCCCGTTGAAGGTTAGTTGAAATAACACACACACACACACTCTCTCTCTCTCTCTCTCTCTCTCTCTCTCTCTCTCTCTCTCTCTCTCTCTCTCGATTCAGCATTTCCTTTCACTAGAAATTTGAGATCATGAAAAGCCCGAGCATGAAGTGAGTGATCCCACCCTGTAATTTCTTTTCCGAGTACCACAAAAAGTGCTGAGACGGAGGCGAAATTGAAGTGGAGGATATTTTTCCGGTCTTTTCTTTTCAAGCTTCGACTTTCATTGGGCTGCACCTTTTCATATATAAATAAAAAAAATCAGGCGCTGGAAGTCTCAAAACGTAAAAGTTTTCGGTTAAAAGGAAATCCGGGCTCACTTTACCTCTTGAATGATGGATTGGCGATTTTAGCTCTCATTTCGTGTCGGCATTTTCTCTCGTAAAGTAATGAAAGGGAAGAGTAGGTTTCCCGAGCCGTTGTATTTCAAGTTCTGACGGCGTTTTGCTCGTCAAACTTATATTGCACATCAGCTCAAGCGAACCGCGGACGAGATATACTTTCGTCAGAACATAACACGTCCATTAAAAGTTCAAACTTGAATAACGCAGACAATTTGTCATGATTACTGAACTGTTCGTCTCCGAAGGGGTTTCATCTGACGTGGTTCACTGTTTAGGCATTACTTCCTCGTTGGACGAGTCGGTTACATACTCGACTACCGATCTCAGGGTGTCCGGGTTCGATTCCCCGCTCTGCCAACGAGGAATCAGAGGACTTTATTTCTGGTGATAGGAATTCTTTTCTCGATGTGGTTCGGATCCCATAATAAGTTGTAGGTCCCGTTGCTAGGTAACCAATTGGTTCCTAGCCACGTAAAAGTATCTAATCCTTTGGGCCAGGCCTAGGAGAGCTGTTAGTCAGCTCAGTAATCTGGTAAAATTAAGACATACTTAACTGTAGACATTACTTAGGGTCTTTGCAGCGTCCCTTCGGCTCCTAGCTGCAACCTCTCATTCCTTTTACTGTAGCTCCGTTCGTATTCTCTTTCCTCCATCGGAATTTCCGTCATCTCTAACGATAATTGTTTCATATTGCGAGGGTTTCCTTCTGTTACAGCATTCAAACCATCTCATTGTCAATTTCCGATTCCTTGTTGAATGACCTCGTTGGCCCCAGCGTTTGGGCTTTTGCCTAACTTCTGTATTCTGTTGCATTCTGATCCGATTGATAGTGTGTGAAACAGATGGTAAATCAGCTGATTTTTTTGGTCATTAGCCGATCACTCCGACTGGCTGGGTTGAAAATGGGCAGTGCGAAGGGATGCATTTTGAAATAAGTAAACAAAATCCAGGCAACCGAAAATAGATTTATATTTCGCTGGTCTTGGTACCGCAGCCCCATGAAAGTTTAACCACGGCGCCGTGGTGGCCTGGTCTATATCGTTGCCAGACGCACGGTTATGGCTTAATGTAACCTTAAGTAAAGTCCTAACTACTGAGGCAAGAGGGTTACAATTTGGTATGTTTGATGATTGGAGGGCGGATGATCAACATGCCAATTTGCAGCCCTCTAGCCTCAGCAGTTTCTGAGATCTGAGGGCGAACAGAAAAGTGCGGATGAAGTGACTAAGCCATTTCAAGAGTTTTCGTTTTCAGAAAAACACCCTCATGGGGTGGGCACTATGGGCATTACTTGAGGTTCTTTGCAGCTTGCCATCGGCTCCGAGCTGCAACCTCTTTCGTTCATTTTACTGTACCTCCTTTCATATTCTTTTACTTCCATCTTACTGTCCACCCTCTCCTAACAATTGATTCATAGTGCAGCTGCTTTGAGGTTTTCCTTCTGTTGCGCCTTTCAAACCTTTTCACTGTCAGTTTCCATTTCAGCAGTGAATGGCCTCATAGGTCCCAGTGCTTGGCCTTTTAGCCTAAATTCTATATTCAATTCAGTTATAGCTCAGTGCAAGGATTGGCTTTTAAGATGTTAATTCTAGTCAGGTTTTTTTTTTTTTTTTGGTTTTTTTTTTTTTTTTTTTTTATTGCATATCCAAAACTTCGGTGGAGGGGGGTACAAGGGGGGTTGTTGAATCTACCTACCTTGAAAGAAAATGCACCGTCATAAGTAGACGAGATTGCAGAACATACTTTGGATTCCTTGTTACAAAGAAGAATAATTCATGTCTTAGATTATACTACGTATCGCTAAGAAATTACAATCGGATGAAAATAGTGATTAAAATCTACTACCATTAGAACGAAATTACCGAAATCTATATATTAAGGATAGTGACCATGAAATATATATATATATATATATATATATATATATAATATATATATATTATATATATATATATATACTATATATATAAACACACACACAAACACTTTTACCTTTTAAGTTTGGAGGACGAAATGATAAAAAAAAAAAATACAAATAAAAAAAAAACAGTACCGTTTCATCTTCATGCCTTCTCGTCCTTGTCTCTCTTTCCAGTTTGAATAGTTGTGGATTTTTTTCTTTTCTTTCCCTCATGTCCTGAGAATCGTGTTTCTCCTCAGTTGCTCCTCCTACCCGGCTCTCCCTGATTTCCCTTCTCCTTTTCCCTCTCCTTGACCCTTCGTGGTGAGCCTCCCTTCCGCCTTTGGTTGGGGGGGGGGGGGGGTGGGGGGGGAGGAGAGGGAAGAGATCGTTTGGATGTTCAAGTCGACTGTGCTTTTGTTGGTATGTGAAGGCTGTTTCTTCTAACTCCCCCACAAGACAAAGAGCCTGTTAATGTTGCTGCTGGCGTCTCTCTCTCTCTCTCTCTCTCTCTCTCTCTCTCTCTCTCTCTCTCTCTCTCCCTCTCTCCTTCCTCAGTACGTCTTATTCATGTCGAGTTTTTGCGTATTATTTTGGTATAAGTTGAATATGGTCCCTTCATTTAAAATAAGCCCTGTCGTATTTCATTAAATGAGATTTTTAAAAACCGAAACAGTTATGAAGATAACTGCTGCAATGAGGCCTAAATGCTTTTTTTTTTCTTGGAAATTTATGTAGTAAAAATTAACGTACAGGGATTTCGCATATGTGTACGCTATAGGGATGCGTTTTTATGTATTATGTATATCCTCGTTTCGTGATTTTAAATTAGCACATATATTTTTGACCTTAGAGCAATTTTTATTCTTGTGAATGAAGCTGTCCATTTAGCCAACTGTTAACAAATGAACCAACCAGCCAGCCATATGTCCCATGAAACTTTTAAAGAGTTATCAATTATCTTGAGGTTAATAAATGTGCAGAATCCACTGTAAGCGCATTGGAAAGCATAAGGAAAATTCTTGACTGGTTTGCAAAGGTGCAGATGTCCTCCTGGGGAGGAGTCAGGGACAAGTCTCGATTTGGCGATGCTGTTGTCAAGGAGGTTGGGTAAGGGGTACCTTTGATTTATGTGTAGGATGCCAAGCAATTAAAATATGTAAACAAATACCATTCTTGCAACTTGGCATAGAGGGAAGGTCACCAGATGGTCGGGCATGGGGTTTATAGCCCTATAACTTGTGTTAAGTAACGTGTGCTCACGTTTCAAAATAATCCAAGAATCGATAAATTATACCAATCTTGGGGTCTAGAATGAAGTACAGAGAGAGAGGAGAGAGAGAGGAGACGAGACGAGAGAGAGAGAGAGAGAGAGAGAGAGAGAGAGAGAGAGAGAGAGAGACTCTTAGGTTGTGTTATTCCAGTATGTGAGTAAATGAAGAACATAGAAGTTGGATATGAGGAATGGCTGGAGGTGTTTCAGATCATTGAGTCATTGAAAGAAAATCGAAAATAGAATGTGGTTTCAGTGATAGCTGAGGGGTTTAGAACTTGGCTGTAAATTTATTATAGAATAGATTTTATGTTCGAAATGAAGAGATGAATGGAAAGAAATCATATTAGTTCATCAGAAGAAGAATAAACAAGAAATGATTCGTTCTTAAAAGGCACAAATGTAGAAGGAGCATTGAAAACAGCGAAGTATTATTAATATATGAAAACAGTTTTTGGTAAATAAGCGCTTAGGTGATTTTCTGAGGTCCAGTTACCTAAAAATATGTGTATTAGAGGATGGATAGAGTAGCCAAAGAAAAGGAAAGTCATTTGACGAGTTAGCCATTTTAACGCTGGAAGGTAATGGGTATAAGAGGCAAAGGGAGTCATGCTATATGAAGACAATGCAATCCTCTATCGCTGTACGGGGTATTTTGCATAGTTAGTAATTTTTTAATAAATATATAAAGTTGGTTTTGAAAAAAGGCACGTTGCCGATAAGGTCTTGCTTTGACGTATGCTTTCGTAGTACTTGTTGAATCTCTCTCTCTCTCTCTCTGGTGAAGGGATAAAGGTATAATTAGCTTTCTATTTCAATAGAAGGGAAATATCGAGTTGTGAGCTGGAAAGCTGCCTGCTGTAAAGACCTCAACACAAAACTCTTCTCAGAAGTAGCATTTGTTGAAATGCATTTGAACTAAACTTGTGGGATATTGCCTTACTGTTCCTTCCTTCTCTAGCGGCTCTTTGCAAATCAGAGAGGAAGTTCAATTCACGTTCCACGTCTCTTGTATCACAAGGCCACAAATAGAGGACCAATTGTGAATCGAAATCACATGTGTTATATTTATTATATAATAATACAGTATCAGGATGTATTATTGATATTGATTATTATTATTATTATTATTATTTTATTAATTATTATTATTACATTCAGAAGATGAAACCTACTCGTATGGAATAAGCCCCCCAAGTTTCCAAAGAATACTAAGGTGTTCATCAGAATGAGTAAGACGAGGTAAAGCGAAATACAGAAAGAAGAGATCCAACTTATAAAAAAAGAAAAAATAAATCAATATTATTATTATTGTTGTTGTTCAGAAGATGAAACCTTTTCATAAGAACAAGGCCACCAAAGGGACCCCACTGACTCGAAATTCAAACTTCCAAAGAATATGAAGGTGTCCACCAGGAAGTAGAAGTGCCTCAGTTGCGTGATCGGTATGGTCTTGGCCTGCCACTTCGGTGGTCGCGAGTTCGATTCTCGGAGCATTCCATTGAGGGGTGAGAGATTTTTATTTCTGGTGATAGAAGTTCACTCTCGACGTGGTTCGGAAGTCACGTAAAAAGCCGTTGGTCCCGTTGTTGAATAACCGATGGTTCCATGTAACGTAAAAGCACCATACAAAAAAGAATAAATGAATAAATAAAACAGGAAGTAGAAGAAGAGGAGGTAAAGGGAAATACAAAAGGACGAGATCCTACTAATTGGAAAGGAAAACTTGAATGAATAAATAGATAAAAATGGATTAGAATGTATCGGTGTATGCCCACTACCCATTGTGGATAGGAGGTGTGGTTGCGTGCTGTCCTTTGTGGAAATGAGGAAGTGACCTATTACTTTCTGAATTGGGGGTAAAGAGGCGCTGATACTCTCTCTCTCGTCTCAATTTTGCTTCTTTCACGTTGGCAGGTGCGCTCTGCGTCGTGCGATTGTCTGTCAGGTGTTTTGGGTGGTGCGTCTGAATACTTACAGTTCACATCGCGCGAGCCGTCAGTAATCTATGGATGTTGTGACGCTGGAAAACCTTTTGTAGCCATCAGTCAGTTAATGAATTCATCTCATGAGCTCGGAGTTAGGCAGGTCCTCCGTTGCAGTCTTTCCCACGAGGACTGTTGTTCTTCTTCGTCTTCTCTTGTCTTGGCAAGGATTTTTTTTTATATATACTTCGTTATTTTTCGTAAATTTGTAGGTGTGAGGTTTGCTTTTATTATACTTTCTACGTTCGGATGTCCTCTAGTTATTCTATTTTGCATTTTTTTATTTTTATAATATGTTTCGCTGTCTGTTCTGTTTAAAATAGTTTTTATTTATTATTTAAATACAATTCATGGGGAGAATACAGATATAGACGAATATCTCACGATAGTCAAGTTCAGATACAGTTTTGTATAGTGATAGCAGTTCACTCATATAAATGTATTTGATATTGTCATGAAGATATTTACAATATACATTAGGATTCGTGGCACCAGTGGCTTTCTTGTGCTCACAAGTTTTCCAGGTCTCTTCTAATTATATTTTGTGGAATTTTAATTTTTTACAGTTTTTAAGCCATAGTTGGGTAGTGGCGTCAGTGCTCCTCATGCGGTCTACTGTCGGAATTACTATTCTATTGGCCTTGGGAATTACCTAGGGTTCTTTGCAGCGTTCCTTCGGACCCCTGCTGCAACCCCTCTCAGTCATTTTTTTTTTCTCTGTACCTCCGTTCATAGTTCTCTTGCTTCCATCTTACTTCCCATCCTCTCGTATTAATCGGTTCGTAGTGCGACTGCTTTGAGGTTTCCTCCTGTTACGCCTTTCAAACCTTTTCGCTGTCAGAAATGTCCAGCGCTTGGGCCCTTAGGTCTAAAATCTATACATAAAGTTGACATTCTATCTATCTACAGTCGTTTATGTATACCTTTGCAAGTCATACAAAGAATAACGTATACGATTACAAAACTCCTCTGGTTTCTGCCGATTCCGTGCTTTGTTTGGTGTGCGAGTCGGCAACGTCCAGGTATGAATCATGCACGATAATGAACCCTTTGGTGACACGCAGGCACCCACTGCTAAGTGCAGTGCGTTACCTGGTTACGGACGCGTTTGATGTCGTGTTGATTTCCATTTTGCAGAATACCTGGCGTTAATTGCAGACTGGGAATGCTTCGCACTTTTTGCACTTTCATTAGAGCAGAGGGGGCGAGAAGGGTGTAGAACTGCTGCGTATTTATGGAGACTGTCGAAATGAGTAATGTACGAAAAAGATAATTTTTTAAACAACGCTCTGTTCAGGACAATAAGTTAAAAAGAAAACCTACGCAACTTTGGACAACTAATATTGACGTTGCACCCATTGCTTACGCAGCACTCTCACCGTTGGAATCTAGGCCTTGGTTGGAATATATAAGGACACTCTCGTCGAGAACTAGAAGTGAGGCGCAGAGAAATTTGAAAACGGACGTCAAATAAATTCCTGTACTAAGACCTTTGTGTATGTTCATTCAATTTTGTTAGTGAAGCTGTCCCCCTTTCTCATTTTTCATGGCTCTTTCCCACTGAAATGGCTCGGAATCATGCAAGACAACTGCCTTTTCCTGTTTATTGGGTGCCCTTTCTTGGAAGTGCGAGGGACCCTTTCTTCGCCAACGCCACGTCTGAGATGCAAGGTCGATCCGGACTGTTGTAAGGAATCGGGTATTCGGAGCAATTAGGAATACACAGTCTCTTGCGCGGAACGTGATCAGGTGATTGACTTCTGTTGATATCTGGTTTTGTTTTTGTGATATGTGTTTTTCTCCTATTTATCAGGACCTTAGTGTAATCTGTATTCTAGAGAAGTATAAAAAGAAGAGGTAAAAATTTAAAATGATTTCCACTTATGGGTAGGAAGGGAATTTTGCTGACGTTTACGAAATATATTAAAGCGTAAATAACAAGTGCACAATGCTGACACGCTGAAACAAAAACAGTAATAAAACTTCAAAGGAAAAGCTGGACGATTCCACATTTAAAGCAGGTTTTAATTTGATTATAAACAAGGATTCTGCTAATGTAACTCATCATTTTTAGATAAACCTTTTTAAGAGGTATTTTTGAGAATGACGCTAGATTAGCAGAAGCCTCGTATATAAGGTCATTAAAACCTGCTTTAAATGTGGACTCGTCCAGCCTAAACCTTTCATTGTTAGTGTTTTATATATGTAATATACTCATTAATGATATTTTGTCGTTGGATGACGTTGAAATAGTTTTAGCTTTCTCTTTGTCTCATCTATCCGCAGTGGAAGCAAACACTTTCATTTGAACAGGGAACCAAAAAACATATTTGAACGAGGGGGAAAACATTGAACAGGGAACAAAAGAAACTTATTTGAATAGGACAAAAATATTCATTTGATCAGTACAAAAACTCAAAAAATTTATTTGAACAGGGAACAAATAACTTATTTGACCAGGAAAAAATTTGAACAAAAAAAGCTGTTATTTCAACAGGAAAAAACTTATATTTGAACAAAGGGGGGGGGGGGGGGACATTGATGTTGAACAGGAAGATGAATATCTATTAGTGGGAGATGATGATGATGTACAAATATGACGATTGGCGTGATAATATATATATATATAATATATAATGTAATATATATATTAATATATTATATTATTACATCTATAATAATAATATATAGATATTATGGTATATATTATATATATATATATATGTATATATTATATATATATATATATATATATATATATATATATATATATATATGTGTATATATCTATTTAGTATATATATATATATTATATATATATATATATATATATCTAATTTGAAGTAATTGCTTTCTCGGAAATCGGAACGAGGCATTCTGCCCACCTTTTACGTCACCGAGTGTGTAGTGGATGTTTCTGCGCTAAAATATTTGTCTCTGCTTCATTCCAATTTGGTTTGAAAGGTTCCCTCCTCATACGTATGTCATGTGTTCATTACACCCTCATCCTCTCTCTCTCTCTCTCTCTCTCTCTCTCTCTCCTCTCTCTCTCTCTCTCTCTCTCTCTATATATATTATATTATATATATATAATATTATAATATATATACTAATATTATATATATTATTTAATATTATATACACACACCCACACCACACCACACAAATACACAGACACATTATATATAATTGTGCCCTTGTCAGCTTTAATCTGTGTTATTGGTTTTAAATAGCTTCGAATATCTCTTTATAAGGAAGAATTAAGACTGCTAATAACGTAATAGCTCCCAGTGAACAAGCGAGGTAAAAAAACAAAAACAAAAAGTCACGAAATACCATTAAAGTAAAAGAGAGAAATGAATTATTTCAAAAGATGAATGAATGAAATAAATATAAAGTTAAAGTAAGAAATAAAATAGATAAAAGGTAAATTGCAAGGTTGGGTGAAGGCCGATTCTCTCTCTCTCTCTCCCTTCCCTGATCAAGGGCCTGACGCTTCCACTTCACAAGAACGTCGTGTGGGCTTTAATTTTAACACCCTCGCCCCTGTCTTTATGATCATGAGACTGCATGACTTCGCTCGCAGGCGTCCTTGAAGTGTGTGCATGCACGTTATTTCCCGGTTACTGGGTATCTGATAGATCACCCTGTTTACCATGCAAGGATTGTCTGGCCTGGGGAGAATGATGGGAACCTTTTTGCTCTTTTTAGTTGTGTAGTTTTCTGTGGAAGAAAACTGTTGAGATGGCTGTCTATATATGTCCATCCGCACTCTTTTCTGTCCGCCCTCAGATCTTAAAAACTACTGGGGCTAGAGGGCTGCAAATTACCATGTTGATCATCCACCCACCAATCATCAAACATACCAAGTTGCAGCCCTCTAGCCTTGGTAGTTTTTATTTTATTTATGGTTAGAATTTGCCCGTGCTATAGTTCCCAAGAACACAGGCCACCACCGGGCCGCAGCCGAGAGTTTCATGAGCCGTGGGTGAGAGTTGCATGCAGCATTACACGCTGTGCAGACAATCGATTCTTCGGCGTATTGTCTTACTTGTTTATTACTGGAATATGTAGGGATGTCGCTAGTTTACCAAACAGAGGTAATATAGGCAGTTTCTATTTGTGGGACACACGCACAGCCTCTTTGTCAGTAGGCTTCGAGGTCCACAAATGAAACGAGCCTCGTCTTCGGTGCATAAGAATTGAAGGACGCATCTTGTGTGGCGGTTGTCAGGTTGCCTCTGTGACGAAGTGTAGGTGCCAGGATTAAAAGGCTTGGCGCAGCCGTCCTGTTATTTCAGGCTTTGCGTGATGGAACCAATTTCGGGAACGGAATTAGAAGGAAGCCGGAGGGAAGATGCAACCAACTTTGGTTTTTTTTCAGAGAGAGAGAGAGAGAGAGAGAGAGAGAGAGAGAGAAACTATGTTTTTGTTTTGGTGTTGTGCAACCGCAAAGTGAATCGGCATTTCCAAGGAGAGGAGGGCCATATCTGCGATTGGCAGGATTTGAGTGTCTTTCTGGCGTGATTTACTGACCTGGGACGACTATAAATTCAACCCCAATCATTAATACCATTGTGAGGTGGGAATCCTCTCAGCCATGATAAATACGAGTAGATATTTTAGTGCTGCTGAACGTGAACGTTGTTGGTTGCTTAAGTATATCGCCACAAATTGAATATCTTGACCCTTTTGGTTGGCATCGACTCATCATGCCTTTCACACAACTGACGTCATGAATAACAAGGCCTTGTACACACACCTGACGTCGTGAGTAACAAGGCCTTTTACGCACCTGACGTCATGCTTAACTAGGCCTTTTTACACAACTGACGTCGAAATAACAAGGCCTTCTACACAACCGGCGTCGTGAATAACAAGGATTTTTACACAACCAAAGTCACAAATAACAAGGGCTTTTACACAACTGACGTCGTGAATAACAAGGCTTTTTATACATCTGACGTCGTGAATAAACAGGCTTTTTATATCTGACGTCGTGAATAACAAGGCCTCATATACGTACATCTGATGCGTGAATAACAAGGCCTTTTATACATCTGACGTCGTGAATAATAAGTCCTTTTATACATCTGACGTCGTGAATAACCAGGCCTTTTATACATTGGACGTCGTGAATAACAAGGCCTTTTATACATCTGACGTCATGAGTAACGAGGCTTTTTACACATCTTACCATCTACCCAACCTCTCTTCTTGTCAGTTTTTCTCAGATTTAGTGGGTCTGTTTTCACATCTACTCTTCATTCCCGTAAAGGAGAGTAGGCTCTGACATGTCATGAAATATAGTTAGCATAGTTACATGCCGTGGAATATAAACATGTCGTGGAGCGACATTATTTTGTCAACTTCGTTATTTAAGTTTGTCACGAAACTGCACTTTGTAGCTTATGGAATAATGACGCTACGGTTATGTCAAAAATGATATGCACGTGTTCCTTAATTAGTCTTTGGAAAGTTTTCTTTCTGTAGAACTATATGTTAACTCAAAAAATAGACGACTAAGTAATGCTCTCTCTCTCTCTGAGAGAGAGCTGTACATACATACATACATACATACATACATATATATCTATGTACATATATGATACAAAAATTTTGTGTACACTTGAATTGCGTTCAGCTTCCAAAGCAGGTCTGTTCACAAATAGTAATGGTGTCAGATTATAATAATTGTTGTTATTGTTTTATGAATAAACATATTCAGTGTCAGGGTAACATTATCTTCTCAATGTCTCGAAGTTAGACTATGTCTTGTATCCGTTCATCGACTTATTTTGCATTCCGAAGAAATATAACCGGTTTACAAATGAATAGATGATCAAGTTTTTTGGGAATACAAATCTAACTGATTGACAAATTAATAGATGAATCAGTTTTTTGAATCACTAACAGTTTGAGAAGTTAAACAAGGCGAGATCCGAACTCCAGCTTACTCGGGATGCGTGCAATTTTTACCCCTCAAGCCTAAGTTGTAAACATTATATTCCTAAGTTTTAATGTAGATTAAAACGTGCTGAAGTCTATGGACAGATAGAGCCTTGTTTCACCAACGAAAATTAAAATAAATACGTCAGATTTTATCAGAAATAAATTTCCCGTACTGTTTAACAGGTACATCATCTATTTTTTACATTTTCATTCTAATCAATACATCATAAATATCCGATCCTAAATTCTTCCTGTATCTCTTCTGGATACTTAGCACCTTTTTAGCTCTTCCGTAGACCTTTCTTCCCCCCCCCCCCCCCCCCAACAACAAAGTAGTTTGTAGGCTCACTCCCCGCGCAAGCAAAAATATATATAAAAAATATATAACCATAGAAATGTCTGATTGGGGAATCTGCTGTCTCTATTGAGCGTTTCGGTGTAGTTAGTGACTCACTGGGCTGCAGATGTATTTGTGGTCCAGTGATTTTGAATGTTAGAGTAGGCTCTGTGAGGGAGAAGACTGTATGGTGGGGATGCTGTTTGTTTGCCGTTTGTTTTTCTCTTTCTACTACCCTAATCTCGTCCTCGCGTTCCGTGCCCACGCTCGTCTCCGGTTACATACCCCTGCAGTAGTTGTAGTTTCTTACTGCTACACCTCCCCTCCCCTCCCCTTTCCCCCTTTCCCCTTTCGCCTTCATCAACGGATTTTCGCATTTCAAGAGTTTTGCGTCATCCGACTTTTTGTCGCTTAAGGTGGCGTCTCTCTCTCTCTCTCTCTCTCTCTCTCTTGACGTTAGTTTATTAAGAGAATCAGACGATCATCAGGCAAATAAGTCTTGTCATATATTTGCAGATTGATTAGATGCAGCGTCGTGGAAGAAGTTATTCCTTCTCCTGAGATCCGGCACTGACAAACAATCTTTTGTAGTTTGTTGTTTCTCCTAACTTTTCTCTCACCAGTACACAGCATTTTAACGAATACGTGTCTTCATTCTTAAACCACAGAATATGTTGTTATATAACGAATACGTGTCTTCATTCTTAAACCACAGAATATGTTGTTATATCTTTGGGTGGCTGAGAATTTAACCGAGACAAACACACAGGAAAATTGCTGCTTCTGTTCGGCCTCAAAACTGGGTTCACTTTCAGTGAGACTTGATGCATTCACCTCCTCATGACTTGATTTTGTAAGATGGCAAGTATTCTGACCTTGAGTATGTTGTTTACAAAACGTGAAGTCTTTTTGCATCATTCCCGATTTGCTGGTCATCTCTTTCGGGAGTGTGAAGGAAACCCGATCTTTGACACTGAAGATTGCCGTATGAACGCAGGATACCGTCATGACCATTTGCTGCTGCATTGGTATCGCGGAAGAATCTTTCATTCCACTGAAATCGTCTGTTGTTCCCTTTCGCAGTCGGTAAGAAAACCTTGGAATGAACGAGCGCCTTATTTACATTTCATTGCTGCAAAGGACGACTTAATGACAGCCATGTGTATAGCCCAAGTCTGGTGGGACTCTGTCTTATCTGAAGGACAGATAATATGGCGTCCCAGTCAATGCAGCGTCGTCAGTTTATTACAGACACTAACGCTGGTTCAAATGTGTTTGAAAGGGAGCCCGTAACAGAAGGGCACGGGAGAGGAAGCAAACACAGAAGAGAGACCATAAGCTGCTTTTGAGAGACAAATCGTCCGAGATTACAGAGAGAGAGAAGAACATGATGTCTTCCTCAGATGTTGGGAAGACAAGAAAGGAAGGAGGAAAGGGAGATTATTTGGTCGGGTAGAAAAAGGAGGAGGAGACTCGACCTGGTTTTGGGTGGCTGTTTGCGAAGGAGCGGAGGACGTTTCGGGGGGATGGGGCGGGGGGGGGGGGCGGTCGGAGAGGGGGATCTCTGGGAAGGGCGGTGTTTGGGGCTTTGGGGCGAGAAGGAGACTGGGAGACCCCCCACATACACATACACACACACACATATCAAGGGAAGGCACACTAGGGTGTGTCATCGTTGGAAATCGTTGACAGGACAGGAGTCTCTCTCTCTCTCTCTCTCTCTCTCTCTCTCTCTCTCTCTCTCACCCCACCCCTTTCTCTGTGGTGGTTTTTTCTTCCGTGTCAGACCCGTTCCGTCCGTTCGACGCCCGATTCTGGGCGGTTTATTGTCTCTTTCTGATTGTGACAGCCTTTGTATGATTCGTGTTTTATATATAATAAACAACGTCCTGTTTATGTTCCGCCGTAATTTGTTCAGTTCTTGAGATTATTGTTATTATTGTTAATTCAATAAGATGAAAAGCCCACCACCACCGGGCCCATTGCATTGAGTTGAAATTCAAGCTTTCCAAGAACAAGGTGCTCATTAGGAATAAGCAAGAGGAGGTCAAAGGAAATACAGAAATAAGAGATCTCTACTATTAAAAAAAGAAAAAATAAATCGATAAATTCATATAGAGATGAGTATGTATTAAAATGCAAGGAGAACGGGATAAGGGGAGTAATGCATTGCATCTCCGCTTGAATTCTGATTCAGGGAAATTAAATATATCTAGTGAAACGTAGTTCATTTTTTTTAAAAGAATATTCTCTCGTACTGTTCAAGTAGAAATGCGACCTCGCATTGTATACTTCATTGAACAAGGTGACCCAGTCTGTAATTCCTTTTTTTTTTAAGCTGGTCATAGAAGCCTATCTGAACGGGGGTCCCTTCTCTTAGATTCAGGGCCTCTTTTGACAGATTCTCTTTCTCTTGTTTTCCTCCAACCCCCCCCCCCCCCCCCACTCCAATGCTCCTACTGTATTAGGCGGAAGATTAATTCATCTCCCTTTTCTGTCAACATTCTGGGTGTGGCGCTTGATTGTCGCAAGATTCTCTTGGGAAGATGCCGGCGGTTCAAGTTGCCGAACATGGTTGTAATAGAAATGTCAGTGGTTTGATCCGATCTTTTGTGTTTGTGCAGTGTGATCATGATGAGCACACGCTACGAAAAGCCGGTCTTGGTTTGATTCTAATTCCGTCAGGAAATTGAAGTGTTATTGTTCATTTTTCTAATGATATCAGGAAATGAGTGGTTTTCCGGACCCTTGAAATTTGAGCACATTTCGCCATGTGTGCAGAGAGCGGAGTGCAGGTCGTTGATTTCTGGTGTCAGAATAAAAGATATATTAAGCTAAAATAGAGTATATATACATCAGATTCTCTTTGTGGGCACAACTGTTAATTCTAATGAAAAGTAATAAGTTTTTTTTCGTTTTTTTCGTTTTTCCATTCTTGCCAAGAGACTAATTTTTAATAATAATAATAATAATAATAACCCCGTATTGGGACGGGGAGTAGTGCTTTCAGTGCACCTCACGTGGTGCACTGTAGGCCTTACTTTACGTTCTTTGCAGCGTCCTCTCATTAGGTCCCTAGCTGCAACCTTTTTCATTCCTTTTACTCCACCTCCGTTCATATTCTCTTTCTTCCGTCTGACTTCCCGCCCTCTCCGGTATATGTATATGTGTGTGTATATGTGTATGTGTGTATATGTATATTTGTAAAGACTTGAAGTGAACTCCGTCGATATTATAATCCTAAAAAAAAAGTATGAAAAATGATCTCTTGAAAAGCGTTGAAAACTCGTCACTCTTGAACTGTTCCTTGAAATCATCGTTATTGTTATAACGGTTGTTGGTTGTTATAACGGTTGTGAATCCATGAGGTGTCTAGATCGAGCGTTAATCCTCGTTAAAAGTTCACTAGACCTGTGCTGCCTTGGATTCTGCTTTGTCGTCTTAACATTGAGCACTCTCTCTCTCTCTCTCTCTCTCTCTCTCTCTCTCTCTCTCTCTCTCTCTCTCTTAACATTGCCGCTTTTTCTGATAACAGTATGTATCTCTCTCTCTCTCTCTCTCTCTTTTAACATTGCCGCTTTTCTGATAACAGTGATATGTAATCTCTCTCTCTCTCTCTCTCTCTCTCTCTCTCTCTCTCTCTCTCTCTCTCTCTCTCTCTCTTTTAACATTGCCGCTTTTCTGATAACAGTGATATGTAATCTCTCTCTCTCTCTCTCTCTCTGTGTGTGTGTGTGTGTGTGTGTGTGTGTGTGTGTGTGAATGCACAGTGAAACCTCTCCTACACATAATGACGCACGATGTCTCCTCTTAGGATGGACTAACAAGTCTTTGAGACATCTTAATCCTTGTAACTCTCTCTCTCTCTCTCTCTCTCTCTCTCTCAAGGCACCTAGCGGTTCGTTGTGTATAAGGGAGGAAGGAAGGAAGCAAGTTCTCGCAGCTTCGTAATAAAGAAACGCGGCTATAATGGACTCCCTCTGCGTGGGGTCTTTGGACCTTGGAGTCGGCGGGCGGAAGCAGAGGCGGTCAGATAGACAAACGTCTGGGGGGCGACGTTTGTTGGTCGGGAAACGTTCAGGGTTTCAGGAATCATACGAAGAGAGAGAGAGAGAGAGAGAGAGAGAGAGAGAGAGAGATTCGCCGTAAGGTAGTTTAGTGCCGTCAGTGCGCCTCCTGAGGTGCACTTTAGGCATTTGCTTCTGGTACTTCGGGGCGTCCCTTCCTCAGGCCCCTAGCTGCTGCAACCCCTTTCATTCCTTTTGCTGTACCTCCGTTCATATTCTCTTTCTTCCATCTTCCTTTCCCACCTCTCCTGATCATTGCTTGATCGTGCAACCGCTTTGAGGTTTTCCTCCTGTTATACCTTTCAAACCTTCTTACTCTCGATTTCCCTCTCAACGTTGAACGACCTTCTAGGTCCCATCACTCGGCCTCTGACCTAAATTCTATGCTTTATTTCAGAGAGAGAGAGAGAGAGAGAGAGAGAGAGTTTACATTTTTGTCGGAGCATTTTCAGCTTCATGGTTGCGTAACTGGAAACTTCAGAATTATTGAAACGGGCGACTGTTGTTGAAATATGAATACATCTGCGTGGTATTTGACATTTCATGTGCCGACAGACATATTGTGTTTGATGTCTGATTTGAAATGCAATCGTATTGGGACTCGTTTCTCTCGCTCGTCATGTTCGCTACAATCCATAGAAGCCCAAGAGTGTGTCGTTTTTGTAGAGAAAGCGAAAGCGCTTTAGTCATGGGAGTCTTGTATATTTATCATCAAAGGTTTCCCCATTTCATTTTTTATTATGCAAATAGCATTATTTTTTTTAGGTAAAGTACTGATGTGTTTGTTGACATATATTTAACTAGTTTCATTTTCGTGTTTAATTTGTATTTTTGTTGTGAAATTTCCCCCGGGTTCCAGAGCTATGCTGTCCTTTTTTTTATGTATTTTTTTTAATCAGTATGAACGATACAAATCTGGGAGCACCATGCCTTTTGTGACATTTCCTCAACCCCTTCATCTGTTTCGCCAATGATTATATCAGTCAAAGTGTGAGGACAGAGGGCAGCTTCCCATCTCATTGTCATCTCACTATCCGAGGCTGATTTGATCAGCGTTTCGTAGTCACGATCAAGAAGAGGACACCTTTTTTAGTAGCGTCCATGTCAGCCGTTGCTTCAGACTGACACCTTCCACGTCGAGCGCCCCCTCCCCCCCCCCCTTCCCCCGCAGACAGACCCCAAACCCAGGAATCATTACCAATTCAAAGGCAACTTCGTGCTTGAGAGAATCTTAAACCATACACACTATGATGGGGTCATATCTAGAGAGTGACAACCAAGGGGTTTTGAGGGGTTGTTCTCTAGGACTACTATTCCTTGGGAGTCATCATCTTTATTTATATAGAGTCTTTTGTTTATGGTTTCACGTTCATCCCCAACGGGCTTGCACTAAACACGCCTTTGCTAAGGTGGATACATGCCTGCTAAAACTTGGGACTCAATATCTAAGAAAGAGCTTGTTGTTGTTGTGGATTTAGTTGGCCTTATGCCAGCATGGCTCTTACTCCTAGAGCAGCCCGTAAGAAAGAGCCACACTGTTTATATAGTGTATATGAATTTACAGATATGATTAAATATAGTATATAATTTTAGTTGTTTCCTATTTGCACCCTTCTTAAATTTATGTGTTTATCTGTTTAGTTACTTATTTCGTTTCATTCATGCGTCAACAACCTAGGTGTTGTGACGCCAGTTTTAGAAATCATAAATCAATCGCGTGTCATGGTGGAATGTCATTAGAAACAGCATACGCTGCTTTGGGTCGGTTTCGTGGCTCTAATTTATTCTCGTTGGACTTCTTTCTGGGAACCGGAGAAAACGTTCTGCACCTCTCCCCCCCTACCCCCCCACCCCCGAGGGGCGGATCGTGTTGCACTTTGTGAGATTGCCCCAGCGCCCAAATTGCAGTGCGGACGTTGATATATTTGCACTACTCATTAGTATTCGGATGACTTTGCGCTTTGCGGCTTCAACAGGGTTTTGATTCTTCTGTGGTTGCAACATGCAACATGCAACATTCATTCTGCTCTGAAATAGACCACCTCTTGCGGGGTCAGTCCACAAATTGGAGCGGGCTTCTTGTGAGGTAGGAGAAAAAAAAGAAAATGTCTGCACTCACTAATGAGGAAATCAAGTGTAGTAACATCAGATGAAGAGGAGGAGAGCCTTCAAAAAGGGACGTCAAATCGTAAGACGATGAGAGAGAGAGAGAGAGAGAGAGAGAGAGAGAGAGAGAGAGAGAGAGAGAGAGAGAGAGAGAGAGAGTGTTTCAAACCAACGCCCCCGCATCCAGATGTCAGCAAAGTACGGCAGTATTCGGAAGGATTGTTAAAAGAGAAAAACCGGTGACAAACCTGCCTGCGATAATGTTGCTCCTAGTAGTCCACCATAACAGGGTCCATTGTTTCCCCCGACAAAAGAATCCATCATAACATGTTTGTCACAACAGCGCTTGCATGCAGCGAGTGGTTCAATAGCTCATTGCGATGTAGGACGATGAAAGGGGATGGAAATTAACACCGGTAGCCTACATATATAGGCGTCGGCCAATCGATACTTGTCACGAAGGCTGGTTCATTTAGTCCTCTCCTCCTCCCTCCCTCCCGGTAGGACTTGGGGATTGAGAAGTGAATGTTTGGTGTATTGATTGACGTTATTATTGGGATGGACGTGTTTACGTGTCTGTCTTGTCTGTCTGGCCGCTGGTTGCTCCTGCTGCACCTGTCAAGGTCTTCTTGACCGGTTATGAGGTCATGTGTGGAGGCGATGGTCAAGTATAGGAGTCGTTGAGAATCGATTCTGAGGTTCATTGCTGGTAATGTTCGACTCGCTGGCTGCATTAATGCATTCCACGGAAGACAACGGGACAAGGTGTTTGATCTCTCTCTCTCTCTCTCTCTCTCTCTCTCTCTCTCTCTCTCTCTCTCTCTCTCTCTC
This sequence comes from Macrobrachium nipponense, assembly GCF_015104395.2. Lineage (NCBI taxonomy): Eukaryota > Metazoa > Arthropoda > Malacostraca > Decapoda > Palaemonidae > Macrobrachium > Macrobrachium nipponense. The sequence goes on from NC_087202.1 coordinate 121,591,137, forward strand.
TCTCTCTCTGTTAACTTGTCTAGAACAAATTTATTCATAACCCGTGGAACTTTTTTTTTCTTTTTATACATTCTCTTAAGTTTCAGTTTTAAGGGAAATTAATTTTGTTAACATACATAACCGCGATCTGATGTTTCAACGTCAAATTTCACCAAATCTCCCAAAAACTCAGTCATAATTCGTTTCACTCAAGCATCAAGTTTAGATATTTTTGTTGAGACGTCATTTCGTATTTCTGTATTGGGTCCCTTCTTGTATTAACGCTGGAAGAGACCAATATTAAAAGAGGGGGGGGGGGGGGGGTGGGGGGGGGGGGGGGGGGGGGGGGGGGGGGGGGGGCAGTTTTGTAGGAAGATGGTCTGCGGCCTGGATTCCTGTGTGGAAATAAATGTAGAATAAGGGGAAGTATTCACGGTTCTGTACATTTAATTTTGAGGAAAGGTAGCCTCTATTAGACTGACTTCTCAAGAGAAACAGTATTGACATGTCGTTCCACTGAGGATAAGCAGATACTGCGAACGAAATCTTGGTGCATGTGTCCTCTGCATTGCATAGTAACTGGCTTATAAGACCTTGATCTTGGCTAGTTGTAGTCAACTGACAACTTTGTAGACGTAGCAATAAACTTATTTCCGCTTTGGTCAAGACCATTGGCATAGAAGAAGCTGGTTTTATAATAAGAAAAGATAACAATCATCGCTTCCTTCACAATGTGATTCCATTGAGGTGTGAGAGATGTGTATTTCTAGTGATAGAAGTTCACTCTCGACGTGGTTCGGAAGTCACGTGAAGCCATTGGTCCGGTTGCTGAATAACCACTGGTTCCATGCAACGTAAAAACGCCATAAAACTAACAAACAAACAAACTCATTTTCTGTCATGTCCGCATTCTGGGTAGTAGGGAAGTGTTATGTCTACGTTATTATTAAAACTACATTATTAGGAAGAATTGGAGTGTTTATACATATATACACACATACATACATACATGGTATTCTGTCTAATAGTCTACACACACACACACAGAGCTGCGTTTCTGGAAGGCATTTCGTAACAGCGCGCGAAGAGTTCAAAAGCCTGGCGGATCAGACACTTCATAATCCTGCGACGGTCGTTAACGGTGATAGGTAACAGTTGGGGCTATATAAAGTTACTGGCCTAAGGAGAGGCAAGTGTTTCCTTAAGTGAGTGTTTGGCTATACTTTTGTTGTTTTCATTTACTTGATTCCATCTAATGTTTATAGCATCAGTCCCTACGTTCTGGCGTGCTGGGCGTGACATCGTGTGTTTCAGGGGCATTAAGCCCACGGTGGCATTAGCATTTTCTCCTCCCCCCCCCCCCCCCCCCCCCCCCCCCCCCCCCCTGGAGACGCCCCCCCCCCCCCCCCCACCCCCACGCCCCCCCCCCCCCCCCCCCCCCCCCCCCCCAAGCCCTCATTTGTGTAATTGTAAGTCGCAAAATTCTCTCTCTCTCTCTCTCTCTCTCTCTCTCTCTCTCTCTGCATGAATTTGAATAGTTTGTAGGGTTTAAGCTCCATTCTTTTTGTAAATTGACCGTTTGAGTATTTCATTCCGCACTTGTTTATTACTATTCAGTTATACAAACTCTGAACACCAGGTGCTCAATCTCCGTTAACCCCTTAAACGCACCATCAGGACCCACGCATGCGTCCTGCTTACTATCGACATACCAAACGTGAAGGCCTTCCTTCGCCTTATGGCCCCCCTGGTGTTCTCTGGGATGGCATTTAAATCGATGGCCTTCCCTGTGCGTGGTGCTCGTACTCTCACAGCAGTACCCAGGCCTCGGTGCATACATACCAGGTAGGTATCCTCACTCTACCTGTGCGCGGTGAGTCAACTCGTTACAGGTAAAACCAAATAGACCGTAGCATTAGGTAAGCTGCGTTTTCGCCGAGTGTTCCTTCAGGTGCCGAATTATTAATGAAATGTTGACAGGACGTCGCGCTTGTGCGTCGCTTCAACTATGAAAAACTGGAGAGGAACGCCAACCATTAGATTCGCTTTCATTGAAAAGGCGTACGCCTCCCCATTGTGAGGATAACGAGAGAGTTACAAGGATAAGGATGTCTCAAAGTGGAGACATCGTGTGGCTCACTTACCTCTAGGAGCAGGTTTTACTGTTCATTCAGTGTCCTAATAATTTTGTCTAGCTTTCTTTTAAACTCTTCCACACTGTTGCTGTTTATAACTTCTTTCTGGTGGCAGTTTATTCCATGTGTCACATATCTTGTATGTGAAGAAGTTCCCACAATGGGATGTGTTGTATCTCATCTCCAGTTCTAGTTTCCATCCTTTATTTCTTTATTAGTTATCGTTTAACGTAAATGGGTTACTGTCTACTTTTGTTGCTCCCTTCAGAGAGAGAGAGAGGAGAGACGAGAAGAGAGAGAGAAGAGAGATGGAGACCTTTTTCGAGCGAGAGCGAGAGAGACGAGGAGAGAGATGAGAGAGAGGAGAAGCAGCTTTTGCCCAACTGCTCTGCTACTTTTTTATTATTATTAAAATTTTTGTTGTTGCATTAACCCCTTGACGGTTTAAATCCCTACGTGATTTAAACCTTTGTTGTCGAGTTACTTGCACACACTCCTAGTCTCTTTGAGGGCTCTTCATATACCTTGGGGTCGCCTCTCCCTCCCTCCCTCCCTCCTCCCTCCCTTTCCACTTATTCCCCTTAGCAGTGTACTGTGTGTGTCCTCGTGACATGAAGCACTGTGTCCTCTTCCCTGTATTACTTCAGGAGTCTTCCTCGTATCGTCAACATAGCACAAGTAGATTGTCTTTTTTGGGATCATATTTTTTCGGGAGCATGATTCTGTCTCTCCACTCTTTCTGTCCGCCGTCAGATCTTGAAAACTACCTAGTCTAGAGGGCTGCAAATTGCTATTTTGATCATCCACCCTCCAGTCATCAAACATACCCAATTGCAGCCCTCTAGGCTCAGTCGTTTTTATTTTTATTCAAGGTTAAAGTTAGCCTTGATCATGCGTCTGGCGACGATATAGGACAGGCCACCACCGGGCCGTGGATTAAAGTTTCTTGGGTCGCGGCTCATACAGCATTATACAGAGACCGCCGAAAGGTAGTTGTTTTCGGTGGCTTTGATTATACGCTGTATGCACACACACCAAAAAAAAAAAAAAAAAAACTTGCGCCGAAGAGACTTCGTCTTTTGGTCTTTTGCATTTGTTTTATTATTGAAATTGTGTAGGTATTTGTATGTGTGCCGTTTATCAATACCTTTTTAAAAGCGTGAAATACTCCATCCTCCCAAACTGATTTATTTTTGCGTTTTCCTTTCCATCTGACAATTCGCTTTCCGCGCTCTTTCGAGGAACTGCCCTTAGTAGCGTTTGCGTCTCGTTGCATATTTTATCCGGGAGGTTCAAACCGTCTCACGTTCAGCTTCTACTTTGTGCTTACGTCGGAGGGCAAACAAAAGGTAGTAGACCCGACGTCCCGATTTTTGCTGGCCATGGCATATCATTGTGCTTCATGGTCATAGAACGCGTCGCTGAGATAGAATTTTTGCATCGAGCTCCCATGTCAGGTGGCAAATTGAGAGAGAGAGAGAGAGAGAGAGAGAGAGAGAGATAGAGAGAGAGAGAGAGTTGACTCGAGTATTCGTGAAGATATTAATTTGTTCATTACTTAGTCTTTGTTTTTCATATACTAGTATTAGAGGTATTAACCTATATATTTTGTAAGACCGATGAAGAGAATCCTTCATTGCATAACTTAAAAGTAATGGCATTCTTAGACAATTCATTTAAATTTAACCATCCCATGTTTTTAAGGTCTCTTGACCACATTCCATCAAATCGACCTGTTTCTCCGCCCCCCCCCCCCCCCCCCCCAATCAGCCCCTTCATATATTTGATACCAGAAATATATTCCAACATCCTAATCTCATCTACTTACTCTAATTATGGTTTTTTTTTTTCTTTTCAGGTACGTCATAATTATTATTTACCCAACCGTGACGGATAACGTTTGTAAGTACACACGTCCGCAATTAAGTATTCTCTCTCTCTCTCTCTCTCTCTCTCTCTCTCTCTCTCTCTCTCTCTCTCTCTCTCTCTCTCTCATATTGAAGAATCATTTAATGTAGTTTAGCTTGTAACTGTCTTAACTTACTCGTTCATTGTTTCTGCGTGTTTTGCGACGTCAAATCAAAATGTGCTGTAGTTAAGTGATATTTAGGACGTGGCCTCTTGTGGGTGGAATTTCATTATTCATAATCTGGCTGTATCGTAGATTACAGCTAATTACCGCCTTTGTCGTCTAGCATTAATGATAGCACAGGATACCATGTAGAGGACGCTCGCTTTCCTATCTTCATGATTTGAACAGACAACGAAGTAGACAAGACCTTATGATAAATTATTCTTCACGATTTGAACAGACAACAAAGCAGACAAGATCTTAGATGAATTACTCTTCACGATTTGAACAGACAACGAAGCAGACAAGATCTTAGATGAATTACTCTTCACGATTTGAACAGACAACGAAGCAGACAAGATCTTAGATGAATTACTCTTTACGATTTGAACAGACAACGAAGCAGACAAGATCTTAGATGAATTACTCTTTACGATTTGAACAGACAACGAAGCAGACAAGATCTTAGATGAATTACTCTTCACGATTTGAACAGACAACGAACAGACAAGATCTTAGATGAATTATCCTTTAACGATTTGACAGACAACGAAGCAGCAAATCTTAGATGAATTACTCTTCACGATTTGAACAGACAACGAAGCAGACAAGATCTTGTGATGAATTACTCTTCACGATTTGAACCGACAACGAAGTAGGCAAGACCTTATGATGAATTATTCTTCATGATTTGAACAGACAACGAAGTAGACAAGACCTTATGATGAATTATTCTTCATGATTTGAACAGACAACGAAGTAGACAAGACCTTATGATGAATTATTCTTCATGATTTGAACAGACAACAAAATAGCCACGATCTTATGATGAATTACACTTCAGGATTTGAACAGACAACGGAGTAGGCAAGACCTTATGATGAATTATTCTTCACGATTTGAACAGACAACGAAGCAGACAAGATCTTAGATGAATTACTCTTCACGAGTTGAACAGACAAGATCTTGTGATGAATTACTCTTCACGATTTGAACAGACAACGAAGCAGACAAGATCTTAGATGAATTACTCTTCAACGAATTTGAACCAAGACAAGGATCATTTCTGATGAAATTACTCTTTCAACGATTTGAACAGACAACGAAAGTAGGCCCAAGAATCTTGTGATGAATTACGCTTTCATGAATTTGAAACAAAAAAAACAAAATAAGCCAAAATCCCGATCCTTATGATGAATTACATTTCACGATTTGAACAGACAACAAAATAGCCACGATTTTATGATGAATTACTCTTCACGATTTGAACAGACAACAAAATAGCCACGATCTTATGATGAATTACTCTTCACGATTTGAACAGACAACAAAATAGCCATGATCTTATGATGAATTACCCTTCACGATTTGAACAGACAACAAAATAGCCAAGATCTTCGGTGAATTATTAAAAAGAAGAAAAAAATCCGTAAAAAAAAAAGGCTCCACGTGAACGAGGCCACAGTAGGATGGATAAGTGAATTACGATATTCCCCCCCATCCTCGTGCATGAGATTTACGAGCGGACGTCAGAGTCATAAGTTACGCCTAAAGTTGAGTTTGAGTTTTACAAGAGCTGCTTCCTGCTCTGTCCCGCTTGTAGAGAGAGAGAGAGAGAGAGAGAGAGAGAGAGAGAGAGAGAGAGAGAGAGAAACGCGCGCGTGTGTGTGTGTGTGTATTTCAGTCGGATGTTATCGTTTTTCGGTGTTTTGGTTCATTATATATATATATATATATATATATATATATTATATATATATATATATATAAATAATGAAGATTATTAAGAAGTAATTGATATGTGTGTTTTAGGACAATTCAAGTATTTTTATACATTGCATTTTATTTAACAAAAGAGCATAAATTAGCAGTACATTTTAGTTCGTGGAATTGAATATCATGCAAATTAATAGGCAAGCTACCATGGGTTTCCTATGGTGATTCCATAGATTTGTGGCACCTGTTTGTAATGGTATTATTTACTTTGCAAACTTCACGTATATGGCTCTGAGCTGAAATTGAAGGAGAAATTATTATTATTATTATTATTATTATTATTATTATTAATTAGTATTATTATTATTATTATTATTATATAGTGTGGATGGAAAAGGTTGCTCCCATTTCCATATATATCGGAAATTCCTGTGTATTCGTTTTTTGCATTTCGTGATCAGCAGAGCTCTTGAGCTTACTCTCTTCCCTTATGGGGGAATAATTAGACCTAGAATGTTGGGAAAGTGTTGCCGAGTTAGCGAATAATTCTCCCATTGCCCCTGAGGGGGATCGTGCTGCCCCTTCCTTAGACCCCCTAGCTGCTGCCCCTTTCATTCCTTTTACTGTGCCTCCGTTCATATTAATTTTTGGCATTACTTTCCACCCTCCATTATCGTTTCATTGACCTCCCCATAGGTCGAATCGCTTGGTCTTCAGCCTGAATTTTGTATTCTGTTCTGTTCTGGCACGTCTGCATACACGTCCGTTTCTTTTCGACGCGAGGTCAACACCCCCCCCCCCCCCCCACCCCCCCCCCCCTCTCCCTGGCATACTGTCGCTGTTTTAGGCGTGAATTCCAAATGAAAGAATTCGACCCCGAAAATCAATGCAGTAGATGTCCAAAGGCCAACGTTACTACTACAGGAGAATTGGGGAGTGTGTGTGTATGTAGTTGTAGTAGCTAAGGGCACTCCATCTTTAGGGCGAGAGCTCCGCCCAGCTCTCCTCTCATCTCTCTCGGGAGTCGTCCATCACGCATACGGTACAGTTCCAGCGGGGCGCACCAGCAGCATCCCTGCCTTACCTTTAATTCATCGAGGAGAGAAATATGATACACTGTAAATGCCTTGCATTTTTATACGACTCTCTCTCTCTCTCTCTCTCTCTCTCTCTCTCTCTCTCTCTCTCTCTCTCTCTCTCTCTCTCTCTCTACAATATTGTCTTTTCTTTTGAAATTCGCCCAATCAGTGACGGCGTCAATAACCTATATTATTGTAACGGCAGTTTTAGTAGCCATAATAATCAGTCAGTGAATCAATCGACGTAGTCGTTGTAATTTAATTGTTGATGTACTATAAATCCCCCATTGACATTACGACCACACATTGTCAGCCGATGCAGGCTTTTAATTGTTTATATCGTTCTTGTGGTACTGCAGCACAGCTGTTTCAAATCTGGTTTCTTTACCAATTTTCTTTTATATTTTTTTCAGTGTACCCTGTGGCACATAACGGGGCAACCTGTGCCACAGGGTATTGGAAACTGATGGCGAGTAGGGAGTGTACGCGTTGCATCGCGATTTTTTTTCTTTATATTTGGCCAGTGGATGCTATTTTTCAGTTTTCGTGTTTTTTTTTTTTATAAAAAAAATATCATGCTGTTGTACCATTCCATTTGAATTATTTTTTAATGTTGGGAAGTTTATTATTATTATTATCATTATTAATGTTAACAAATACTCATAGTAGCACGAGTTTTCAAAACCACAGTTAGGTAAATGTACATATATTTAAATTTAAAAATTGAAGGGTAGCCATCGGGGATCTGTTCGTTTCCTCTTTTTCAACCGAGCAGATTCCCGAAAGCTATCCTTCTAGTTTTAAATTGAGATCTATGTACATTTACTTAAATGTGATTTATTTCTCCATTAGGATTATCATTATTCTTCAGGGGCCAGTGACTGGAAATTCAAGCTTCCAAAGAATATGGCGATCATTTGTATATCAAGTTGTATGTAGATTATATTTTTAAAGTTCTGTGCAATTAACCAGCATAGTTTATTATTCAATATAAATATTGAGTACCTGTAACCTTGCTGTTGTAAGTCTGGTATGTAAATCGTCAAATGCGTGAGGTCACTTATAAAACAAGACCTCTATTTTCGATCTTATTTTGACAGCCATTTACGGATAAATCAATGAATGTGAGAGGTCGGTATCGGTATTTGTCTGGTACGGCACCTTATCCAAACATCCCTGGTATCTCCCATGACTAATGGAACCTCCATCTTTTAGAAAAATGACGATGTCGACTTATAAGGGAATACGTAACCCCATAGAATGCAAAAAATAAAAAAACGAGGCTGTGACTGCATTATGAAAATACCAGTCGTGTTTGCTCTGGAAGATTACGATCGCTCCTCCTCTTACGTCATCGTCGATGATCAAAAGGTGGCTGACCGACATCCATTGGGCGGTCATTGTGAACGAGAGTTTGTCGATGTAATGAACAGCAATTAATGTAAGTGACAGAATATTGCTTTTCCGTTGGGGGTCATTACTGCGCGCGCGCGAGCCATTTGTGATTGCTTTGGTTACGAAATTCACAAAGGATGCCTTTGCCGTTCTGCTTTTGGCCATCGACTTCCAAAGAAATGAAAATGGGTTCCTGGGTGTGGCACAGAGAGAGAGAGAGAGAGAGAGAGAGAGAGAGAGAGAGAGAGAGAGAGAGAGAGAGAGAGAGTAAAGTTTTGGAGTGGAATGAAGTTGACATAGTCGCCGGGTCGATCCATTGTGTCAATTTTCATTGTTGTAGCGCGAGAGAGGAAAACCGGGGCGATAGATGAATAATTAAAAAGTGAACGGAGGAAAGGCCGAGATGAACTTGTTTCCAGAGAGGAGAAGGGAAAGGAAAAGGGGTTTTGAGACCACGTTACTCTTCGTGTGCCCCCTGGTATGGAAAAAAGCAGCAGGAGCATGCCACCCCACTTCGGAGAGAGGAGCAGATGCGTTTCCATCCCCAATATCCATTTTGCAAAAAAGGCCACGTTCGTCTAATCCTTGAGGGAGCCGAGCGAACCCGATTTATACTTATTGGTTTCGCACAACGGGATCCAGGATGTCTTTTAGGCCTTTGCTGTAATTGCTTTCCTCGTTCTTGAATCGCCTGCAGGCAGCAGCAACCATTAGACTGGGCGCAGTCGAAACTATGAATAGGCCCTGTTGGTTTTGGGGGAGTTTTGTGTTCGCCGTAGCCTTGTCCTCCTCAAGTGATATTTCAAAATCGTATAGTATTTTTTGCCCTCGGCATCGGATGACGCAATGCATGTTCACGGGACTCGAACTACTTCGGAAGCGCACGAGCAAGTTTGCTTGGATGCTTGCAAACATGTGTCCGAGTGTGGTTGTTTGAGAGACAAACTAAGAATCAAAATCCCTTTGCTTTGTGAGAATATTGTCACTTTAATTTGGGACTTCAGAGTCTCTCTCTCTCTCTCTCATCTCTCACTCTTCTCTCTCTCTCTCTCTCTCTCTCTCTCTCTCTCTGTTTCCCACGACTAATGTCAAATGCGAGATAATGTATTTGACAGGAAGTGACTAGATCGCTGTTCTAGTTTACGATTCGAATCCGGGCTCCTGTATTGGAGCTAGAGAGAGAGAGAGAGAGAGAGAGAGAGAGAGAGAGAGAGAGAGAGAGAGAGAGAGAGCCCGCGGTAAGCAGAAAGAGGCGATTCCTTAAAGAGGTAAGAGTCGGAAAGAGTCGAAGGGAGAGATCATAAAGAAGAAAAAAAAGCACTTTAACCTGACAGTTTCTGAAGAGAATGTGACGAAGCTCTTGACAGAAACCCCGCGGATTGAAAGGGAATGGGCGAAGAGGAATGAAATGGCGAGGCTGTTGGAGTCTGTGTTTCTCTCTCTTCATGACGTCTTTTTATGTTAATGACGAGCAGTTGCTGCAGAACCCAGGAGGCATTAAGCAAGTGAACTTTCACGTGATGTCAAAAACTGTTATGTGCAAAGGTTAGTAGTACTGAAGAAGGAACGAGTTTTGGAATCATATGACCAATCTCATTACACTATACATATATAGTTTTTCTTAGCCAGTGACTTTTAGCAGTATGCTTTAACTGTGCAGACTCCTGCTGTTGTGCAGTTTGCATGTCAATGAAAAGTTCATTTTGCACTTGGGGCCTCGTGATATTTTTTATCACCTGCCAAGTAGTTCTTGCTTGCTTTCGATAAATAGGTGGATGAAACGATAACCTTTTCACTGCTTTTTGAGAGGTGACCCGTTGTGACGCCAGGTTTAGTAGCCACAAATCGATCGAACCACTGCTTTTTGACGTGTGCATTGGAAAGCGGTCGAATGTTGGTCGTGTTAGGTGCAATGTAAGGAGGTCTTTATTTTTCCGGTCACAGCCTTTGTAGACGGAGAAGCTCCAAAAGAAACAGGCAGGATTCAGCCGTTGATTGATCCGGCAGGAAGTTTTGAATCCATTTTGTTTTGTAGCCAGCGACGAAGAAGGGGACCCCGGGCGTAGCTCGTAGCTCCATAGCAAACGGGGCGTCCACAGAAAGGGCACGAGGCCACCGATCTATATATAACTCAGTACAGCTCCACAAAGAGGAGAGATCCAAAGCCTTGTATTGATACTCTAAAGGGTGACCTCCGCTCGCTTGCTTTTAACTACGTGAACATTGCGTTATCTTGCATCACGGGGTCATAAAGGTAATGAACAAGGATCGGCTCTCTGTTTGATATGATTGTCGAGAGAATGAAAGTGTGGGGAGAGGTAGACGATTAATTCAAGTTTCTATGGAAAATTGATAGTTTTTTTTTTTCCCCTGATCGTACCTTTCATGTTTTGATTAATTTTTACTTTTATAATAAGCGCTACTGCTTTTTGTCTTGAGTTCTTTGTGCTTAAAATGTTCCGTATGTTCTTTATATACATTCGTATTCATATATATGTATATTTTTCCATATATACTACACACACACACACACACACACACACACACACACACCCACACACCACACACACACACACATATTATTATTTATATATACACACAACACAC